>NW_004955533.1:3711590-3733253 GCF_000276665.1 Chinchilla lanigera | reverse complement strand
CGGGCGAAGGGCTTGGTACTGACCTTTCAGCCCGTGCGGCCTGGGGGCCCGAAGGAAGAGCCAGGTACGCCGCGCGAGCCCGCAGCGCTCCCGGGACGGCTGAAGCGCCGCGCGCGGTCTGCCCCGCTGAAAAACGCCCCCGACTTTATTGGGGGACGAATCGGCTCCGAATGTCAGCCGAGGCGGCGTTGATAGGTTCGAGCCGGAGGCGGCGCAGAAGCCCTCAGTCGCTGGGGGCCGACCCCAGCAGCTCCCTGTCACCCGGAGCCGCTCCGGTGAACGGGACAGGGTGACCTGAGAGCGCGGCCGGCGTTCCGGGACCAAGGTCATCCGCTTCGGCCTCCTGCCCACGCGGAGCGCAGCCCTCGTCCGCCGCGGACCCGCGGGGGAGCCCCCATCGCCGGCGCCGCGGCGCTCGGCGGGTCGCGGTGGAGACGGGCCCCCGGTCGACTCCACGTGGATGGAGGCTAATTTGATCCTCAGGACAGCTGAACCGATTTAAAGCAGTGCGTCATCGTGTTTCGTATCGGGGTGGCCGATTTAAAAGGATTTTTTAAATGAGTTCGACACTTGCTAGGCAAATTACAGTCACTGACAATTCGTAGCTTTATGGTTTGCAACTTGGTGAATAAGCCCTTGAGATACTATATGACGCCCCACTCGCCTTATCTTCGAGCTTCTTGTATCATGAACAATGCCTAGACATATATTTTATAACTGTCATTCTTGCTTCAGAAAGTCGGGGACATATACATATGTTTATATGCCACCTCCCACCTATAGCCAACTATTAAAAAATTAGCCGGCTGTACAGTAATAAGCAGGAGTGATTTAAGTTCTGGGAAAACTGAAGACAAATGACAGTAGTAAGCCAGGTCTGATTTTAAAAATATTTTCATTTCTCCCTTCTTAGAGCACGCATTTGGAAACTTTACTACTATAGTTCAAGGAAAGAACTAGAGTATTAATCCTTTAAGGATTTATCTTTGCAAATTATTGAAAGACAACTGAGAATGAAGAATTTTAAGGCTTACCAGAAAAAAGAAAAATTTTAAGACTATTAGAATAAAAGCAAACGTTTTTACTACATTTAGCATGTGGAGATACTTTAAGCTATTCTATGTTCTAACTAGAAATTGTCTGAATAAATGAAATGTCTTTTTCTGGTAACCTGAAGTATCAAAATTAACCAAAATCCATGGATTCTAAAAGGATTAAAAACTAAAGAGAAATAGCATTGCTCTTAGATGTCAAAAAGGCTCTCTAGTTCTTTACTAAGATCAAAGGGGACGGGGCTGGGGATTTAGCTCACTGGTGCAGCTCCTGCCTGGCAAGCGCAAGGTGGTGAGTTCGATTCCCGGTACCAGAAAAAAAAAAAAAAATCAAAGAGGAACCTGATTCCTTGTAGGAATCTGGAGAAATTACCTATTGTCCTTTTTAATTCATTAATGTTAAGTATTCTTACAAATGACACTAGTCTTAAACTTGATCAAGGAGCTCACTGGGTTTTCTTGGTTTATTTCAGATTTAGAAATGTGTATTGGTAAAAATTACCAGCATGAGGACTGTCGGGAATTCACAGAATCACAGTAGTGCTCCACCTCCACATGCATCAGTTTATGAACACTTTACTACCATATCAGAGCCGTACATTTTCTTCAGGTGTGTTCTCCCACACAAACAATTGAGTGTCTAAGTGTGCAGTACATTGTGTAGACGCTTCTAGTCCTAATGAGACTTAGTAGTTTTAATACTTTTCTCATTTCACGTGCTGAGGAAAACAGCAGTATAACTTTGTAAGCACATGCATTTGTACCTTGAACAAACTTTGAACTTCTGTTTATCCAGAACTGTGCCAGGCCTTGAAAAACAATAAAAGATCAAAAATCTCTATCCCGCCCTCAAGAAATCAGTTCGAAAGGAAGTGGAACTGTGGACACTTTTTCAATGATTATGAGGTTTGTCAACTAATACGTATCTGTTAATCCTGACAAGATTTTTAAAATGAAACATTCTGCCAGAAACTGCTGGTTTCCTGGTGTTTCAACAGAGCTATTTTGTTGCTCAAGATTTCATGTTGATGTGATTCACAACAGATGAATCAAAGTGCAAAAAGTTTTTTTTAATGACCCAGCATACCCAGGATCAGAAATCCAAGAGTCTGGAAGAGAAAAAGGTTAGATGGGATGATATTTACTGTTGCTGTTTTTAGGCCTCATCAAAATATTAACACATTCAACTATTATAAGACATTAAGTTTTCAGTATCTGAGTAACTCCTAGAAATACTATTGAAGTAAAATTAGCTCCATGAAGGACACTGTCTGGCATAGAAGTGCTTTAAAATTTATTTATTTATTTATGGATTGGTGGTACTAGAGATTGAATCCAGGGCCTTTGCCCTGGGCTGCATTTGTTTTTAATTTTTTATTTTACTTATTTTCCTAATTTCACTCATTTCCCCAGGCTGGGCTCAAATTTGTAATCCTCCCGCCTCAGCTGCCTCAATGCTGAGATTATATAGGCGTCTGCCACCATGCCTGGCTTGTCCCCTCTTTAAAGAGCTGTGCCTGTGTTCCCATTTCCCCCAAATTCCTGTTCAACAACTAAAATTTACCACTTGCCTCCTTTTTACTATATAAATTATTTGTGTCAATGTCACATTTGTGTAATAGCCAAATCTAAAGGTTTTTCAATTTCCAAAGTATCTGACCTCTGCAGCTGTGAACATACTAACCACTGTCTCTTGGAAACTGCTTCTTCAGTTCCATCACCTTACCTTTTCTCCTAGCTCTTCCTGTTGTCCTGGGCCATTCTTCCTCAGGTCCTCTGCCTGTCCAACTTTGGTTCCCTCTGTCCACTATATTACAGTCTCTGACAGTCCCCTTCATAATCACTTTGTCTATGGAGTCATTCGGGGATCAAGTTTGAATCTTGAAGACAGATCTCACTCAGAAGCTTTGAGACACAAAATTTTCAAATCCTTTTTGGAAAGTTGTACTAGACGTTCTGCAAACACTTCAGACTCAGCATGTCTAAAATTAAGCCTCTGGATTTGTCTCATTTGCAACCATTAATTGAAATGGGGATAGCTGTGCAAAAGAGTTTGGGAGAACAAGCGAGACTTAGTTCTAGCAGTGTTACATTTGAGAACCCTATCAGGATATGTGAGTTGGAGACTGCTAGTTGACCGTGAATATGCATGAACATTAGTATAATAAAGCCAGACACAGGGTTACCAATAATAAACTCCATGATCTGGCCAATGGAATTGTGAGTAGAAACAATTTTGCATCTTCCACTTTGCGCTCTAAAAGAAGTGGAGCTAAGCATGACGGCAGCATGCATCTGCAGTTGGAGCTGTTTGGGAGGGCGGGTCAAGAGATTGCTGGAGCCCAGAAGTTCAAGGGTTCAAGACCAGCCTAGGCAACACAGGAAGACCTTATCTCGAAGAGGAGGAGGAGGAAGAGAAAAAGAAGAAATGGGATGTCCTCTTCCCATTTGCCTTTCTTGCTTTCTGGTGATTGGAATGTGGCTGTACTAGTGAGCTATGTTGGAGGTTTTGAATGACGTCTTCTCTAAAATTCATGTTAAAACTTACTCGCCTTTGTGGTGGTGTTAAGAGGCAAGGCGTTTGGGGGAAGTGATTGAATCATAAGAGATCTGCCCTTGTGAATGGATTCGTGTTCTCATAAAAAAGCTGGAAGGGCCATTTGTGTTGGCACCTATCAGTAATCCCAGCACTCAGGAGGCTGCAGCCAGAGGATCGCTGTTAGTTTCAGGCCAGTCTGGGCTACATAGTGAGGTCAAGACCAGCCTGGGCTACATGGTGAGTTCAAGGCCAGCCTGAACTATATAGGAAGACCCTGTCTCAAAAGCACCCCTACCAAAAAAAAAGAGCTGGAAGGAGCTACTTTAGGCTGTCCTTTGCCCTTCTGCAGAGGATATACAAGGCACCACCTCTGAAATAGAGTGGCCCTTGTCAAAACAGAACCTCCTGGGCCAGCAGAAGATTCCCCCCGCTCCCGCGCCGGCCACAGTACACTTCAGTTTGTTGGTTGCCTGGGTAATAGTTCCAGTTACATTTCCTGTTACCTTTGCTTCTTAGATATAGCTGGTCACTGTGATGCACATTGTGTAAACCAATCCCCAACTGACAAGCCATTCTGCCTCTGTACTTCCTGCTTGCTTATCCCATGTAAGCCCTGGACCACCGGAGATCAGGGCCTGATATTTTGGGAATGATCCCAGTCAGTGCCCATCAACACAAATAAATCTGCCTCTAACTCCGGAGTGTCCTTTCAGTGTTTCTGCTTGCTGTTGCACCGGCTGACACCTTGATCTTGGACTTGCTAGCTTTCAGAGCTACGCAGAAATACATTTCTGTTCTTGATAAATTTCCCAATCACCAGTTTTTTGTTAGTACAAACAGGCTCAGACAGAGGGAAACATTCTAGGGATTACAAAGCAATAAGTAGGTCCCTGAGGACCTCATTTGGCAAACTCCGAGTCTGCTCAAACTTCAGTGTGAGGCAGCTGCTAACTTGGGAAATCTCTGCAGTGGTTCTAGATCTCTTTCACTGCTGAACTTGTGTCCTAATATCCAGGTGAAGATATCAAAACGTCGATGACTCACTGTACTCTCGGCGACAGTCCCTAATCATAGTAATGTTAATTAATAATCCTGGATTTCTTCCTGTACCTTAACTGCAAGTCATATATTTCTTAAAGAATTATTACTATTAGGTAATAAATGGTTAAGAGCACAGGCTCTCAATTTGCTAGCAACTACAAAAATGTCAGGCTATATCATAAACCCCTAATTTAATTTCCCCATGTAAAAGGGGGTTAATGTGAGGACTAAACGTTAATACGTAAAGCACTTAGAAGCATGTTGGTCACATAGTGTAAAATTAAGAAAGATACATTTTGTTTTGTCTTTTTGAGACAGGGTCTCGCTATGCAGTTCAGGCTGGCCTTGAGCTTACTTTATAGCCCAGACTGGTCTCGAACTCGTGACGATCCTCTGCCTCAGCCTCCTGAGTCCTGGGATTACAGGCACGCGCTACCACACCCTGCCAGATATGGTTTTTGTTTTTGTTTTAGCGCATGCAGATCCCAGTTGTGCCATTTCACAGATATAAAACCTTTAGTATTTCAATTGGTGTCAGTTTCCTCATCATAAAGGGAAAAGTAATAGTGCTGACCTCACAGTAGAGTAAGCCTTCATTCTTACCTTCAGGACATAGTCATTAAGTAGAAGTGATGACCAGCACTATTCTAGTTAGCAAGAATTCAGCAGCAAGCAAGGCAAAGAGCCTACCCTCAGAATTTACCAACATGTATGTGTCAGAATATAAGTTTCAAGTATAAAACAAAGCAAGGGGAATAGAGAATGCTATTGGCTTTAGATCCTGCAGGGTAGCCAGAGAAGGTGTCGTTGAAAAGAAGATATTTAGCTGTAATGCTAACACTGAGGCATGAAAATCAAAACTTCAAGCCTAGCTTGGACAACTTAGTGAGACCTTGTCTCAAAATACTTTAAGAAAGAGGGGTTGGAGAGAGACAAGAAGAGAAGACATTTAAACAGAGGCTTAAGAAGTAAGAACAAATTGTGGAAATATGAAAGGAAAGGAACCTTCTGGACAAGGAAGTCCTGAAGGCAAAAAGGTGCTTAAAGCTACTTAGGGCCAGTTAGGAAGACACTACAGCTAGTGGAGAGAGAAGGAAGTGCAGAGGGAAGGGAGTGCACAAGGAAGGGAATGGTTGAGACTGTGCGGAGAATCACACTTGGTGAGTCTGAGAAGTCTGTAGTTTCACCCTAGGTTAGGCACTGCGTGCAACTGGGTGCCTCTGCTGGGTTTGAGAGAGATGACAGAATACAGCCTACAAAAACCACTCCAGCTTCTGCAGGAAGAATAGACAAAGAGCACATGAAGCATCAAAGGCCTGACACTTGGCCAGGATTCAGCCAATGGGAATCTACACTCTTACGATTCCTATTGTTATTGCTGTTATCATTTTATTAGAATATAGATTTCCCCTATATGATTCCCGTGCTACTACCTAAGTTTAGTCCCTTAGTGTTCCTGAACTAGGCTGTAAATTCTTTCGGGGCAGAGCCATACTACTTCATTCGCTCTTTTATCCCCAGCACCAAGCAAATGCTGGTCTGCATTATAATACTTTCCTTTTTTTTGGTACAGGGTATTGAACTCAGGACCTTGTTCTTGCCAGGCAGGCGCTTGTGCCGCTGAGCTATACCTCTGGCTACAATACTTTCCTACTCAATGTCTTCACTGCAGATTGTTTGAATAAGAAAGGAAATACACTCACATCGCTTCTTTTTTAAACTCCTACCAGTGGCTCACCATGGCCATCTGAGTAGGGTCTAAACGGGAAGAGCAGTACCTGCTGGCGGTTGCTGCCTCCCTTCCCGGCCTGCCTTCCCACAGGCCCCTGAGCCCACGCCCAAGCAGTGCTTACGCAGAGCCGTCCAGAGTCATTTTGCATGCAGTTCTTGCTAGTTTTTGACAGGTCCAGAGACTCCACTCTGATCTCCTCAAGCAGGGTCGTTGCCCAGGCTCTGTGCCGCTGCTTCCCCCTCCCCTCCTCCTTCATACTTCTCCTCTTAAGCTTCCTGAAAGAGGGGCGCACACTTGACTTGGACTTCGATACCTATCTAAGTGGCTAAATGAGAACGAGTGTATCCGCTCTTATGAGTGTGAACAGAGATAAAAGGAAAGGAAAAAATGAAGAACTGAGACCACTGTGTCTAATAGGACCCATTTACTGAGCTCACATGATAAAATAGTGTATCTTCAAATATTTCATTCTTCAACTATGTCGAGATATAAAGGGAACAGGGTGCCTGCTTATGCAATTCAGCGGGGACAGAAAAGTCATGCAAATTAACTTACTATAAAAAAGCTTTACTTGTGAACTCCAATAACTAAGAAACAATGAAAAAAATCTCTTAGAACTTCAGTATATGCATGAAGTATTTGAGTATTCAACCAATTCCACTAATTGCACCTATATCCTACACTACAAAAGAAACCATTCCAGCAGAAACCTGGAAGCGCTAGCAAATCAGGCTTTACCCGTGGTCATTTCAGTCTCCCTGTGCCTGCCTTCACCCAGCTGGAGAGTAGGTGGAAAAGGAAAGTATTTCATTGAACACCAGCTGCTGTTGCTGCTGCTAATCTGAGCCTTCTGAATAAAACAGTTTCATTCAAATCGATGAAGCAACCCTTAGGAATTTTTTCCTTCCGACAAGTGTATCATTTGAGTTCCTTGAAATCACTCACAGTGTATACGTATGTCTAATATCACTTTAAATATGTATGCTGATTTTAACAGGGATTCTAACGAAATAGTTTTTAAATGTAAGAAAGTACACTGATTAAATAAAATCTTGATATTAAAAAGCAGTGCAGGCAACACTCATCCTTTTTCTTCAGGGTCTCCTAAAGAAGACATCTGCCTGGGGAAGAGTAATAACTATTGTTTGCAATTGATAAGTCTTTTTTCGGTAGTGCTTGAAACTGACATGCAGAATACAAAATTCTGTTATTAGAATAATACATTTGGCTATGTGGACTCTTTTATTTTTTTTTTTTAATTTTTGTCTTTTTTGAGACAGGGTCTCACTGTGCAGTTCAGACTGGCATTGAGCTCACTTTGTAGCCCAGGCTGGTCTCAAACTTGCAGTGATCCTTGTGCCTCAGTCTCCCAAGTGTTGGGATTACAGGCGTGCGCAACCATGCCCGACTAGGTGCACTCTTGACATTACTTCAAACAGAATTCTATCCTTAAAGCTTCTTTTGTTGTTTTGTAACATTAAACTAGCATTGTAATATAGGAAGATTAAGATTTTTAAGATAGAAATAAAATATCATCCATGATAAAATGTTTTCTATTTCTTCTATTTTAAGTTCAATATTTTCTATTGCTTTTTTGGGGGGAAGTAACTTTATTTACTTGGTACATTTTAGAAGTACATATTGATAAATTCATCCTAGGGAATTTGTATCTGTATGTGACATATCTGGCTTCTTTTTTCCCACTCCCCTCCCCTCCCTTCAACTCCTGTTCCCCTCTTATTTAGAAAAGATTTATTTCCATTTTTTGCTTCTATTTTTTTTTCTTGTCCATTCCTTTCCTCTTCCCCCTCTCTTGTTTCCCTTTCCCCTTGAAAATTTTCTTCCCATCTTCCAAAATCTATTATACATTTTGGTCCTTACTTACACATTCAGTTTCTCATACCAGAGAAAAAATGTGGTATTTAGGCATGTGTGTCTGATTTATTTAAATTAAGAGTATGGTCTTCAGATGCATCTTTTAGCTAGAAATATCTCAAGATTGTCATTATTTATGGGTGGGTAGTACTCCATTATATAAAAAAACCTCACATCTTCTTTATCCATTCATCAGTTGATGGGCATTTCTATTGTTTCCAAGATTTAACTATTACAAACTGTGCTGTTATAACCAGGGGTGTGTATATATCTCTATGGTATGATGCTTTTAATTCTTTTGGGAAGAAATCAAGAAAGAGAACAGCTGGGTCAAGTGGTACTTGTAGTTTTAGTTAGTTGGATTTGTTTGTCTTTTTTTTTTTTTTTGTACCAGGAATTGAACTTAGGACCTTGCACTTGCCAGGCAGGCACCTGTGCCACTGAGCTGTCACCCCGGCCCAAGTTTTAGTTTTCTGAAGACTCTCCACACTGATTCACAGTGATTGCTTCAGTCTACATGCCCAGTAATGGTAGACAAGTGTTCCTTTTTCCCCACAGTCATGCCAGCACGTTTGTTATCGATTGATCTTTTCATAATAGCCATTCTTTCTGGAGTGAGATGGAAATTCATGTTGCTTTAATTTGCATCTCTCAAATGACCAGTGATGTTGAACTTTTTTTTGTATGTCTTTGGATTTTTAGGTCTTCATTTAAGAAGTGTCTATTCATCTCAGATGCCCATTTTTGGATTGGGTCTTTGAGTTTAGGCTGTCTGATTTTTTTGAGTATTTTATGTATTCTAGATATTAGCCTTCGCCTGAGAGAAAACTGGCAAAACTTTTTTTCCTACTCTGTGGTTGTCTATTTGCTCTGTTGGTGGGGGTTTTTTCTGTGCAAAAATTTTTTTGAGATGAGAGCCCGTTTCTCGATTATTTGTGATATCTCCTGTGCAATCAGGGTTTTGTTCATAAAGTCTTTACCTACACCTATGTATCTTCCCACAGATTAAGTGTTTCTGTTTTAATATTTAGATCTCTGATCCACTTCAATTTGAGTTTAATGCATGATGAGAGACGTGGGTTTAGTTTTACTTTTGGCATATAGAAAGCCAGTTTTCCCATCACCATTTATTAATGAGGCTGTTTTTGTTCCAGTGAAGGTGTTTGGTCCCTTTGTCAAAGGTAAGGTATCTGAGTGTGTTTGGTGTTGTTTTGGCATTTTCTGTTCTGTTCCATTGACCCTCAGGTCTGGTTTTTTTTGTTTTGTTTTGTTTTTTGTTTTTTTTTTGTGTGTGTCATGCTGTTTTTATCACAGTAATTTTGTAGTATAATTTCACATCAGGGACTGTGATTCCCCCTGCCTTGCCTTTGTTGCCCAGAAATGCTTTTCCTGCTCTAGGTCTCTTCTGGTTCTAAATGTATTTCAGGATTGTTTTCTCTAGTTTTATGAGGTATGCTACTGGTTTTCGATTGGGGTTGCACTGAGTCTGTATAATAGTTTTGTCTTCTATTTTATTAACTGATATTGGTTTATTTAGAATTTTTATACCTTTTGATTTGTCTCTGGTAATTTGTACATATCTAGGAATCTGTCAGTTTCTTACATGTTTTCCATCTTATTAGAATACGTGTTCTCAAAGTAGGTATTGATGAGCTTCTGGATTCCTACAGGATGTGTTGTGATTTAAACATTTTCATTCCTAATAACATGGATTTTATAAGGTTGACTAAGGGTTTGTCAATATTATTTAGTCTTTCAAAGAACCAACTCTTTGATGCTTTGTATTGTTTTCTTAGACTCAATTGCATTAATTTCTGTTTTGATAATATTTCAATATTAACACAAAGTTCCTGAAATTATAGTACATTTCTACAAGTTAAATTTGTGCATTCATTTGGTGCAGTGCCTTAAATAATTGTTACTTGTTGTTACAACAATCCTGGGCATTATAGTTTTATTAATTAGAAAACTGAACTTAGAATAGTAGTAGCAACTTGCTTCTGCTGAAAACTCGTGGAGCCAGGATTTAAACCTAAGGATGTGTGTGTGTGCATGTGTGTACGACTATGTGCATGCATGTGTATATATGTTCTCATTGTAGCATGTTGCTTCCAATTTTCAATCACATCAACCAAAATCACACTAACCACGGTTAAAAGGTGAAATTATAAATTGGAATACCAGCGCATTGACTGAAACTTAGAAACCTGTCTCAGGTGTTGGAATACTGAAAAGGGCTGGCATGTACGTGACCAGAGAATGCTTTCCTGGTAAGAAGGTTTACATATAACAGCAGGTGGCCTAGGAAGCTTGAAATCTAGAAAGAGGCAATCGGAGAAATAGCTTTTGATGGCAATAAGTGGAAATACCTGTTGCATTCGAATTCCATTAAGGATTGACTTGGCAGAGGAATGAGAACATTTGACACTTTTGGCCAATATCCTCTGGGGGTATTTCCCAGCCTGACTTTATCCGGTGATGCCTTGCCCTCTTACTTAGAAATGTCAGCTTTCAATTTTGCCTGGCAAGCCATAAAGCCAATTCTTTGTTTTTAAAGTGACTTATGTCAGCCTCTGCTCTGGTCCTTTATGTGGCTAATCTCAGAAGCTTAACTAACCTCAAAAGGCAAGCTTACTTTCCATTTTTATTTTCTCTCTGTTTTGGTGGTACTTCTCACCATGAAAGTCAAGTACCATCAGTATTACAATCTTTATTACCTAGAAGGTTGTCATCTTCTATTGTCTAGAATTTCTTTTCTATGATATGTAACTCAATGTCAGGCTTCTCAAATCTATGAGAACTACAAACAGGCTTACAGGTTTTCTCCTATTGTCTTTTAAGTCAAATATTTCTTATATGAAACACACCATGGTTGTTCTTATCTGCCCATTTTTTAGTTATTGTTTATCCTGGGAGAAAGAATCAAAGAGTAGTACAATGATCACATGCATTTTTCTTCTTCTAGATTTCCCACAAGTTCATTTTTTTGTTATATTATTCACTCACTTTGTCATCTCCAATCACAGAACAATTTGACATACATTATAGATTTTGTAATACTTGGTTCCTAAATACCTCAGTGTCTTAGTTACTTTTCTTGTTGCTGAGAAGAAATACCCAACACCCAAAGTTAAAGGAGGAGAGGTTTATTTGGCTTATAGTTTATAAGGTTTCAGTTCATAGTCAGCTGGCTCCAAAGTAGGCTTGGTCTGGCAGAGGTTCATGGCAGAGGAGAAATAGTTCATGGCAGGCAGACAGCACAAGGCAGTAAGGCAACTAGCAGCAAGCTACAGAGGACCTGTGACAGTCTTTGTGTCCCTATACACAGTATCCCAGCCCTAAAGGCAGGTGGCACTCACACACAGGGTGGGACACCTTTAATCCTACCCAGAACTATGCCAAACCAATCAGTGGATTGATTTAGTAATCACATACCTTTAATCCCAGAATCACACATTCTAGATCCACCCACCTCAGAAAAGCCCCATCTATGACCATATGAGGCTTTGAGGGGACATCTAGATACAAACATAACACTCAGCATATTTTTCCTACGAAAAAGGATGTATGTATATATATATATATATACTGTTTGATATTCAACATTGATTCAACAATATTATCTAATTACAGTACATATCCAACTTCCCCAATCATTTGAATAATGATTTTTATGGACTTTTTTTTTGCCCATCTAGCTGTAATTAAGTATCACACATACTTTTACTGGTCTTGTTTCTTTTTTAAAAAATGTATTTATTCTTTAATCTTTGTTAGTCTGGAAATGTCCCCAGAATGTTTTTTTAAACCACAATGATTTCGAAGATTTTGGGGCAGTAGCTTTTTAGACGTTCCCACAATGTGATTGTTTCCTCATGATTCATGTTATCCATTTCTGAGGATGGCATTAGAGAGGTGATGCTATGTATTTATCATTATATCATGTAATGATACACATAATGGTAGTTTGTTCTATCACTGGTGACACTACATGTTATTAATAAGTTAATGTGTCTGCCAGGTTTTTCTATCATAAATGTGTATCATAATTAATAAGAAATCTGAGTTGGGATACTTTAGGAGAACTAGGTAACTACTCCAACAATTTACCCACAATATTGGGCACCCACAGGCAACCACTGAATCAATTTTACTATCGTGGGTGCAAGATGAGAACTTTTTCCCCATCCCTTCAGTCTGCTTTGCATTTGTGGCACAATAAAATGTCCAGCCTTATTTGACTCCAGACCAGATCTCAGCGATCTGGTACCTTTTAGAAAACCTAAGCAGTAATCATTGAATTTAAGTTGTCATTGCTTCAGTGGCCATAGTTATTAAATAAATTAATTAAAATGTAAAATCCTGGGTGTATATTTTATATTCAAGACTGCTAAGTTCTTCCTTATATTCTCCCATTCAATATTAACTTCTTTCTCTCACTCTAAGAACTTGATATATTTAGCATTTGATTTATCTTGTAATGCACATAATCACTATCACTATGAAAAACAAATCTAATTAAAGTTCAAGATTTCTTTGCATTTGTTTTTGTCCTTAAATCCCCCCAAAGGTATTTAGATTATTGTGTTAGAAGCTTCTTGAACTCATTCTTATTAATTTGATGTATAGGTAGCTTTATTTGCTTCTGTCCATAGGAATTGTTGTTGTTGTTGTTGTTGTTTTGAGACAGGGTCTTGCTATGCAGTTCAGGCTGACCTTGAGCTCACTTTGTAGCCCAGGCTGGCCTCGAACTTGCAATGATCCTCCTACCTCAGCCTCCCGAGTGCTGGGATTACAGGCGTGCGCCACCACGCCCAGCTTGTCCATAGGAATTTGAAGACTTTTTTCTTCTTTATCAAATTTTATGTTTGAATATGTAAAACATTTTGTTTGAAACATTAACACTACATAAAAGATTTACTCAAAAGTGTTTCTTTCTCAATTGACATCCCTTCAAACTGAATCCCACCCACTCCCTACACTCTTCTTTTTTTCTTTTGATATTATTGGAGGTTGAACATAGTGCTTCTACACTGAGCTACATCTCCAGCCCACCACCTTTCCTGAGTTTCCCAGGCTGGGCTTGAATTTGTGACCTTTCTGCCTTAGACTTTCAGAATGCTGGGATGACAGCCATGCATCACTGTGCCTGGCACTTTCACCCTTTTAGTTTGACTAATTCTGAAAACCAGAACATATGGTTTCCCTCCAAGCTCTGATGACACATCCAGGTCTCACTGTTTCAAGCTGATGATCATCTACTAAAATGTTTAGCCCCTGCCTTGAATCGGTCATAGAACCATAACAAAAATTCATATTTCATACTTTAACATGAAAGCAATAATTTCCAAGAAAAGGAAGAAGTATAGATGATTTGTGACCTCTCAAACAATGATTATGAGCAAATCTGGGTCTCCTTAAATGTAGTGGAACAGAGCAACAACCAGAGCCTGTGACGCAAGTGACCCTTTGGACTCTCACCTGCTTGTCTGTCTAAGCTGGTTTCAGTGCTTTCAGGTGAAGAGGATTTGTTTCATGTAAGTGTTAAATGACGAAGCAGAAAATTTAAGTTTTGTTTCTGTGTCCTTTTCCTTCTCTCCTTACAGAATCAGTTCTTTCCGTTTCTGTATAACCTTTATAGAAGTTTCAATCACCTTGTTGCTATTGTTTGCCCTTTCTTAAGGTAATATTCCTTAGTCATGCCAACCCCCAAATACGCCACTAAATAATTAAAATGTGTGACCCAAGGTGCTATGGTTGAAAGGCATCCTTTTCAAAATCCACGTGTTACACTGTGAAGTTAAGGATAGGGTCTGTGGGAGTGGACCGTCCTGAGGGTACCTCCCTTGTGAATGGCAGTGGGTACACTTACAAAGTGGGTTGATTCTTTCTTGCCCTTCCATCTTTACCTGGGTAAGGACACAGCAAGGAAGCCCTTCCTAGATGCTAGCACATTGATTCTGGACTTCCCAGCCTGCAGCATTGTGAGAAAACATATTTCTAGTTCTTATACATTACTGGGTCTCAGGTACACTGTCATAGCAGTACAGAAATGTGCTAAGACAGAAGATGGTGACCAGAAACTTTAAACATTCACGTTGATGCATTTTCTTCTCTATCTCTGACTTTGCTGTATTGCAACCTGGCCAACCATGATGGGAAAAGGAGTGTACTATAATTCCTATTTTTTCTCTTGAGTTTCTGTTGTTCCTTCTCCCATCTCCAACTCCCTGGTTTTTTACTTTCTGAGAAGGAAAGGGGCAGAAATGTCATATCCAACTAGTGGTGTTCTGAGGGATGCCATGAGCGCCTACTGAAATGTGTGACTGAAGGTGACTTACCAGTGTGTTATGCACTGTCGCGAGCGGCTTTGTCCCTGTCCTTAAGCATCTTCCTCCTCTATGCCCTTTGTAGAGGCAAACGCATCTGTGGCCTGATTGGTTTGGGCTTTGTTCTTGGCTTTGGAGATCTGGGGACTTGCCCTGGAGTTGAGTCTCTGGCATCTTACTGGCTCTGTTAGTATCTGAGAAAATTCCACACAGGCTCACTTTCAGCTGGGGCCCTTCTCCAACACCTGAAATATATTCGTGCAACCCAGTCAGCCTTGCTTGCTTCTCTCTCAGAGTAGTTACCCAGTCAGTTTCCCTTTAAAGATGTTTTAGATGAATTTGAGATGTTTCAAAATATTAGTTTCCTGGGCCTGAGAACAAAAGAATGCAAGTGGTGTGGCTCAAAATAACAGAATTTTATTCTCTCACGTTCTAGGGGCCTGAAATCTGGAATGAAAGTGTTGGAATTGCTGTGCTGTCTCCAAAACTTCTAGAGTAGGACCCTTCCTTGCCTCTTCCAGCTTTTGGTATTTCCAGTAGTCCCATGGTTCTTTTTTATGTTATTTTAAAGAGAAAAAAATTTCAAAACAAGATGATCAATACATTGTGTATTGTTATCTTTAAATTAGTTACTCAGAGTACAAGATATATGTATTTATTAACAGACATGAAAAATCTAATAAGCACTAATACAATTGTATTAGGGTATCTCAATACCCCACTGTCACAAAAAGACAGATCAACAAGACAAAAAATCAGCACTGAAATACTGGAACTGAACCAAACTTTTGAACAAATGGACTTAGTAGATGTCTACAGAATGTTCCATCCCACAACATTGGAATACACATTCTTCTTACCTGCACAAAGGATGTTTCCCAAAATAGACCACATACTAGTTCATACAACATACTTATTAAATGCAAAGAATTGAAATTATCCCATGTATATTATCAGACCCTAGTGCAATGAAATTGGCAAAAGAAACCACAAGAAGTTCATAAACAGATGGAAATTAAATAACAACCCATGTTGGTCACAGGTGAAACTAAAGAAGAAGTTAGACAGTTTCTACAATTAAATGACAATATAGTATACTGGAACTTATGGGACACAATAAAAGCAGTCCTAAGAAGGAGATTTATAGCAGTGAATAGCCAAATCAGGAAAACAGAGCAAGTGCAAATAAAGAACTTAATGGTGAACCTCAAACTTCTATATAAAGAGCAAGCTAAGCCAAAGACTGTACAGGGAAGAAATTATAAAGACCAGAGCACAAATTAATGCATTGGACACTATGAAAACAATAGAAAGAATCAATGGATTGAAGACTTGGTTCTTTGAAAGATTAAAAACACCAAACACCACTGCACCATCTTGTGACCCTCCCGAATAAAGCAGTGCCTATGTTTCTATAGTAACCACACATTCCCAGGACACTGAGGTAAAAGAACATCTGTGACTTGACCAGTCTTCCTCTGGCTGCAAGTGTCCCCCTCTAACTCGCCGTTTTATGCACCTCGCAGCAGGTCTTCCCAGAATGGAACGGCAGATGCTCACTTTCCCAAGCCCAGGCCACTGCACTCTGGCTGGTGGCCCTGACACCGAGGCAGTCTCTTGGTCCTTCGGTAGCACAATCCAATTACTATCTCTGTCTTCACATCTCTCTTCTGTGTGTCTTCAATGTGTACTTTCTTGTAAGGACACCAGTCATATAGATTAGGAGGCTGCTCAATTCCAGTATGACCTTAACTACATCTGCAGTATGTTCTTATCACTAAGAAGGTCACATAGTGAGATATTAGGGGTTAGAAATTCAACATTCTGTATCCTTTCTTGCAGGGAATAGAAGAACATTTCAATCCATAAGAATCACTACCAGTTTACTGTGCAACACGACAAGGACACATTATGTTCCATCTCTTGATTTGAGGAGAAGTGGGAGGCAACTCTCCCTTCAGCTTACCAGTAGCTTTTCCAAATACCTTTAATAATCTCTAATCCTTGTAACAACCTCTCCAAACTCTTTAATAGTAGGACTGTATATTCTTGAAAATATCAAATGGCTAAGAAATATTTGACAAAGCTGGGGATTTAGGTCAGCGGCACAGTACCTGCCTGGCAAGCTCAAGGTCATGAGTTCAATTCCCTGTCCTGGAAAAACAAACAAAAAACAAATATTTGACAAAAGCTGGAAATCTAATAATTGAACCTGGAACATGAGAATGTTTCTTGTCAGGGAAACTTTTGTGGATACTAGAAATGGCTGTTAATTTAACAGCACTTTTGATAAACTTGTAGGCCTACGCAACAAAATTTGGGATCTAGGGCCTAATAGGGAAGGAATCCCTGGTAAAATTCCATGCTTTGTGATGAGACCCTGAAAGATTAAACTTTACAAATTGGGGCAGACAGAAGTGGATCAAAAAGTTCCACAAAATTCCAAACTTGAGGTCAGGCATGGCAACACATGCCTGTAATCCCAATACTTGAGAGGCTGAGGCAGGAAGATTGCTTTGAGTTCAAGGCCAGCCTGTGCTACAAAGTGAGCTCAAGGCCAGCCTGAACTACATAGTAAGACCCTATCTCAAAAAAGACAAAAAACATTGTAAGCTTGAAATTTAGTTGAGTGAGAAAGAATTCCTCTTAGCTGAGGTGCACAAGGCAAATGGAAAATCTAAATGAGTGATGGACAACTAAAGCAATAATACATCTGCTAGGACTTCAACACATGTATGGAATTAAAATATATAACAACAACTTTGTACAAGTGTCTTACTTAATTTTGTCTAGTTGCTGAGACAAAATATCCAACACCCAAAATTAAGGCAGGAAAGGTTTATTTAGCTCAGTTTGTGGAGCTGGCTCCAAGGCAGGGTGGCATGGCACAAGGGCAACACTTCAAGGTGGCAGAAGACAGCAAAGCAACAAGAGCAAAATCAGAAGAGCAAGCCTCTTTTCCTCCCTTATGTTGAATGCAGGCTGTCCACCCACACCACCTCAGGGCTCTTCTTTTGCACAGGCTCAGGATGTTTACAAAGTGAGGACCCTGCAGGTCCTGTAGTTAAGCTTCTAAACTTCTCAAGTTGACACAATGTACCAGCCATTACAGTAAGTTTGGAGAGGATAAGTTACTCTATTAAAGCACTGCACAATCCTTGTATGATTCAGGACAATGGCAAAAATTCCCAGAAAGTTGTAAGACAAAGATGCAATATAACTTCCAGTGTAACTATAAAATTATAAGAAAATTTCATAATTGTAAAGAATACAGTAGTAAAACTGATCAATACTAAAAAAATTAAAAATAAAAAAGATAAAAAATAAAACATGAAATAAAAGAGATCAAAATAATTTTATTGATAAATATATCAAAAAAGTAAATTAAATGTCTCAGATAAGGAAAAATATAAAGACAATAAAATAAAACACCACTATGTGTTTTCATGTGAGGATTAAAGGAAAAAGAAGGAAGAAGATAAGGGATAAAAAATTATATACACTAACTAGAGAAACGCTAATGTTACCGTACTAATAAACTTATATAGTATTGATACATTACACACTACATAGTAACCTAATACATAATAATATGTGGTATTTCTACAACTACTGTGAATATTACGTAGTAACTTGTATACTAACACAAAGTTTACACAATACACTTTTACGGCAAAATCCTAACTAGAGAAAAAGAGAGATACATCATGACATTTAAAATTTTAATTCAGCCAACAGATAGAATTGCTTTAAATTCATGTGTCTGTAATAATATGACTTCAAAGTATATTACACAAAAATGGACACAACACAAAAATAGACAAATCCACAAAGTAGAACATGTTAATATACTTCTCTCAGTAACTGAAAAAACATCCAAAACATTGGTAAGAATATAAAGTACTTAATTAGCATAACAAACAAACAGCCGCAGGCTGTAAGGCAGCTGCTAAAGGAGAGGCAGCCTGTGAGGGTGGAAACCCAAGTCCAAAAGGCGGAACAGAACAGTCTCACCTGGTCTCAGCGTGCGGAATTCCAGTTAGAGAAAGGGGACTGTGAGGGACACGTGCTTGGCTTCCCTCAAGACATTTACCAGATTTTGAATTTGTCCAAGGTTGGTCAATACCTAAGTTCAAGATATCTAAGCGTGAAGAATTCCAGGTTTAAGGAGACAGATAATTTCTATCCTTTCATTCAAAGAGAGGACTGTCTATGATTGAACGTTTGTAAAAGAGAGACAAAAAACCCCAAGGCATTATATAAAAAGTTGGTAGATTTCAACATAAAATTGAAAATATAAAAGAATTATTTCAGTAGAGACCTGAAACTGTAAAATATAATTGAACTAATATTCTAGAAATAAAAGAGTCTAAAATTAAGAATTAGGGGCTGGGGATTTAGCTCAGCGGCACAGCGCCTGCCTGGCAAGCGCAAGGTTGTAAGTTCGATTCCCAGTACCGGAAAAAAACCAAAGTAAATAAATAAATAAATAAAATTAAGAATTAATTGAATGGATTTGAGAACAGAGAAGATATAACAGAAGGCAGGAACAATGAATTTGAAAATAAGTGGATACAGACCATCCAAACCAAAGCAGTCACAGTGGAAGGAGAATGGGAAGGAAGGTGAAAGCATAAAGATTTGTAAAATAAGGAATCAAATAACATAGTGCATGTGCAGTGTGGATTCCAGGAGAAGAAGAAGGGAAAAAGAGGCAGAAGAAACATTTGAAAATATAATGGAAATTATTTCTTTAAGCAGTTGAAATCCATCAACCAACAAATTGAAGATGGGTGAACCTCAGGCAGAGTAAATAAAAAGAAAACCTCAGGGAAGTGCATTGCAGTCAAAGTACTAAAAACCAAAAATAATAAAATGATCCCCAAAGTAGCCAGAGCAATGAGACACATTATCTTTGAAGGCTCCACAATAAGACCAGCAGCTGACATTTTATCAGAAAGTAGATGTGCCACAAGGTAATGGAAGGATATGTTTGGAAGCTTAACAAGCAGACAAACCAGCCCCCTTAGTTAGATTTCTACACTCAGAGAAGAGTAATCTTCAAAAGTAAATTAAAATAAAAATGTTTTAGAAAAAATATTAGAAATATTTATGGCCACAGGCTTTTCCTAAAAGAAGTTCTTTAGGCTGCAAGAAAATCATCCCAGATGGGGTCATACAACCATAAGAAGGAATAGAGAGCCCTGGAAAGGATCCACGGGCTTAAAATATTTAAACAGATAATAGTTGCTAGACATAGTTGTAAGGCATTATTAATCTGTGACTTGTAAAACTGTATGACTGCAACATAAAGAAGAATGAGGATTTGGGGTGGCTTACATATTTGTGACGTACCTGCACTTCTTAGGAGGTGATAAAAAAAAAAAAACTAACAAGACTAGAAACCTAAATCTATCTTTAATTTATTAGTTAAGTGATGCATGAATAACTATTCATTCCTATTGAAGATAGAGATAGTCATTCTGGATATAAAAGCAAGACTGAAATACTTAAAAGAAGCAGTTTAAAGATAAGAACATTTAAATGCAATGTAAAAGAAGAAATGGTATGCAAAGGCTACTCAAAAGAAATTTGATTTATTTTTATAGCGCACGCTAGGCAAGTGCTCTTCCGCTATGGCTACTGGTCCCACCCCTTGATTATTAATATATGAAATATTACGTTAATAGCCTTTAAGCCAAGAAAAATCACTAGAAGCAAATAGGAACATTTTGTAATAATAAAAGTGTCAAACAAGTAAGAAAACAAAAATTTTCTGCACTTCATGTTCTTATTATGTGAGCCAAATAGCGTCAAAGTGTGTGATTCAAAATGTAGCCTAAATTAGAAGAGACAACGGATCTAAAATCACGTAATAATAGATATTTTCACACAGATATCTCAGTATTATAATTCAGTAAAAATCAAGGATATAAAATATTTGAACATGAGTCATCAAATTAACCTAATTGACACATGTAAAATAACACTTCGGCTTTTTCTTTTTATGAGCATACGGAACAATCACCAAAGTGTACCATATGTTGTTCTTAATTAAAACCTCAAAGAATTTTCAAATGATTGAAAACATTTAGGATGTGTTCTTTGACCAAAATGAATTTAAACCAAAAATCAGAAAGAGAAAGATAAATGGACAAATCTCTAATAGTTTAACAATTAAGGAACACATTTCTAAATAATCCATCTGTAAAAGAATAAATTATAGTGAATGTTAAAAGAGTCTGAAGTGAACAATAATTAGTAAGTCACATCAAAACCAGTTACATGCAACCAAAGACATGCTTAGAGAGAAACTAATGCCTTTAAATAAAGTTTGAAATCAATAATCAAATCCAGGGACAAACAGAACTTTTGTGTCAAGGGCCAGATAATAAATGTTTTAGGCTTTTGAGTTGCGCAGAAAAAATATTAGAAAAATTTCACTCAGGCTTGTTATGGTAGAATTAAACCATCAATAAACAGTAAGTGGGGCTGCCCCGAGAGCCTAGACTGAGTCAAGTACTCGCTAACTATAAATATGACTCACACACATGTGCAGCGACTATAAATTACATACACTCTGTAGATCTGGCAAAAAGTAAATAACTTATCTGAGCAGCCCAACAAGCTAAAGTGAAAAAAATTAGCAATATCACAGTGTAGCCTATGCAGGGAATCGTGGAGAACTTCCTTGCTCTGTGATGCTGTATGTTCGGGTCTTTGAACAGTGCCTCTGCTGAAAGGCCTTTCCTGGCCTCTATATATTAAAATAATATTGCCCCTCCTTACTTTCACTTGTACATTGTTCTAGTACGGTATTTACCATTACTTTAAATTATATTAAATTTTTATTACTTGCCTTTTCTTTTCTTTCCATCTCATCTACTAAATAGAAAATTCTATAAAGGGGGCTGGGGATTTAGCTCAGCGGCAAAGTGCCTGCCTGGCAAGCGCAAGGTTGTGAGTTCGGTTCCCGGTACCGGAGAAAAACCAAAAAAAAAAAGTATATGGGAGGATTTGCCTAGGGTATATGGAAATATTCTGCCACTTCATATAAAGGACTTAAGCATCTCAAAATTTAGGCATCATATAAAG
>NW_004955533.1:3665238-3711490 GCF_000276665.1 Chinchilla lanigera | reverse complement strand
AAAAAAAAAAAAAAGAAAATTCTATAAAGGCTGGATCTTCAGCACCCAGAACACTGGCTGGCATAAAGTGAGCATTGGTAGTTATTTGTTGGACATGTAAATGAGTGATAGAGAGGCCCAAAGCCAGAGGTGTTTAAGTCCAAGGAGTGACATAAAGTGATGTGCATGAAGATCTCCTCCTCCTCACATTTGGTCTCTCAGGAAACATACAGCCTCTGAGATGAGGCTGCTGAGGAAGCTCTGGCTGGTCCCTAATTATTCACATCAGACCTACTGTTCTCCAGAAGGTGAAAGGTTTATATGATCTGGAGAGAAACCAGAGTATCTGCACTCTTCTCTATCCAGGAAATAGGAACTCTATTATATTCCCAGACACTGACTTAAAAGTTGTTGGTACAGCTCAAAAAGTTTCCCCGTTGACCAGAAAGGGCAGTGTGGAGTGATAGATGAGCATGACTTAGTCCTATTTCTCTTCCCTAAAAGGGACATTTAAGGAAATAATTTGCTTACATTTCTTTACAATTTTGCCATCTGAGTGTGAATTTCTAAACAGTAGTTAAGTAAATTTTCTCCACCTTTTTGACTTGATGGAAATGGGATTGCATAGCACCTATTCTTTGTGTCTGCCTTCTTTCATTCAAAATTAGATTTGTGATGTATATCAATATTAATGGTATTATAGTAGTAATAATATAGTGTGCACCTCTACTTAGTTAGCTTTCATTGTCATATAATGTTAATGTCCTATAATTTCTTAATCTCCTTTACTACTGATGAGCATATGTGTTCTGCCATGTATTTGGGTGTAATGAATAACGCTCCTGGGAAAATTTGTGAAACAAATGCAACCTGTCACTTTCTGAATTATGAACAATTCTACCACAGAAACAATTTCCCAGATTCCTTGGGCTTCCTTATTACAGCTCAGGGGTGACCTTTGACAGCTTTTGATTAACTGTATTCTTTCCCTAGACAGCACTATTCAATGCAAAATAATCTTCACTTTTCTTATTGTTCTATCAATGATTGTTTGGCAAGAGAAGATATTGGAAGGATTAATAAGATTTGAGATTCCTGAAGTCCTGTGAACCCCTTTGGAGATGTGTACTAGACTCACTTCCTGTGCGTTTATAGTAATGGGACCCAGACACATCACAGATAAATGATCTCAGCAATAAATTAAAATCTCATTAAAGTCCTACAGTTTAGTCAAACATTACACATTCTTTACCTTTCTTAACAAAGCTGCTAAAGAGCAAAAATAGCAGTAAGCACTAGCAGTGACTTTGGATTGTTAATGTCTAGATTATCTAATACCTAGGTAGTTTATTTAATAGCTTCTCTGGCTCTAGCCAGAGTCTGAGTCAATGGGTCTGAGTTAGAGCTCAGGATCAGACCACGTGGTGGCAGAGCTGTCAGTAAGCAATGGCAGGAAGAGGGAAATCAGAAGTTCAACTACAGAAGTGGGGCTGGGGATTTAGCTCAGCGGCACAGCGCCTGCCTGGCAAGCGTGAGGTCTTGAGTTCAATTCCCGGTACCGGAAAAAAAACTAAAAAACTAAAATAAACTGATGCAGAGAACTACAGAAGTGAAGAAAAAGACAAACATGCAAAGAGATTGCAAGAAAACTAGCAACGCTTCTTGCTAGGCACAGAGATAAAGAATTCAACTACAGAGTGACTGCAGCAGGAAATAGTTTTTTTTTTTCATTATTTGCTTATGATATGGCCATTAACACAGTCTAAATTGACCTACGGAAATGATCTAAAGTAAGATTAAAATACAAATCAGCTGCATTTTGATGCACCAAACAACTAGAAAATGTAATTAAAGAAAAAAATATTTTTATTATAATCTCTTATAACAGTAGCCAAAAACTTGAAGTACCTGGAAATAAACACTTATTGGTACAAGTCACTGAATTTTGAGGTCATCTGTTATAGATTGATTCTGCTTAATACAGCTCTACAAGGAAAATTATAATGCTCCATTGTGAACTACAAAAGAAGGTCCAAGCTAATAAGGCAATCTGTTCTTGAACAGAAGTTTTAATAGAATAATATTTCAGTTCTTCTCAAACTGATAAACAAGTTGACAGAAATTCCAACCAAAATCTGATAGAGTTGTTCATGGCACTTGATCCTATTTAGAACAGTTAAGTGATAAAAGTAGCAAAGACCCTTCTCCAGAGAGGAAAATTATTCTAGCAATTTTCAGGACTTTCTATAAAGCCAGAGTAATTAACATAGTATTGGTACGGGGATAGACACACTGCTAAATGGGAATTCAGCAGGCCTAGGGATAGATTCCCTGCATGGTTGAAGGTTTGGGATATGAGAAAGGTGACATAATATCAGGAGAGAAAGGAACTGGAGACAACGGTCATTTAATAAGGACACAATAAGATGCATCCTTATCTCACCCACTGTTAGATAAACTTCATTAAATGCAAGATTTTAATGTCAGAAACAGCACTTTAAAACCCACCTGGAATATATAAGTCATTATCATTTACACCTTAAGAGTAAATATTTCTTTTTAAATTCTATGCTTTGGAGACAGCACCCTCCTTACATCTGTACCTTTTGTGTGTGTGGTACAGGAAACCAATCTGAGAAAGTTGTGCTTGCCAGGCAGGTGCTGTGCCGCTGAGCCATAGCCCTGGCCTACCTATCTGTACTTTTTGATGCTATGAAAATTCCATTGACTCTAAAGTGTGAAGTGTTCATTCTCATAATTCCTTCACCTGATTGATGATGATTCCTGTGAACTAGAGTTGCACACACAGCAGAAAAGCTACATTTTCAACTAATTCCGTATTTAAGCACTACCCCTCAAGCGTTGTACTTTATCTCTCCATATGTAAATGGCCAATATTTCCACACAGGTAGTGTAGGGTAGGATTATTTCTATCTGAAAACAAAGTATACACTTCCAAATAAGCAATTTTATTTGCTATTTTGAAGTCATAATATTTAACAAAAGAGAAGATCACATGACACTTGGAAATGTTCTTGTCCCTCAGCCCTACATTTTCTCATCTGTAAAGTAGAACGGATTGAAGAAGGTTTCCAAGTCTATTCAGCTTTGAGATTCCAGGACTCTTAAGGCAAAACATTATGATTAATATATGTGACTGTTTTGGAATAAGAAATAACAACAGAAAAATGGATTTAGATTTTGCTTAAAAATTCATTCTAAGATATTTTCTAGACTTAACCTGAGAAAAAATGAGAAACACTGTAGAGTAGACTAGTAAATATTTCCTAAATGAGATGAAATTGTTAACTAAAATAAAGTCCTGATAGTGTAAGCTAAAGTGAAAAGAAGAACTTTTTTTGAGTAATAATGCCAGATTGATATGATCAAAGCACATTACATGCATGTATGGGAATGTCAAAATAAAACCATTATTTTGTACAGTTAATAGATAATAATTAAAACTTTTAAAAATAACTTTATCCATCAAAATAGCCTGTAAAGGAACTGAAAGTTAGTAAGTAAACCGGGAGATATTTCCAATATGCATAACTAACCAAGAATTGGCATGAAAGAGCTTCTGCATTTCAACAAGGAAAACATAAATAATCTAAGACAAAAATAGGCAATATGAAAATATTTTTAAAAAGAGAAGCACATAGGAACAATTAACATCTTACAATAAAGATGTCATCATTATTGTAAGAAAAATGCAAAACAAGGCATCTGTGAAATATCATTTTTCTCGCAGAAAGTAGGCAAGAATTGCTGAAGAATTAACATGGTCCAGGAACACGCTTCAGGTCGTTTACTGGAGTTAGTGCACAATATGTCAGCTGTCCCCAGCCTGAATTGGGTAATTCAGAGGCAGGTGTTTACACCATTGCTCACTGCTCTCCATAGGGTTCACCTTCATTAGATGCTGGGACACATGTTCACCTTCATTAGATACTGGGACACATGTACCTTCTTTATTGGCTACAGCCCTGTACCGCTTCTCCACACCCCAAATAAGCTGCTGTCACTTAAATCCTTGTTCCAGGATGTGTTTCTGGGAAAACCCAGAAGTCCAGTCTTTGGATAAGGTCTATACTGAGATGTAATAAGGCTACATTAACTGGAACAGTTGGGAATTACGCCCAGGAAAATTGAGATTGGTGATTACTTTACAGAGGGAGGGGTTGGGTGGGGAGTGTCCAGATGGGTATGTGCACGCATTTTGATCAGAGAACAATCAGTATGGGTTTTTGATTAATGAGTTAGACAAAAAAGGAGGGAGGGAGGGAGTCAGAGAGCAAGCCCAAGTTATAAAGAGCGTGAGGGTGCCCTCACCAGAGGGAGCAACTCTGGTGGACTTTGATGGGTCAGCACAAATACCGGGGCTCACAGCTTGGCACTGGTACAATCTTGTGAACCCTCCTGGGGGTCCTTGTAAAACCCCCTGAGCTTGTATTGATTGTGAACTGTGAATTATTATTTCTCAGACTGCCAAAGGAAGGGAGTATTTCTGCATACCTATGGGGGACAAGTGCCAATGCCAGTGATAAGGTCAAGACCTTAAGCAGGGGACAGCACAGTTTGCTTCCCATGGCCTGCTGGAGGATTGAAAGCGCTAGAGTGATTAGAACATGGGTGCCAGGAGGCAAATATAATATGGTTTAATACTTTCTCCAATTCTAAATTCCCCAGTGAGAGGAGCAGGGTAGGCATATCATTTATGCAATGCACAATGTGAGGTGCCAATGGAAAAGGTCTTGGGGACATCCATGAAGCTTAAAGCATTGTCTAAATTGGTTTTGGTCCTGAAATCCAACTGCATCAAATAGTATCTGAAATAATTAGGTTGTCAGCTGAATCCTGGGGATGTCTTTGTGTTAGGGGGAGTTTTACTTTAACTAGATTTGACTGTGGTATAGAATTAGATGTTGTGAATTCTCAGTATATATTTTAGGGACTAACAAGTGAGGTCATTTTTTTTGGCATCTTTCTGAAAGTAGTGCCTAATATCAGTCAGGTTTCTTAGCTCACTGAGAGCATACCATGCTTCCTTGATCCTATGCCAAGGAATATTACCAACCACTGGCACAGAAACTGGGAGAGAGTACTGGGTGTCTAATGTTCCATCAATGAACGGCTGTCACCCTTGGAAATAATCCTAAAATAAGTTCACTAGCCCCCGTGTGGAGCAGACAAGGCCAGGTTGCAGGAAGGATGTGTCTGTGGGCGCTTTTTCTCCCCACTGTGGTGTTTTTATTGCTGGATTATACTTTTCCCTCATGGAGGGAAAAACAGCAGCATGGCCATTAGAGAATTTTAAAATAGAGGCAAGGAGGTTAGAAATGTATGAAGGGTCCCGTGCTGAAATCTGTAGTTCTGGGTATTGAATAATACAGCGTGCAGAGACTTGCAGAGGTCAGGGTGGGCCGAACATGCGTTTTGTGCACAGGAATGAAGTATCAGATAATGCTTGGAATGGCAGCTCTCAGGGAAGGGAACGGAGCGAGGCAGAGCAGTTGCCCTGGAATGCATTGCTGCTCCACGAGGGACATTCTGGTCACAGTCTTGGCAGGGCTGCTCTGCCCAAGGACCTCACTATAAAAAGTCACACCTGTCAATCGCAGCTTCTGTAGGACAGAGCCACTGGAGTTCTTTTTCACCAGAATGCATGTGAAAGCCTGGGACTATTCTTGAGTCAGCACAGTCTTAGAATATGTTCAAAGAAGCCACTGATACAACTACAGAAATTATTTTTGGTTTCTTTTTGCAACTTTAAGAGAGCAGTTAACTAAATTTAGTATCTAGAAAATATACAGAAATTCTCACTAACATATATTGTTGTACTACACGTTGAAAAGAACTGTCCAGGACATGACTTTGAACAAGTAATTGTAAACAGAAAATGTGACTCAAGAAAATTAAAATACTTTTGGAGCAAAATTCTTTATATAAAATGAAGACAACTGGGACAATTTTAGATTAGAGAAGGTAGCTTTACATGGGTGTGTGCTTGGATTGCCATGAGCTAATGCTTAGTTTTGCACCATTTTTTATATTCTTTCTTCTACAAAAATAGATTTCTAATCATAAGAGCAAGGAATGCTGTAAATGTCAAAGCACCGGTCTTATTTCAATATGAACTCTGCAAAGGTACAAAATTATTATAATTTATAAATTATTCTTCTATGTAAAACAAATAAAAATTTTAATGGTCAATTTAAATTTTTTTCAAAAACATTTACTATTATAAAAGTATAACATGCTATTATGGAAAATTATGAAGAACTTAAGAAATTATGACTCAAAGGTCTTCGAGGAGATCTCCCCAATATGAAGAAAATACTGTGTGTACACATCCACACTTGCAACAAGTGTTTATTTCTCCTCTACTATATACTAGATACTCTTCTAGATCCTCAGAGTTTAAATTTGAAAGATGCCCTCCTCCTCCTTTAGAAGCATGTAGTAGTAACACATGCAGGTAGTAACAGGTCCAAGATAGAATAACTGAGACCTCTGGTAGTAACACATGCAGGTAGGAACAGGTCCAGGATAGAATTTAGTTCTGTGACAGCAGTCTCTGTGAGAGAGAACCAAGAGGAGAGGAGCCAGAGAAGCTAGAGGCTAGGGGAGTCTTCTGGGGTAGGGAGACTTTGATGCTAGCTACAAAGCAGAGGAGATGGGGGAGGTGGTTTCAGGCAGAGGGAGCAGCACTTGAAAGGCATGGATGTGTGAGAGAGAACGGCAAGTCCAAGGGGTCATTTACTCTGGCTGGATGTCTGCTATCTCCATGTGATAAAACTGGCGAAGTGGCCCAGGAAGCCACTTGTGAAGAATGTGAACATGACTTCACGTGTAAAGAAGATTTTCACACATAAAAAGGATTTTCACTTGGAAACCTAGTTTCACTGTACAGTTTAGACAATTGGGCCTTTTTCCAAGGCAAAGAACATATGTGAGAACATAGATTTACTCTAAAATTTGCTCCTAATCCCATCCACTAACCTTGGTATCCTAACCTGTAAGCTGCAGTAGCTTCAGCTGTACAAATTGTGTTTATCCTCATTCAAGGCAATATCATTTTAAGCAAAAATTAGCATCCTTTCACCAAAAGAAATTTTAGAACAGAAAACAACCCAGATAAACACAGCCCTTTACTTTAAACTGAACATCTAAGGACCCCATACCTGTCCTACCAGAACAGTAGAGGGTGATAGGTCGCATTTATAGGGTGTGAGAGGTCTCAGTTATAGGGTAGAGGGAGACTAATCAGAGGATTTAAAAAATTAGATAAATAATTAGTCCTGGGATAGAGATTCATAGATGCTGTCTAAATCTTAGGGCTTACTTACTCTTTAAACTGTCTCATGGATCTTAGCTGAATTTTGTAGTTAATCATAATAGCTAAGGTTTATTGAGCATTTTTTGTGTCAGATATTTGCTGAGTTTTTATGAGTTACTCCTGATACCCCACTGTAACTCTCTAGCAAAGGTGGTATAAGCTGGTGTGTGCACATTTTACTCTTTTAACACAAGGATGTTTAGGAAAGTCATGCAGACCAGGTGGAGTAGGCACCAGGGACAAAATGGCAGTCTGATTTGTCTGGATATGAAGGATACACTAAAGCATAAGCTTTTTTTTTTGGTACTGGGAATTGAACTCAGGACCTTGTGCTGAAGCATAAATTATATTTACCTTCGGACAATGGTAACCAAGAAGCATTCACCTTTCTTCTGCAATGACCACAATTTTATAATAAAATATTTACTTTGTTTGCTTTGGGAAGGGAGAATTTATATGGCTTAATTGGAGTTCAGAGGCTGTGGATGAAAATTCCATGTTCCTCTAATGTATCCCTATGGGGAACCACTCAGACTGTTTTAAAGCTCAGAGCATCTAAGGGTTTGATCAGAGAACAATCAGTATGGGTGATTGATTAATGAGTTAGACAAAAAAGGAGGGAGGGAGGGAGTGGGGCCACCTGAGGAAGTGGCCCCACTATCTAACACAACTGCACAGTGCAATACAGCTGTGTGACCGTGATGTAACAGTGGACAAACATGCATGCACTGGTTACAGCACTGTACAAGAATGTAAATATGTGGTAACAACCTGTATAAGAATTGTACAGTAAAGATGCAGCCTGCTGTTGCCCTCTTGGACTCATGCTCTGGTCTGCCCCATGCTGCCTGCTGTTGCTACTGCATTCTTTAATCTGGGACCTCAAAAATCTCCCTTAGGACCCCCAAGCAGGCCGACAGCCCCTACACCTTGGAACCTGAAGTATGTACTTGCAGCTGTTACTATGCATGGAAGCTTTCATTTTGCCCTTGGGGAAAGTTTTTGACGTGTTAAGGGGTGGAGCTGCATCTGAGTTTCTATAGTTAGAAGAGAGAGGCAGGATTCAGAGATACTTTTCTCCGAACACTTTCTTTTTCTAGAGGCCGGCAGTTGGCAGAACTGTTGAAGGAAGCTTTGAATGACCGTAGCATGTGCAGAGTTGTTGGGGACTCAAAAGACTAGAGAAGCAGGATAGAGCCTATTCTCTCTGCACAGAACCAAGCTGTTCTCTGGCACTCAGGAGCACTCGTAGACTGAAGACTAGGCATGCCTTGTTGGCACATCATGGGCAGGGGTGGGGAAAAGAGCTTCAGGAGGCCGCTATAGGCAGGGAAGTAAGTGTGTGTAGTCATTTGGGGAGCTGATGCTGAAGACTGGGGTAAATGATGACTTGGTTTCCATCATCAGCAGTGGCCTTGTATTGTGATCACAGGCCAAGGAAAACTCAGTGTGAGGTTAATGTTACTGGGACTAGAAAAAAGATGCATTTACCAACAAGTAAGAACTTACACAGTCATCGAGATTCAGTCCAAAGTTTGGCACAGTATGAGGTTGACTTCAAGGTCCTGATAAGCACTGAGGTTTCCAAAGCAGCTGGAGGCTCCTGGGGTCCTGATGAAAGAAGGTGACAAGTGTGCTGCCTGCCACATGCCTGCTTGCCCACCATGGGGCTTAAAGAGAGGCAGGCCTTGGGCATTAGGATCCCCCCACCGTGAAAGACCAGGCCACATCCATCTGCTGCAGCTCTGTGCAAGCACATTAAAGTGAAATGACAATTGATTGACTTAAGCATTTGGCCTGTAACTGAGAACACCCTAATGTGATTGGGAAGCCCAAATATGTCTGAATGCAGCCCAGGCTAAAAGTCAGTGTTTGATGAGGGGTCGTGTGTCATCCTCCTGTGCCCGAAGACATAGGAAACTTCTCACGCACCTCCTCAGGACACGTGCTGAAGTCAGTGACAGATTCGACACAAGGACCCTCCGGTGAGAAGGGTTATATTTCCTGAGAATGATCTTTACAGCACCCTCCGCAGGGGAGGTTGAATAAAACTTCAGAAAGCGATTATTTTTTTCAGTGAATAAGTAGATCCAGCAGCCTACCTCATTTCTGAACTAAGGAAGGGAACATAGGGATGCATTTTTTAAAGACAGTGTCTCATTTCAGTGATTATTGGTATGATACACAGAGGAAATAGAGCAGCTGCTCACAAAGTGATTCATTTAATAAACAAGGGTAGACTTCTCATAGGTCTGATACTACCCTGTCCCTCCCTTGGAGACCATACCTCACACCAGGGTATGAGGACAGCTTTAGTGCACCTCAGGGATGGGCCTGGCCCCGAGGGGTCTCCAGTGAAACCTGGGGTGTTCTTGCGGATTGTGTCAGGGACAAAGCAAGCAATATGATCGATAGCACCTCATGTCCCCTGGAATGCACCTCAGTCCACATAAGAATCCTGAGCATGCTTGGGGTCAAGGAGTGTCTTTAAGTTATCTCACTGGACATGCTCAGAGGTTTTTACTGACAGAGATTTCCCCTTTTACCACTGAACACATGGAGCGTGTTGTTTTCTGGAGGAGATTCCAAGCAGCTGGTTCCCCATGGATTTCTGTCAAAACCCTGTTACTTCCTCCTTAAACATAACACGGAGCCTAATTATTTCTCTTTTTTTCTCTTTGTGGTTGTCTGTTCTCCAAGACAAAGCCCAGGGCCAGATGATCATCTTGTCACAATGCCTCAGCCGGAGCTCAGTGAACAGCTGCCAACATAAGACTTCTGGATGGCCAACAAGTATAAAAAGTGCTCCACACCACTAGTGATCAGAGAAGCATAAAGCAAAGCCACGAGGAGATAGCATCTCACCCCAGTTAGAGTGACTGTTGTCAAAAAAGCAAGACATAACAAATGTTGGCAAGGATGTGGAGAAAAAGTAACTTGTACACTGTTTTGGGGAATGTAAATCAGTACAGCCACTATGGCAATCAGGATAGAGGTGCCTCAAAAAATTAAAAATAGAATCACCACATGGGCAAATAGCCAAAGAAAATCAGGCCAGCATATCGGAGGCTCCATAGCCCCGTATTTATTACAGCAGTATTCACAATAGCCGAAATATGGACACAACCAAATGTGCCTGGATGGATAAAGAAAATGTGATTTAGACATGAGGTATTACCCAACTATAAAAACAATGAAATCCTGTCATTTGCCTCAAAATGGCTGGCACATGGTGTTCAATGGAATAAACTAGGGACAGAAAGAAGAATACCACATGTTTTCTCTCCCATGAGGAAACCTGGAAAGTTATCTCTGAGTCAGACAGTGATGACGGAGGCCAGGAAGGGTAGACGCCATGGGTCTAGGGGAGGTTGGGTAGCAAGTACCAAACTACAGTCAGATGGGGAGAATACGTTCTAATGTTTCACAGCATACTAGGGAGACTACATTTTACAAGACTCTACTATGTATTTTATAAAGAACTAGAAACCAGGAGTTTGAAAGTTACCAAAACAAAGAATGATAAGAAGAAAAATGTTAATATTCTGATTTTATCAGTACATGTTGTATATATGTATTGAATGATCATGCTGTACCCTATAAATGCATAGAATTGTTATGGATCTGTTAAAAACAAAAATGAAAAAAAGACTGCCCAGGAGATGGGGCTGGATCTTAGACACACTGAGGGGGGACAGGGTTTGCTTCTCTTTCGAGTTGCCAAAGTTTTACTTACCTGGAAAGCAATAGCTCCTTCATGATTTCCTGGTAGTTGTGCTCTTTGAGAGGGTCATCTACTGGGATGGGGCACTTTGCTGTGGGAATTCCTTCCTGCTGGGACAGGGGAGCCCCCAAGTATGGAGAACTGGGGTGTCCTCTGGGCCTTGTGTTGGAAGGTTCAATCTCTTGGTGGCTGGAGGACAGCGATTGAGCCAGAGGGCAGCTTCCCAGCAAGGAGCATGGTAAGGTTACTCAGTAAACAAGGCCAATCCAATGATTAGCTTCTTCCTAACAACATTTCTGAAAAAAATTGAAGTAATTAAATCTGGCATATCACGACAGAATGATAATCAGGTTTTCCACATTTTATTACTCGATAAAAACCCATTCATGGTACGTGTAAACTTGAAAAAGTGTTTAAGAAATGTAGATGCATTAATCCTTACTTTACACAGCAGCTTTTATCTCTTGGAACTGAGACATTGCATTTTCGCTCAGGCCTGGCCACAGCCTGAGAAAATCCCAGCCAGTCCTAAGCCTGTACATACAGGCTCTTCACCACTCACCCTCACTGTGTAGCCAAGGGTTCAGTATGTGGATCTAGAGCACAGCACAGCTAGAGAGAAGAGAAGCCATCAGCCCAGGCATCTACCAGGCTCTGCCTCTCTCCTGTTACAGTTTCTGGTACCCATACCGCAGGCCTAGAGGGAAGGGCCGCCATGGACTATTGGGAGGAAGGCTGCACACAAAGCAGATCACAAATAGAACGATCTGGAAGAATGAGGATGGTATGAAGCTCTGCATGGCTGCCAGAAGACAGGCCTGAGCACCAGGGGTGTGTTTGTGCTGTTTCACCAGGTCTGTAGAGAGTGGGCTCCGGCTGTTATTGAGAAGAGCTTCTTCCTTCTTCCGCCCCACACCGACGGACTTGCCATTTCTTCCCTTTTTTCCTGCCTTCGTCATCTTCTGGTCTCAAAGGGCACAGGGCCCTTCTGTTGGCGGCTGGTCTCCTTAGAGAATCCTATCATAGTGACTCCCAGCCTTGTCCTAAAATTCACCAAGGCCTCCTTACAAATTAAACAAACAAACAAAAACAAAAACAAACCAGCCTTACCCCCCATTGGTTCTCATGCTGGATGTTGCCTGGGACTTTTTATGTTAAATCGGCCCCCTAGAAGAGCCGGTGCAGTGTGTCCTTGAGAAATACCCCTTCTTCATGACGGAGGGCTGTCCTCCTCATGTGCATCTCAGTTTTACAGGCTCATTTCCTAGCTAGTGAATATGCTCCCACCTTCCCCATGAGAAGACAATGTTCTTTTAACTCCTCTTCTCCGTATTTCTTTATCGCCAAGATTTCCTGAAGGAGCAAATCCTACGTGTGCGTCCTGCACCTTTTCCTCTTCCATTCTTTGCAGTCCAGTGTTTGTCCCACCCACTCCACAATGCTCCTGTTACCATGAACACAAACAACAGCAACCAATCGCCCCACCACACCCCTCCGAAGAAGCCTGTGAAGCCCCACGTGAACTCGGCCTCCACCTCTCCCATTCCCTGTTGCTGCTGCTTTACAGTCCCTGACTTGCTTACGCCTTCCCAAAGCTGCCAGGCCTTTGTGTGCTGCTGTCTGGATCCCAGCGCTCTCGCCTGCTTCTTCCTCACCAGAAGTTACCGCACCATCTCGTGGCCTCAGCACCCGCATCAGAGAGGACCTGCTGCTTCCCTGAGCTAAGGGAAGCCCCAGAGTAGTCTCCCCCTCTGAGCCCCTGTTATTTTCCTTCAGAGCACTTTTCCTAATGGATGTGTTTTCTACTTATCTCTACTTTCCCTCACTAGATTATGAACTTCAAAGGCTGGTGGCTTTGTGTGCAGTTAATCATTGTGCCAAAGCCGGTTCCTGAAACCCACTAGAAGCTTTACTTATAGAAAAAGCAAACGGGTGAGCCGGTTATGTCAGTCACGCATGGTACCCAGCTTCCAGATTCTGCCCCAAATATGCACACCTGGGGGAGTGAGAAACGGCAGCAAAAACCCTGTGGCGTGGTCTCTGCCTGACTGTCCTCAGTTCCCCTGGTCTGGCTATCTCGTGCTACAGGGCTCTCAAGGAATTCTGGTTTTTTTTTTTTTTTTTTTTTTTAACAATTTCACTCTAAAGAAAATTAGAGCAGATTTTCTTCTTCTGTACAGAAAGATAGCACTGTTGATGTTAGTCTGTGATTACAGGATAATCTCCATAAATCTCTTGAGACCTTTCCTTTGTTAGTTTTACAGAGTGAATGAAATAAAAGGAGGACTAAATCACCCGCTTCCTGTGCAGCAGGTGAGATTCGGGTTCCCTTAGAAACGAGGCCTCAGGGTCGCACCTCTCAGCGTCTCCGTGCGCGCCCTCCTGGCTCCCGAGTGTAGGCCCTATAATGTTCCCATCAAAGCCGCATTTCAATTCCGTCTTTGGGGCATAAATCTGCTAGCAATAATAATGTCCAACTGGGTAACAGTGTATGCAGCGCACAGTGTTGGTGTCTCTAATTGCCGTTAAATGGTGATGGGACCTAACCGGTACTTTTAATGGAGCCCTGAGAAAGCCTTCCCCTCCCCAAAACTGCTGCGTGCTCAGAATCCTGGAGCGTGCACGCACACGCACATGCACACCCACAGCGAAAAGTTCACAAATCGTTAGATCCCCCTCAAGATGTTTTCTTAGCAGATGAGATGCTCCCGGTGGGAGTTTGTGCATTTTGTCTTTTTTTTTTTTTATTGTTTAAGAATGTCTTGAAATGTAATAGATGTGAAACCAAAACAAGAACTATAATTACTGCAAAGGAAGAAAACAGATGACCGCTGTTGTTAAAGGCAAGGCTAGGAAACACATGAGAATCACTTGTCTAGAATTAACTTAGTGGGATGCAAAATAAATGCTTAAAAATCAGTATAACGCTGCTATATATACACACGTATCTATGTACGTATTACTCATACGGGCTTACACGTAGCATCCTGTGATGCTGAGTAGCTAAAGGGGGCTCCAGGTTTACACAAGTCGGCTCTAATTACGTCTTTGCTGCTACTTGCAATTTCAGGCATCAGTGCCAACTTACTCCTGCCCTTCGTAGTATTTTTATCTGAATTATTGGCAGCAAGTAGGTCTTGGAGCTAGCTTAATTGTTAATCAAACAAAAAAGGAAAGGCTCGGGAAGCCACTCATCAGTATACTGCACGTCTGCTCTGCTGTGTAGGCTTTCTGCTGGACGCCTGAGCTCATGGGACACACAGAGAAGGGTGTGTGAAAGTCCCCCGTTTGGAAAATGGGAGCAGACGTAGGATTCACAGAGAAGAGCAGGGTTGGAGAGAAAGTGGTGCATTCCGACCTGGAGAGCAGGACTTGTGTTTCCAAAGAGCGACCTACGCGGTGAAGTGCAGTGAACAGCCGTGGTGATGTACAATAAATGACCTGTGGACTGGCGCAGAGGCAAAGGCCGTGGTCTGTGGCAGGGACTCAGGGACCAAGTCCAAAGCAATCTCTGAAGTTTTGCGAAAAAGAAAAAATGGGTTTGCTAAGGAAATTTGAATAGAAATGGGGAAATTATTGATACTGTGAGCTTGGAGAGAGCTCATGAAGTGGAGTCTGCAGAAAAAAATATCAATTCCTGTTACCAAAAAAAAAAAAAAAGAGAGAGAGAGATAGCAATGAAGTCATCAGAAAAGCCTGAGATGCAGGAAAGTGACCAAGAGACAAGGCCAGGAAGGGTTCCTTAAAGAGGATGGCACATGACAAGCGCAGTAGTGAGTAAGGCAGGCAGACCAGAGAGTGGCTCTGATGTGCTGAGCGGTGCTGGGGACAGTTATCCGCAGAGCGATGGACTGAGAACTGTCTGCCGAGACAAAGGAGCCAGGTGTGAGAGAGCCCGAGGCTGTACGGGTGGCTGGTCTGGAGGATGTGGGAGGTAGAAGGGGACATTGTGCGAGAAAGGAGACGCTGATCGTGCTGAGAGACAACGGGTGAGTCTCTGCATGAGGTGAGACTGCCCAAAAATGAAGGAATGAATGAGTGAGTGAGTGAATGAATGAATAAAATGACAGGAAAGGAGAGGAAGGACAAGACATGAGATGAGGAGAGAAGCGAAAGCAGAGGCCACTTTCCCTGGATGGTTTTGACCACCGAGGACTGGGAGGACAAGCTGGGTGTGATGGCCCATGCCTATAATCCCACGACTTGGGAACTTGAAGCAGAAAGATCACTGCAAATTTGATGCCAGATTGGGTTACACAGTGAGTTCAAGGCCAGCCCAAACTATACAGCAAGATCTCATCTCAAAAAAAAAAAAAAAAAAAAACCAAATCAAACACCATGGGGAGGACTTTTGGGGACCACTACGAAGTGGCTCTGGGCAGGCTTTGATATTAACCAGTTGGCTTTCCATGTTCACTTGTGAGTTGTCTGAAGGCCACAGCTGAAGATGTGGCTCCAAGCCCAATGAACTTAAAGGAGACCGTAGCTGCAGGCACCTCACTCCTGCTGTGGAGGCCTTCCTGGAGATAACATAGTTCTCCTAAATTAACATAATGTAGTGCTTGGAAAAGTCCTGCCCAGATTCCTGCCTTTTCTTGAGTATCCTCCCCCTTTGTTTGTAAACCAAATAAATATGGGCCGCCCAGAGAAGACTTTGGCTAAACTCAGAGAACATTGAAGCTGTAAGAGAGTTAGTCTGTGCTGGAGCCCTGAAATCATTTCCACTGTCTCATTTATTTAAGCCTTTGCCATTGGCTGATCAGCCTGCAATAACCTAGGGTTATTTAACCAATAGTTGATGTGAGCACAGGGAGTTTGTTACAAATAGAAGGGGCAGAGGTGTCCCTGGGGGCCAGAAAGCAGTGGTGCATGTTTAGAGCCATCCCTTTACACAGTGCCCAAGAGAGTCAAGAAAAAATGAACAAGGGTAAGTACTGTATTATGCAATGACTCTGAGGGTCAATGAGAGTTAATAAGAATTTTGAGAATCAAAATAGCAAAATGTCCCCAGAAATTCTTGGGCAAGAATATGAAGAAAGGGGTGGTAGGTTGAAAGAGCAGCAATGGAGATTCTGAATTGAGGTGAAGATCGCTGTTCCCTTGGAAAGGGGCGGGGCATTTCATGGGCTAGTGATGCTCTCTGCTCCCCCTTACCTGTCTGCTCCTTCCTCACAGGTGGGCAGGCAAGGTTGTCAGCCTGGGTCCTTCAAGAGAAGCTCCCATTCCTGGTGATGGTTTCCCTGGGTGCCTGGGTGTCCTTTGCCTTATACCAGCGTCCGCACTGCAGAAGAGGGAGTTGCCCTAATTAAGGGTAAGGATGGAATAAGCTATATCCATAATATCTGGAATGCTAATAAACCACTAATGTAGAGAGGTGATTAATGATCACAGTATTGCCCTGCTGCTGATCCGATCTTGCACCTTAGCCACCGGTCTAACCTGTTTGGACTCCTGGAGAATTTAAATGGCCCAAGGGGAGGGTTGTGCCTTTTGCATGTCCCCAGAGGGGTATATACACTTACTGACCACTGTTAATTAAACCTAAAGATGTGGCTGCGTGCACAGTGTCCTTCTGATTCTTCCTGTTGCCAGGGAACAAACCTGTGGCCTCTGAAAGACCCGTAAGAGAAGAGCTGTTGCAGTGTGCGGCCCTGGCTTCAAATCCCTATTAGTCCTCTTCCTCGTAGTCTTGGCCTTCCCCCTTCTATTCTTTCCTTTCTCTCTTGGCTTGCCAAATTTTGGCTTAGTCAGGGCTCTGGCGTTAACACGGCAGCTCAGGATGAGCCAACTCACGCTGACTCAGAACCAAAGAACCAGATCAGCGCTGTACCCAGAACTGAGACAAAAGCAGGGGCGGAGGAGCCAGGAGCCAGGTAGCTTCCTGGAGTGCCACTCTTCGTTCAAATGTCTCACAGCCGCCTGAGGGGAGAGGGCAGCCACAATCTGGGAGATGATGGATTCCCAGGAGGATACTGTGAAAATAAAGAGGGAAGATTGCGAGTTTTATTCTGTGTGGGTGTTCACTTGTGTATGTGTTTTAAAACAACTCTGATCATACAAAATTGTTTTTATTTGAATACATTATCTATATCATTATCTATATTATCTAGACTGACATGCAATTATAAGAACTAATAAATACAACGAGACCCCATGTATGCTTTCCCAGTTTTTTCCAATTATAATATTTTGCAAACTTATACAGCATGTGTGTATGTGTGTGTGTGTGAGTGTGTGTATATGTTTGGTTCTACAAAATCTGTCATATATGTAGAGCTGGGTTTCCACCACTATAGTCAAAATACTGAATATCTCATCATCATTAGAATCCGGTGTTGCCAAATTACATCCACATTCACCTCCTCCGTTCCACTTTTCATTCAAACCCAGCCCCTACGCCATGGCAACTACTATTCTTAGATTTCAAAAATGTTATGTAAATGCAATCATACACCCTGCAACTTCTGTTGTTGTTGTTTTTTCCCCTCAGCATAATTCTCTTGATTTTCATTCAAGTCATTGTGTGTATCAAGAATTCATTCCTCTTGACTGCTGATTAGTATTCCACATTACGGATGACTCAGGGTTAATCGCTCACCTTTCCCATCTATCTGTATTGCTAAATTTGAAGTGACCTTTTTCTAAGTGAGCATATAAAGGGCTATGTTATTTTATTTACTCTGCCAAACTCTGTCTCTCATTATTATACCATTTTTATTGATGATAAATATTTATATGTTGGTGTTTATGTTTAGCTTTTAATTATTTTTATTTTCTGTTTCCCTTGGATCTTGTTCCTTTGTTAGTTTCTTGCCTTTCTCGGGTTAGTTGAGCAACTTTTTGAATTTGAAGCGTTTTTGAGTGCATTTCTTTAAAGCAGTTTCACTGTTTGCTGCGGGTATTATAATAAAAATATATGACTTATCACATTCTGCTGGTGTCAACATTTCATCACCTGTGTGGTAAGGAGCCTCATTCCTACTTAGGTCTCCTTCTGTTCTTTATCATAATTCACTGGCTTGAGAATCAGATAGTGTTAATATTTTTTTCATATCTTCTTCCCTTTTATTGAAAAGATTTAGACAACGATGGTTAATAAAAAGCACAAACAAATCAACAGGGATATGCTAGTGAAAAAATACAATATAAAACTAAAAATGCCACTGGTTTCTTTAATTGGTTAAAAACACAAAATTTAACACTCATTTAATTGGTTAACAGCACAAAATCATTTGTTTTAAACAAATTAAAAGTTTTTTTTAAATTGTCTCCAAGTAAGATATGTCTACACCCACAAAAATGGTATGTGAAGGAAAGTTGTCATACATAAGAAGTTGTATCCTGAATTCTTCAGGGAAATAGTTGTTGAAATAGGAATTAACACAAAACCAGAAACAATTTTTTTTTTTTTGCCTCTTTTTTGAGACAGGGTCTCACTCTGCAGTTCAGACTGGCCTTGAGGTCACTTTGTAGCCCAAGCTGGCCTCGAACTTGCAACCATCCTCCTGCCTCAGCCTCCCAAGTGCTGGGATTATAGGTGTACACCACCATGCCCGGCCAGGTGGACAGTTTTTGAAAACTCAGCCTTCAAATGTTACATGCACAAAGTTATATTCTACATAAAGAACTGCAACCAATGAAGGACAAATTCCATAAAGCTTTCAGCAAGAATGCTTTCCCAGAAAAGCAAATCAAAACAATACCATCAGCAGACAAAGGAAGCTACAGCTAGATAGCAGAGCTACAGCTTCTCATATCTGTGCTGGAAAATCCTATTCATCCAGAAAGGACTAAAATACCAGGACGAGAGAGACATTTTTAACATTTCTTACTTTACTCATTTTAAATGTTCCCCCCGCCACTCCCTGCTGGTGGGTTCTCTGTTTCTTCCCACCCGCCTGGTAACTCAACATGATCCAGCTCTTATAGGCTGCTTTTAGAATGGGCTCTTGTATTTTTCTTTCTGGAGGCAAGACCTTCACAGAGGCTGGTGCTTTGGGTTCACACACATCCATGACTGCAACCTGCTGTGGTGAAACAAACTTAGCAAGGGACTTGGGGAACGCGGCTTCCTGCCTCTTCCTTATTCTCCCTCTGGTGAAGGTCAGCTTCAAGTGCATATTTGTCACTGAACCTTTTGAGACAGGAGGACAGCCGCCAAATATCACTGGGACCCATTTCTGTAAGGTCTTTCCTGTGAGCCACAAGAAGGATGCTCTTGAAGAGTTAGAATCCCCGTCATCACAAACCAGGATAGGTCGCACAGAGCCCACCCTGGCTTGGACTCTGGAAAGAGAAGCATGTAATTCCAAATCAAAGCCACCGTGGCAAAGAAACAGGAGATGGGACCCATGGCGAGGTGAGTGTCACTTAGGTCAAAACTCACCATGCACCTGCACTTTTCCAGAAGCACTGTTATGGTGGAATCCTCCAAAGAGGTTTTCACAACTGACCCATCCCACTTGTCAGTTCTTACAGAATTACCACCAGTCTTCAGCATATGTAGCAGGCCTGTGTGGCTCCTGCCTGGCCCGCATCTGGGGTCACCGTCAGCCCCAATAATGCATCTGCTACCATTTCTGTCTGGTGCCACTGTCCTGTCTCTAGATAGCATTGATATCTTTGTCTCCATCATCAAATATGATTTATAAGGCTGTGTTGGTTACTTTTCTCTCTTTGCTGAGACAAAATACCTGATGCCCGAAATTAAGGAAGGAAAAGTTTATTTAGTTAACAGGTTGTGGAGGTTTTAGTCCATACTCAGCTGCCTCTAAGACAGGGTGGCACATGGCAGAGGACAGCAGTTCATGGCAGTGGAAAACAACAAAAGCAACAGGAGCAAAAAGGGAGGAACTACAAGCAAGCCTCTTTCTCTCCCTTATATTGTGTGCAGGCTGCCCGCCGTGTAGCACTCACACCCATAATCCCAGCACTGGACCATGAATCAATCACAAACTCTAGAAGTCCACCCCATGACTGCATGAGGCCTTGCAGGGACATCCAGACACAAACCGTAACAAAAGCTCAAGAACAGGATGGTCTACTGTCTGACCCCACATTTCTGTTATTTCTCTTCTTACTTCTTTTCTGATGCTTCAGGATTCCCCATTTTCTCTCTGTTTGACAAATTACTTTGGCCAGCCTTTAACATATGCCTGCTAAAGAGAACTTGTTTTAGTTTTCCTTCATCTGAGGACAACTTTCTTTTCTTTTCTTTCCTGAAGGACAGCGTTCCCAGACATAGAATTCATGATTGAATTTTTTTCCTTGCAAATACTATTAAATGCTTGGAAAATGTGCTATTTTCTACTGGTCTCTATTGTTTCAGATGAGCAATCTACTGTCATTTGAATCATTTTCCTCCTACATACAATGTGTCATTTACTTTTAGTTTCTTTCAAGATTTTTTTTCCCCTTTGTCTTGACATGGATTTCTTTGGGTTTATCCTGTTTGAGATTTACTCACCTTTTTGAATGTACAGATTTGTACGCATCGGCAAATTTGGGGGTCTTTTAAGCACTTTTTAAGTATTCTTTCCTCTCTCACCCTCTCCTCTTTGGGGGGTCTAGTGAGAGAAGCTTGAGATTTTTTTATAGCCCCAAGGGTCCATGAAACTATTCATTTTTAAAGTCTGTTTTCTCTCCATTTTTTAGATTGTTGTTTAAACTGGACAAATTATATTCTCAAGTTCAGTGATGCTGTCCTCCATACTGGTTGTTCTCCTGAGCCCTTTTGGAAAGTGGTTTGTAAAATTTCTGCTATTGTATTTCTGTTTTCTAGCTTCCATTTGCTTCTTTAGGGTACCTTCTATTTCTTTGCTGAGATTTAATAAGTATTTTTATTTGTTTTAAGAGTATTTTTAATTGATTGTTCAAGCATTTATATGACAGCTATTTTTAAATCCTTATCTGATCATTCCAACATTTTATTCACCTGAAGTATTGATGTCAGTTAATTGCCTTTTCTCACTAGTGTTGTGGTTTTCTTGGTTTTCGGCATGGTTGGTGATTATTTTTCTCACTATATCCTGGACATTTTGTCTGGTAAGAAACTCTGGATTCTATATAAGGCTTTTTGTTTGTTTGTTTTTTGTTTTTCTTCCGGTACCAGGAACCAAACTCACAACCTTGTGCTTGCCAGGCAGGCGTTTTGCCGCTGAGCTAAATCCCCAGCCCCAAGTCTTTTATTTCAGTAGGCAGGCACTCTGGAGACTTAGTACTCTGGTGCTGGGTTACTTCTGTGGGAGGTGGTTCCAAAGCAGTTCCATTTCAGAGCCCTTGGGCTTCTTGGTTTATCCTTGGTCCTGGGGCTTTCAGTCTCTGCAGTGGCATCTGAGGAGTGGAGCAGAGCCCCATTCCCCTCAGGCTGGGCCACCTGATTGTCACCTGATTGTCTCAGAGGACTCTCTGGCCATTGGAGATAAAGGGGCTTCCTAGGCTGGGCCTGCTGTCACCTTGGCCTCCCTCTGCAGGTTCTGCAGACAGGCTCTACCAGACGTGCAGGGAATCTCAGCACAGTGGAGTGGCTTGTTTGCATTTTCCCTGGACTGTAGCTATGTGCCAGTCGGCTTTCCATGACTGTAACTAATACTTAGATAAATCAACTTAAAAAGGGAAACATTTCATTATGCCTCACATTCATTAGAGGTTTTGTCCTGCAGTCAGTTGGCCCTGTTGCTGTACCCCTGTGGTAAAGCAGCACAGGACGGTAGGGAAGCCCATAGGGGAGGATCTCATCTCAGGGTGCATCTCACGGCCTGGGACATTAGAGGCCAGGGTCCCCAGGTCCCCTTGGATGCACACCCAAAGTGACCTACGAACTCACATTAGGCCCCCTGTTTAAGATTTCCACTTCCCAATATCACTTGGGGCCTTGGGGATCAAGCCCTGTCTGGACACGGGGGTCTTTGGGGGATATTCCACATCCACACTGCAGTGAGACCTAGGGCGGGATGACCAAGGCTGGCTGTGTTGTGCAGCTGTGGCTCTAGGGCTGGCACAGAATGCAGAAGAGGGTGCGAGTGGCGGGTTGGCTCTGCCATTGTTCTTCAACCCCCAGGGCTCTTTGAAACGTAGCTTATCTGGTGACTCATTTGGTTAATGGCATGCAGGCAGGAATGATAAATATCACTTACAGGTGGCAGCTCTGAGAGCCTGAGGATCTTTGTTTTTCACTCTTCCCTCTGTCGTGAGTACTGATGATGTTTCAGACAGAAGTGGCTCATCAGTCAGCCCACATTCCAAAGTGCAAATGCTGACAGCTCAGAGCACAGCCTCTGTGGATCATGGAGGGCACATTACACAAGCAAGTGGGAACCTGTGTATGTAGGGAGCTATCGACACAGCATCACTGTTACAGTTTAGATCTAGACTGTTCCCCCAAATGCACCTGCATTCAGAGGCGGGCCTTTTGGAAGATGATTAGGTAACAGGGTCGGTACACCCATCAGTGGGTCAATCTGGCTGATGAATCCACAGCTGAAGGTGCTGGTAGGAGGTGGGGTCTGGTTGGAAGAGACAGGTCATGGGGCAAGGTGGGGGTGACCTGAAGGGTGCATCTCCCTGCCCAGCTCTTCTCTCTCGGGAGCCAGGCGACCATGGGCTGTGACCCCTCCTACTTTAATCTGTAGGTATTGGGTACTTCCTCCCAGGAAGAGGAAGTGACCTAGACAATCACCCAGCCTCTGCAGAATTGAGAGCACAGGTAAATTCTAATATTGTTGCAGAGCATTAGAAATTCACAAAAACATGTATCTTAAAATTTACATTGCTTAAATATTTTACTAGTTCAGCTTGTGCTCCTAGTGAAACAGAAGCTATTGGAGTTTTCTCTAAAGAAACAAGAAACCACAAATTTAGCTGACAGCAACCACCTATAGTACAGCACAGTACCTGGGTGTTCTGCAAAGATATTTGCAATATAAGGAGCTTTGCATTTTAAGAAAGTTGTGGGTTGAGGTATATTTTCAGTTTTCAGAGAGCTTCCTTTATGTCTCCATCCCCAGAATGGTTTCTGATATTGAGGATTATTGACATCTAACTTTGCTTTTCCACATATTTTTGCTGTTTTACATCATTTACATTTCTTTGTCGTTTTTCTTGTAAATTTCCATCTTCAGTTTATAGCTTTTTGCTGGGATCTGAACAGACTAGTGATGAGACAGGTAGGGTTAGCTTGAATAAAACCCCAGCCTCGGGACATAAATAAGGCCAAAGACAAGGAAACTGGACATCATCCTGGAGGAAAATCCTCTGAGAACTCTTAGGTAAACCCACAGCACTTACATTCTTGCTGGATGATGTTTCTTACATTAAGCTGGCCGAGTTCTGATGTAATTTGTTACTATGGAGATTTCCTAATCATCTAATGAGGTTACAGAGTACTTTCTGTCAGATTGTAAGGAAGGAATCTGTGCAGTTTTTAAAACATTATTGGATTAGGGCAAGTGAAATTACTTTAAAATGAAATGAGAATGCACCTTTGAATTGGAGAACCACAGGAACACTGGACCAGTTAAGCCCCTGGGACAAATTTGTCATCCACAGATGTCTCCAAATACCCTTTTCTTTTGAAGACACCTGACGACTAGCTTTCCTGTCCTTCTCGCTTCCTTTCAAAGCTGCCGCTACTCACCTTTATTCTCCCTTTAAGTCTAGTCCAGGAGTCCAGCCTTCCTCTGCCTCTCCTGCCCCTTTTCTGATATTCTCATCAAGGCACATTGTAGACTTTAGTATTTTGAAGATTTTCTTATCCCACAGATTTTTCAGATGCACTGTGCACCTAACAGAAGAAGATGCAATATTATGCATATTGCAATATTATACTTACTGAGTTTCAGTAGTTTTCCTTTAAAAAAATTATTTATTTATTTTTATTTTTTAATGTGGTGCTGGGGACCAGACTAAGGGCCTTGTGCATGTAAGGCAAGAGCTCTACCACCGAGCCGCCTCCCAGTCCTCAGTAGTTTTTCTTAAACCACTCTCAGATTACTGGAGGATTTTGGTTAATTTCAAGAATTTTTAAAGAATTGATGTTGACAAGTTTTTGCCAGTGTATTCATTGCTTTAATGGGGACGTGGGTTACAGATCTCATCAATCTACCATTACCTTAGTCAGTTTACAGTAAAAGCGATAAAGGAATGTACTCACAAAATAATGTATTTTGTTTAATAAACATTTGTTGAATGGCTAGTTTTGACAGGCACTGAGCTAAGTACTGGCAATCCAAATGGGGAAAAATAGAACCTTCTCTTAAAAGGTTTACCAATCACAAGGGAAGTTTGCATACAGGAGAGAAGGTGAGCTTAGGGAAGCATTAAGGCTTCTCCTTCAAGACTGAAGGAGGGGTAGACTGGGCAGAGAACAGATTGAACAGAACTGTGTCCACTTGCATTTTGACTAAGACAGAGAAAAGAACTAAAATGATGCTGTAAAAAGAGTCCTTACATGTTGAACTTTGGCCCTAATTTGGAAGTTTCCACTTTCTTTATTTCTGTCTGGAGGATAAGAAAAGGAACAAAGGATAATTATGGAGCAAAAGCTACCATAAACAAAACGAAACATTCCTTAGAGGGATTTAAGAGGCGATTTAAGATGGCAAAAGAAAGAATTAATGAACTTGAAAATATATCAGTGGAGATTATCCCAGTCTGATGAACCGAAGGATAAAAGGATGAGGAAAAATAAAGAGTCATAGAAACCTGAAGCACAACACCAAGCACACCGAAGTGCCCATGATGGGAGCCAAGGAGGAAGGAGAGAGGAAGGGGTATTCGAAGAAACAATGACCAACTGCAAAGCTTTTTTTCCAAAAGCATTTGACTTCCAGGAAGATAGTGGAGCAGTAAACAGCAACAATCAACCTCCTTGAGATTAGAAATCCAGACACAGGAAGATAACAACTTGGGGAAGAAAAGAAGGAGGGAGGTGGATCCTTGGGACCTGGGAAGGATCTGAATGGAAAATCAGAACACACAGAGAAAGTGAAGAGACAGACATCAGCACAGAAAAAGGAGGCAGCAAATTGCATTCCCCCAACTCCTGGCTCACAGCGTGAGAGAGCAGGCTTGAATCTAGAGACACAGTGAGGGGGGTTGACTCCAGAGGCCTCCAGGGAGAAACACACCAGTGGAATGGAGAAGCAGATGCTGTGAGCTACAGTAGCTGGTGCCTCCAATGCAAGCATCTGCCATGTCCCCTGCTTGGCTAGGTGCTGTTTTAGGGAGAGAGGCTAGCTGTACCGACGACTTGGAGCAGCCATAGGTTGGCTTCCCAGTGACTGAGTGAGGGAGACTGTTGGAGATGTCCAGAGTCAGGGAGCCAAGGTCAGGCTGGCAAGGGACACCCAGAGTGTCATAGGCTGAACAGTTTATGTCCCAACCCCATAATCAGAGGCCAGGATCAGCCTAAACTTCTGTGGAGCTGAAGCCAAAATTTCAGCCTATTCCTGTGGCAGGCTTGCTGGGGTCATCAGAACGGATGTGGCTCTGTCTGCCTCCTTTGTCTACCAGTGACAGTGGAGACATACTCTGAACTGGACAATACCACAGAACTGTAGACCCCAGAAAATAACCACAGGCTTGAAACCACAGAGAAATCTCTCCTTTCCTCTGCTTTTATGTTTTTCTTGAGTGTTTTTGTTTTTTCCACGAATGTGATCAGTGATTTAGTTTTGTTCTTGTTTTTGTTTTTTCTTTCTTTCTTTTCCTCCTGTCTTCTTTACCAGTTTCCCAAAGCTTTTGTCCTTCAGCCTCACTTCTAATCTCTTCCTCTTTTTTTATTTCTCTATTTTTTCTCTTATCTCTTTCAAAATTTTTCCCCTGAGGATAAAATTGCTCTGTTGAGGGGATATTTACTATTTATATATATTTTCTGATTTGTTTTAGATTTTGTTATGTAACTATAGTTAAAGGTGGCAAGTTTCTTTCTTTCTTTCTTTTTGTTTTTTGGTACCAGGAATTGAACTCCTAACCTTGCACTTGCCAAGCAGGTGCTGGGCCACTGAGCTACCTCCCTGGCCCAGAGGTGGCAAATTAACAGTTATAGTTTGTCATTTTCTAGACTGTGTTTGATGCTTTTGTTATTAGTGATTGTACTATTTTAACCAAAGTGACATAGTTGTGATGAGCTGTTCTTCCTTGTATGCCAATACTGAGATTTCTTGGGGGTCATAAACAATACCATAGTCCAGTACCAAAGAACTTGGTGGTAGGCCAAACAGGCAACAACCTCTAACTCCCAGTAAGTTGAAGCAGCAGGATATTGGGACATATTCAACTGCCAAAAGCCAGCTACACCTAGAAGATGTCTTTGAATAGTAGTCATTTCCTGAGGAGGTCTCAATACTAGTAATAAAACTTCCTACCATAAGAATTTATAAGCATCAATGCAGAAAACAAATTAAAAAATAGAAAATGAGAAAATACCAAAGCAAGATGCAACCCCAGACTTCCAGCTCATCCAAGTAAAATCCAGGCGTATTGAGGTAGGAGAAATTGAAAGCCACCTAGCTGAGCTTTCTGAAATGGTAGCAATGGAAGTAACAAAGTAGGTGAATTAGTCTCTAGGAAAAAAAATCAGAGATAATTACACAGACAACTAAGGAGGTGGTGACTATAGTGAAGGATATGGTTAGTGAATCTGGAGTACATACAAAGAAAAAATTACCCGGGGATGTAGCTCAGTGGCATAAGTGCTTGCTTGGCAAGCCAGAGGTCATGAGTTCAATTCCCAGTACAAAAACAAACAAACAAACAAACAAAAAACAAAGAAAAAATTAGAGAAGCTTAGGAAAGACATGGAAACAATGAATGCCCAACACACAAAAAAGTGGATTCCATAAAACAGATTCAAACAGACATCCAGGATATGAAAACTTCTATTGAAAGTATAGACATTAGAATTAACCCATGTGAAGATAGACTATCAGATCCAGAAGACAGGTTTTTGGTTAGTGACGGTAATGGCTTAAAACCAGCAAGGTACCAAATCCAAAAACTGCTAGGTGATGCAAAAAAGAATAACATAAGATTAGTTGGAATCAATGAAAAAAATCAGGAGATAGCACAAAGAACATGAAAATAACTGTTCACTAAAGAAATAGCAGAAAACTTCCACAGCATGGAAAAAGAATTTGACATACACATAAGTGAGGCTATAGAACCCCAATTAACCGTGATCAGGAAAAACTACACCAAGGCACATAATAGTCAAGATTGCAGAAATTCAACACAAGAACAGTATATTAAAAGCTGTTACAGAAAATAAACAAATCAACTGTGAAGGAAAGCTGATCAAAATCACAGCAGAATTCTCAATACAAAGCCTTACATCAAGGAAAGCAATGTGTGAAATATTTCAAGCCCTAAAAGAAAATAACCTCCAATTCAGGTTACTGTAACCTACAAAATTATCTTTCAAAATTGATGGAGGAGATAAAGAACAGTTGAAGAAGTATATCACTGGCACCAGCACTCCCAAAATTCTGAAGAATATTCTAGAAAAAGACAATAAAGACAACAGTGCCATGAAACCCAATAGAAAATGAATCCACCATGCAAGGCAAGCAATTAAACAGAGGGGAAAGGAAAAGGAACCCATAACAGGAAAATAATGTACAAAGGTAAGTGTCTTGGTTACTTTTCTCTCATTGCTGATGCCCAAAATTAAGGAAGGAAAAGTTAAAAAAAAAAAACAACAACAACAACAACGAAGGAACGGTTTGTTTAGCTCACAGTTTGTGGAGGTTTTAGTCCATACTTGGCTGGCTCCAAGGCAGAGTGGTGCACGGCAGAGGGCAACAGTTCATGGTGGTGGAAGACAGCAAAAGCAGCAAGAGCAAAAGGGAGGAGTGGCAGCAAGCAGACTCTTTCTCTCCCTTACATATGCAAACTGTCTGCCCCAGGGTGGGTGTAGCACTTATACCCATAATCCCAGCATTGGATTATGGATTAATCAATTATCTAAAAGCCCGCCCTATGACTGCATGAGGATTTGGGGGAACATGCAGATGCAAACCATAACAGTAAGTCAATACTTATCAGTTGTAACCATTAATGTAAACAGTCTCAATTCACCAATTAAAAGAAACGGATGGCAGAATGGATCAAGAAACAAGATCCAACACTATGCTATGTACAGAAACATATTTAACTCAAAATAAATTCATAGACTGAAAGTTAAAGGATGGAAAATAATACTGTATATGACAGGAACCCAGAAAAAAGCAAGGGTAGCTATTACACTTGCAGACAAAGTGGATTTCAAGCCAAGACTGATCACAAGAGACAAAGAAGGTCACTACATAAGGGAACAGTTCAAGAGGGAGAGATAACTGTCATAAATCTACATGCAACAAATACTAGCATACTCAACTATGTAAAACAAATATTAATGTACATGAAAAATCAGATAAGAGCTCATACAATTATAATGAGGACTTAAATACTTCACTGTCAAAAAATAGACAGATCAACTAGACAAAAAATCAACAAAGAAATATCAGATCTGATCCAAATCTTTGAACAAATCAACTTAGTAGATATTTATAGTGTTCCAACCCAGCACAAAAGAATATACATTCTTCTCAGCTGCACACAGGAATTTCTCCAAAATAGAAATATACTGCTCATATGATATGCTTAGGTAAATGCAAAGGAGTTGAAATTATCCCATGCATATTATCTGACCATAGTGCAAAGAAATTGCAAATCAATGGCAAAAGAAACTTCATAAACACATGGAAATTAAATGACACCCTCCTGAACAACCAATGGGTCACAGATGAAACTAAAGAAGAAATTAGACAGTTTCTACAATTAAATGATAATAACAATACTACATACCAGAACATATGAGATGCAGTGAACACAGTCTTATATGGGAAACTTTTAAAGGTGAAGTCCCATATCAGAAAAACAGAGTGAGCTCAAATACAACCTAATGTTGAACTTCAAAATTCTATAAAAAGATGAGCAATTCAAGTCCAAAGTTTATACAAGAGAAGAAATTATAAAGATCAGAGCAAAATTTAATGCAATTGAGTTTAAGAAAAGAGTACAAAGAATCAGTGAAACAAAGAGTTAGTTATTTTCAAGATTAAATAAAATGTACAAAACCTTAGCCAACCTTGTCAAAACAAGAAAATACTCAAATCTATGCCATCAGGAATAAAAAGGGTGAAATCACAGCGCATCCTGCAGAAATCTAGAAGATCATCAATACCTACTTTGAGAACCTGTATTCCAATAAGATGGAAAACATATAAGAAACTGACAGATTCTTAGATATGTACAAATTACCAAACATAAATCAAAAGATATAAAAATTCTAAATAAACCAATATCAGTCAATAAAATAGAAGACATAACTTAAAAATTACCAACAAAGAAAAGTCCAGGTCCTGATGGACTCACCCCTGAATTCTACAAGAAATTTAGAGAAATATAATGCCTCTACTTTACCAACTCTTTAATGAAATGGAAAGGGAAACAATACTCCCAAATTCATTTCTGGAAGCAAGCATTACCCTGATATCAAAACCGGAGAAGGACCCAGCCAGAAAGGAGAACTACAGGCCAGTGAACATACTCACAGAAATCCTTAATAAAATACCAGGAAACAGAATGCACCAAGTCATCAAGAGGATTATACACCATGACCAAATAGGATTCATCCCAAGGATGCAGGGGTGGCTCAACATATGCAAATCGATAAATGTGATGCCTCATATTAACAGAACCAAGGACAAAAATCACATGATCATCTCGAGATGCAGAAAAAGCATTTGATGAGGTCCAACATCTATTCATGATAAAAACCTTACAGAAAATTGGAATAGATGGTCTTTATCTCAACTTGATAAAAGTCACTTATGACAAAGGAACAGCCAACATCATACTAAATAGATAGAAGCTGAAAGCTTTCAATTTAAAATCAGTGACAAGACAGGATTCCATTGTCTCCATTCTTGTTCAAGATAGTCTTGGAAACTTTAGCCAGAGAAATTAGACAAGAGAAAGAAATAAAAGTAATAAGAATAGGAAAGGAAGAAGTTAAACTGTCATTATTTGCAGATGACAAGGTACTCTATATAGAAGACCTCAAGAACTCCACTAAAAACTGCTACATTTAATAAACAGATTCAGTAGTGCAGTTGGATACAAGTTCAACACTCCAAACTCAAAAGCAGTCCTGTACACAAATAACAAACTCACAGAGAGAGAAATTAGGGAAACAACATCTTTCACAATAGCATCCAAAAAAGTGAAACACCTAGGAATCAGTCAAAGAAGTAAAAGAACTGTACATTGAAAACTACAGATCTCTGAAAAAGGAGATAGAAGAGCATATAAAAAAATGGAAAGATAGCCCTTGCTCTTGGGTAGGAAAAACCAATATAGCGAAAATGGTCATACTTCCAAAACTGTTCTACAGATTTAATGCAGTTCCAATCAAAATTCCAACAGTATATCTCACAGAATTATAGAAAACAATCTTAAAATTCATTTGGAACCAGGTGAGATCTAGAATAACAAAGGCAATTCTGGGCAACAGAGGCATGGCAGGGGGCATCACAACCCTGACTTCAAATTATAGTATATGAGGCTCTGGTGATAAAAACAGCATAGTACTGGCAAAACAAACAAACAAACAAACAAACAAACAAACCTGAAGATCAATGGAACAGATTAGAAGATGCAGAAACAACTCCAGACATACTCAGACACCTTATTTTTGACAAAGGTGCCAAACACCTTCACTGGAAGAAAGGTAGCCTTTTAATAAGTGGTGCTGGAAAAACTGGCTTTGCATGTGCCAAAAAGTAAAATTGGACCCATATCTTTCACCATGCACTAAACTAAATTTGAAGTGGATCAAAGATCTAAACATTAAAACAGAAACTAAATCTTCTGGAAGACAGAATAGATAAAACTCTTGAAGACATTGGCGTAGGCAAAGACTTTATGAATAAAACTCTGATCGCACAGGAACTATCACAAAGAAGCAACAGCTGGGATCTCATCTGATTAAAAAGCTTTTGCACAGCAAAGGAAACCACCAGCAGAGTGAAGAGACAACTAGCAATGTGGGGAAAAAAGTTTGCCTGCTCTTCCTCAGGCAAAGAATTACTATCGAGAACACATGAAGAACTCAAAAAATCAGACCTCTCAGATTTAAAGACCCAATCCAAAAATGGGCATCTGAGATGAATATGCATTTTTCAGATGAAGAAATAGAAATATCCAAAAAAAAATGTTCCATATCACTGGTCATTTAAGAGATGCAAATTAAAGCAACATGGAGAGTCCGTCTCACCCCAGATAGAATGACTATTATCAGGAAATCAACCAATAACAAATGCTGGCAGAACTGTGGGGAAAAAAGAACCCTTCTCCACTGTTGGTGGGAGTGTAGATTGGAGCAACCACTGTGGAAATTAATGTTGAGATTCCTCAAAACCTACGATTGCAGGTCCCATTTGATCCAGCAATTACCTTTCTGGGTATCTTCCTAGAAGAATTAAAAATATTGTACCACGTTGATATATGTATGCTCATGTTTATAGCAGTACAATTCATAATAACTAGATGTCAGAAACAACCCCAATGCCCATCAACTGAGGAACAAATAAAAAAGATGTGGTCTTTTTATACAATGGAGTACTACTCAGCCATAAAGAAAGATAAATTTGAGACTTTTGTAGGTAAATGAATGCAACTTGAGACCATATTTATAAGTGAAATAAATCAGACTCACATGTTAAACATCATATTTTCTCTCTAATGTGAGAAGCTGAAAGAGTAAATAAGACCCAAAATATACAATAGGTATTGTAAAATGGGAAGAAACTGTTCAAAAGGAAAGAGAAACTGGGATGGGGGAAAGGAGAAAAGGAGAAAGGGAAAAGCAAAAAAAAAAAAAGTACATATACACATGCAAGATAGTTAAGATAGTTTTAGTACTAATTTATCTTAGTTCATTGAAAAGAAAGGTTGTGCTAATGTTGTTTGCACAATTAAATACATGTATCTTGTACTGTGAGTAACTCAAAGATAACAATACACTATGTATTAACCATTGTTACTCTCCTATTATCTTGCTTTGAAATTTTGTTTTACTTTTTTCTCTTTAAAATAAAATTAAAAAATAAAAGCAAGCATTTACGTATATATCTAAGAATATCAAATTAGGTAAATTGAGACAAAATTTCACAGGTATATGCAATAGTCAAACTGTGCAAAGACAAACAGAAAATCTTGAAGACAGAGAGCTATGCTTTCTCATGTACAAGGGGTCCTCAATAATACTAGTAGCCACTTCCCATCAGAAAACATGGATGTGATAAAGCAGTGAATGATCAATGTAAATTCTGAAAGGAAAAGAATGTAAATCAAGAACTGCATATGCAGTTAAACTATTCTTTAAACATGGAGGATAAATGAAGGAATCCAAAGATAAAACTGGGTGGATTCATCACTAGCAGATCTGCTCTGCAAGAAAATAAAATAAATCTTGCATGTGGAAATTAGAGTGTGTAATATTTTTCTTCCTTATCAGATTTGAAATACAACTCTATAGAGCAATAATTGTAAAATTCTGTTAATTTATAAGGTATAAAACCTATCTGTTTGAAAATAATGTACAAAGGAGAGGAAAAAAGTTACTTTGGATGAAGCTTGTGCATACTATTGCAATTAAGTTGGTTTCATTAAATTATATCATTTTGAGTTATTATTAACCACTCAGAAATACATAATACAAGAATTGACAAAGATTAAAAAATGGCATAAATTAATATAGATTTTTTTTTTTTTTGTTACTAGGAATCAAACTCAGGACCTTGCACTTGCCGGGCAGGTGCTTATGCTGCTGAGCTAGATCCACAACCTGGCACAAATTAATATAAAGGAAGGTGATAATTTAAGAGTACAGAAACCAAAATTACATGAGATCTTCAGAAAACAAACAGAAGTGGCAGACATGAACGTTACCTTACCGGCAGTTTAATTAAATGTAAACAAATTAAACACTACAAGTAAAACTCAGAAACTAGTGGAAGAAATAAAAACATAATCCTTTTCTATTCTGTCTACAACAGATACACTTTAATTATAAAACCTAAAGTTGAAAAAGATGGAAAAAATATAATGTAAACAGTAATCAAAATAGAGCTAGAGTGTCTAGATTAATATCAGGAAAAGTAGATTTTAAGATAAAATGTGCTACAAAAGACAAAGGATAGTGGCAGAATCGCAGGTCATCATGAAGACATAATAATAAATATGTCTATATTCAACAAGAAAAACCCAAAATGCATGAAACAAAACTGACAAATAGAAAGAAGTAGGTAATTAAGAAATGGTTAAATACTTAATATTTCACCTTCATAATGGATTGAATACCTAGGCCAATTGTCAGCAAGGGAACAGAACATTTTAAGCATACTGTGAAAAAAATAGACCTAACTGACAAACTATTAGCTAGACTAAGGGAAAAATGACTCATGTTTTATGGTCATGAACCAAATTCATGGATATAAAGTGATTATAGGAGAATACTATAAACACCGTTTGACAGCAAATGAGATAATTTAGATAAAATGAACAAGTACCCATTAGACACAGACTACCAAAAATGGCTCAGAAAGAAATAGAAAATGTAAGTAGATCTAGTGAAAGTAAAGAAATTAAACCAATAATTTAAAAACTTCAGGAAAGGAAATCCCAGTGAGATGTCATCACTGGAAGATGCTTCAAATTATGCAAAGAATAGCAATCTTTAACACATTCTCCAAAAAAATGGAAGAGAAAGAAACTCCCTCATTCAGTCTAAAGGATAGTACTATCAGGATATTAAAACCAGACAAATACATCACAAGAACACTATGGACCAATTACCCTTGTGAATACTGACCCAAATTCTTTTGGGTATAATATTAGCATTTCTGTGCAAAGTCCATAGTTTACAAACATTTTGGAGATAGGTTACATGTACCTACTGCAGCTTGTTTCTTGGTTAACTCCCTTCCCTTTACTCCTTCTCCAATTCCTCATCTCATTTTTAATTCGCATTGATAGTATTAATCTCAGCTTATGGCATATATTGTTTACATTAATCAAGATTACCAGATTCCTGTACATGGCACATCTTTATTCTACTTATTTCCCTTTCCCTGTCTCCTCACTCCTCGTACTTTTCCCCTTGGGCAAATCTCTTACACAAGAGATCCATCTCCTTCCCCCTTGTATCCATTCTTATTATTCTCTTTGTACTTTGCCTCACTCAAATGAGAGATAGCATATGGCATATAAGCTTGTGTGTTTGGTTTAGTTCACTCAACATTATATTTTCCAGGTGTATCCATTTTCTACAAATGTCTCAAATTTGGCATTCTTTATAGCCAAGTAGTATTCCGTTATACTGTATATAGATACCACATATTCTTTATCCAATTGTCTGTTGTTGGGTATACAGGCTGCTTCCAGGATTTAGATATTATGGGTTGTGCTTCTATAAACATATGTGTGCATGTATCACTATAGTATGATGTTTTAAGCTCTTTGGGGAAGATGTCTAGCAGGGTATTGCTGGGTCATATGGAATTTCTAATTTCAGTTCTTTGAGAAATCCCCATACTGATTTCCATAATGGTTATATTGTTTACATTCTTATCAACAATGAAGGAGGGGTCCTTTTTCATCACAATCACACCAGCATTTGTTATTGTTTGATTTCTTAATGATGGCCATTCTTTCTGGAGGGAGATGGAATCTTAGTATTGTTTTAGCTTGCATTTCTCAGATGGACAGAGATGTTGAGTACTGTTCCATATATTTGTTGACCACTTATACTTCTTTCTCTGTGAAGTGGCTGTTCATTTCTTTTGCCCAATTCTCCTATAATGCTAGGGGATCTATAATGCTAGGTAGTTTACTTTTTTGAGTTCTTTGTATAGTTTAGATGTTCATCCTCTGTCTGAGGAGTAGCTGGCACAAGTGTGTTCCCATTCTGTAGGTTGTCTCTTTACTAATTGATTCTTTTGCTGCACAGAATATTTCTAGTGTGGTACATGATTCTTGCTGTTATTTCATGTATAATTAAGGTTCTTTTAAGCAAATCCTTTCCTACACCTATGTCTTCAAGTATTTTACCTATTTTGTCTTCCAGTAAGTTTAAGGTTTAGATGTTTGATCCATTTTGATCTTAATTTAGTAAATGGTGAGAGATAAGGGTTCAGTTTTAATCTTCTGGACACAGATAACCAGTTTTCCCAGGACCACTTGTTGAATAGGCTCTCCTTTCTCCAGTACATGTGTCTACCCCTTTGTCGAAGATGAAATAGCTGAATGTGTCTGGGGAAGTTTGTCCTCACTTCTGTTCCACTGATCCACATAGCTGTTTTTGTTCTAGTACCAAGCTGATTTTATCTTTCTTGAAGTCAGGTGTTGCTATGCTTCCTGCTTTGCTCTTGTTGGATATTCTGAGTCTCTTCCAGTTCTATGTGAAGTTTAGAATTGTTTTTTTCTAAATTGGTAAAGTATGCTGTTCTTATTTTGATTGGGATTGCACTGAATGTGTATAACAGTTTATGGAGTATGGCCATTTTGACAGCACTGATTCTGCCTATCCAGGAGCAAGTGACATCTTTCTATTCTCTGATATTCTCTTGAATCTCCTTTTTCAGGGTACTATAGTGTTCCTTATAGAGGTCTTTCCTTTCGCTGATTAGATTAATTCCTAGATACTTCATTTTTTATGAAGCTACTGTGAATGGTATTATTTTTGTAATATCCTTCTGATCCCATTCATTGTTAGCTGAGAGTCTTTTGGTGAAGTTCTTTGGGTCTTCTAGGTAGAGTATCGTGTCATCTACAAGTGATAAGTTGAGTTCCTTCTTTCCTATATGTATCCCTTTTTTTCCTTTGCTTGCCTAATTGCTCTGGCTGCTTAAAATATCATGTTTAACTAAAGAGGTGATATCGGACATCCTGGTCTTGTTCCTGATTTTAGGGGGAATGCTTCTAGTTTTTTCCCCATTTAGTATAGTAGCAGCCTTGGTTTGTCATATATAGTTTTTAACATATTCAGATATGGCCCTTTTATACTTGCTTTCTTCATGAAGGACTATTGCATTTTGTTGAAAGCCTTTTCTGTGTCTATTATATGATCATATGGTTTTTGACCTTGCCTCTGTTTATGTGATATATTACATTTATTGACTTACCTATGTTGAATCATCCTTGCATCCCTGGGATGAAACTTGTTTGATTGTGTGTATGATCTTTTAGATAATGTGCCGCATTCTATTTGGTAATATCTTGTTGATGATTTTTTGCATTTATGTTCATGAAGGAGACTGGCCTATATTTTTTTTTTAGTTGGATATTTATCCAGTCTTGGGATTAAGGTGGTACTGGCTGCCATAAATGAGTTCTGGAACACTCTACCCCTTTGAACTTCTTTGAAGAGCTTTAGGAGTATTGGTGGTATAACATCATTAAGTAGGAGCATAACACTGGCTCCAGCAGACCTATCCCTCACTTTTATACTGCAAATTCAAAATTTAGCATAATAGTAGCCAGCTATGCAACTCAGAAATTTCCCTGGGGATACAGGCAGCAATCTATGTGTTTACTCACTTGGTATGATGAACAGAAAGGTGTGTGCACCTGTGCAAAAGTGGCAAACTGGGGTTTTTACCCACTTTAAGCTCCACCTAACTGGTTATATTTACCCAAGCATCACAGAGGGTCCAGTAGACCCACAACACTGTAAGATTTGTGAAAAAAGTTTTCTTTTAATTTTTTTGATAGAAGTAGCCCATTTAATACAATGACACATGAAAAACCAGATTTGCAATTTTTGAGGAGAAATGAGGTGAAATGAGGAGGTGAAACGTGCATTATCAGATTACTCATGCATGGAAAATGAAGATGATCCATTATGATAAAAAATACATGCTTTATAACAGAAGAATGGTGTGGGTGGATGATGATGATGATGATGATGGTGTAACTTTGATACTGGCCAAGTTCCTGTGAGAGTGAAATGGAGCAAGAATCAACTGATACAGACCCAGGGAATGCAGACCTCCTTGATTCAAGTGATAAAGAAAACAGCAATGTGAGTACATACTAGAGTAGGTTAAATGTTGCAAAAATGGCCACACAATGAAATGGAACAATGTGATGTTAGAACTAATTCTGAAAATATAGTGAAAGTATGGGCAAGGTTGAAATGTATTGGACAGAATGCCAGCACTGTCATTCAGCGTTCAAAATTGTAACAGATGAAATCCTAGAAGATGGGACAAAAGCTGAAATGCAAGTAAAATGTGCACCAACAGCTATATTCAGAAATGTATTCATTATGACACCTCACTGCTGAACTGAAAGCATTCATAGGTCTAATGTACTTAGCACAGATTTCTTACAGTGATCACAGGAATGTAAATAACTTATGGAAAAGCCATAGGTCAAAATATGGCATAAAAATGTATGCCCTTATAGATGTGAAGACTTATTATTTTTTTTTTTTCACTTTTTCAGACAGGGTTTCACTATGCATTTCAGGCTGGTGTTGGATTATGTAGTCCAGGCTGGCTTTGAACTTGCAGTGATCCTCCTGCCTCAGCCTCCTGAGTGCTGGGATTACAAGTGTGCATCACCATGCCCAACTATTATGCTTCCAATTTAGACATTTATCCTGGAGCTCAGCCATCAGGTCCTTATGCGTATAATAATTACTGAATCATGTTGTGAGCAGACTTGTGGTTCCCATCTCCCAAACTAATCGGAATACAACACTTGACAGTTAGTTTACCGTTTTCCAATTGCTGTTATATTTGCTAACAGAGCACAAGTTGACCGGCACAGAAACTGTAAACAGGAACAAAGCAGGAATTCCAGGATGGACTTGATCTTGCAATCCTCCTGTCTCAGCATCCCAGAGTGCTGGGATAGTCTTTTAACAAATAGTATAGTGAATCCCGGTACCGGAGAAAAACCAAAACCAAAAAAAAAAAAAAAAAAAAAAAAACAAATAGTATAGTGAAAATTGGATCGCCACTTGGAAAATAATAAAGCTGAAACTCTAAAATACACTATACACAAACATTAACTAAAAATTAATCATAGAACTAAATAGAAGACCTAATACTATGATACTCAGAAGAAATATAGAGATACATATTTGTGACACTGACAATTATTTTTCTTATATATAACAGCAAAAGCACAAGCAACTAAGGAAACTAAATTGGACTTTATCCAAATAAAAACATGAATCTTTTTTTTTTTTTTCGTTTTTTTTCCTGGTACCGGGAATCAAACTCATGACCTTGTGCTTGCCAGACAGGCACTGTGCTGCTGAGCTAAATCCCCAGCCCCTAAAAACTTGAATTTGAAGAGAAACTTGTGGTCAGAATATATAAGGAAATTTCTTTTTTTTTCTAAATTTTGAAACAGGGTTTTACTAACTTGCTCAGGCTGGTCTTGAACTTGTGCTCCAGCATCAGTCTCTGGAAAAGCTGAGAATACATCCATCTTAGAATATGTAAAGAACTCTTTTTTTTTTTTTTTTTGGTTTTTCTCCAGTACCGGGAACCGTGTAAAGAACTCTTACAGTGCAACAATAAAACTTTTGTTTTTAAATGGAGAAAATATTTGCATACACATTTCTCCAAAGAGAATATACAATTTGCCAATAAGCACATGAAATGATTCTCATTATCATTTTTCATTAAGGAAATGCAAATCAAATTTGCAATAAGAAAACTGTATACACACTAGTTTGGTCAAGATAGAAATGTAGGGGCTGGGGATATAGCTCAGTGGCACAGTGCCTACCTGGCAAGTGTGAGGTCCTGAGTTCGATTCCTGGTACTGGAAGCCACCCTCCCCTCAAAAAAAAGATAGAAATGTAAAAATTAACAAATATTGGCAAGGACATTGGAATCCTCAGTGGATAAATAAACTATAGCCTGCTCAGATAGTGTAATACTGTTTATCACTAGAAAGAAATGAGCTATCAAGTTGTAAAAAGATATGAAATAAATTTAAATGCACATTACTAAGTGAAAGAAGATAACCTAAAGGCTATGGATTGAATGATTCCAAGTATACCGCATTCTAGAAAAGATAGAACTCTAGCGATAGTGAAAAGATCAGTCACTGATAGAGGATAGAGGGGAGAAAGGGACAGATAAGTGAATCGCAGAGAATACTTGGTGCAGTGAAGTTATTGTTTATGATATTACACTAGTGCATGTGTCCACACTCCCATAAACCCCACAGACAGCAGAAGCACAAGCGTGAATTCTACACCACCTGTGGCTTTAGGTGATAACGACTTGTCAGTGTGAGTTCACGGATTGTAACCAGCGTGGCGTCCTGGCGGGGAACGCTGATAGACAGGCTGTGAGGCAGAGGGACAGGGAGTACACAAAACTCTTCGTATTTTCCTTTCAATTATTCTGTGAACTAAAACTGCTGTAAAAATGGTTTTAAAATTAAAAACATAAGGGGAGGGAGGGAAGGAAAGAGAGAGAGAATAGAGAGAATAAGAGAATAAATGCCCCCCCTTTCTTTGGTGCACCATGCACAAAGGTTGCTTAATCCTTCCACTAGTTCTTTAGCCGCAGGTTTTGTTGAGTATCTAATATGTGCCAGTGGTTCCCGGAGGCTTTGGGATAGGAGAGAAGTCAAGTGCTCTTATGAGCCCCTGGCCTGGCACACAAGGACTTGACCAACTCAGGACGTGGAATGTCACTGTGCAGCTATTGGTGAACAGGGCAGTATTACATGTTGCTACAGTCAACTGGGGCCAGGCTGACAGCCAGGGAACTATTAATTATTTGGTGTAGACAGGAAGTGTGAAAAGGTTAGGTGCAGCAGGAAAGATGCACTCAGTGTGCAAGTGACGAGTGTACAAATCCTAGTGTATCCGTGCCGGAGAACACTACTTAATGGCAACCAAAAACCTACCGGTATGTAGCAACGTAGGTGGAGCTCAAAATCATGCTCAGCTGAAGCAGCCACATGGACGATTACATTCTTAATATTTCATGCATAGTAAGTTCCAAGGCGGCAAAATTAATTGATATGACATAATAATCAATGGATGGTTGAGTTGTAGGGATCCTTTCGGTTCTTACTGTACCCCGGGAAGGAACAATGGTGAGAATGAAGAAAAAATAGACAGACAAAAAGCTGGGATTAGATGGAGGTCCCCTCTCTTCTGAGTGGAGAAGGGGACCCCTCCCAAGAACAGTAGAGCATTTATTTACACCCTAGAGAGGTTGATTAATTTCAGCCTTGCTACCCAGCAATCAGTTAACAAGCTACAACGGCTTGTTTATGTATTTTGAGGTGTTCCCGTGTTCTCGGAGCTCCCGCGTTCTCGGGCTGGCTTCGTCTTGCACATGTAATTACTTTCCAGCTTCTGCGGCTCCCAGCACTGAGTCGCAGTGGGGGGGACTGTGAAGGTTCAGGATGGAAGCGATCTGGACCTCGATAGGGAAGGTAGGTACACAGGCATGTCCCTTCATTAAAACTCATCAAACTGAACATACATATATGTGCACATGTTTGTATATAATATAAACGATACAGTCACAAATTGACCTCAAAAAGCCAAATAGTTATGCAGATCATATTCTAACATAAAAATGGTTGTGTTAAAATAGAAGTTAAAATGAAGAAAAAAGATTCATTTGAGCTAGAAACCCTGAGAGGAATATATTCAAAAGGGAGAGAGCAGGTGTAGCTTCACACAGGGCACCGCACTTGGTCAGGGTCCTGCTGCCACCATCTTGAAATTCTTACTACTGTCTGAACAACGATCTCCTGGTGTTCCTTTTTTGTTGTGTCCCTCAGACTAAGGTGCTTCCTTCCTGCTTAAGGAAGCAGATACTTGTAGGGATCAAGCTGGATTTAGAAATCATAATTTCCACCCCTTAATGTGCATTTCCAAACGGCAGGAAGGATCTTAGAAACTAAAATATCATCTCTTCACCCACACCAGAAGGTTCAGAAAGGCTACCCCAAATCAACCAGTGTGTGGAAAAAGCAGAATTAAAATTCCAACTCATTTTTTTGAGTTATGATTTTCAGGTGTTTACATCAACTATTTAAATTCATGATTCATATTTTGATGTGTTTTTTTAAATCAGTTGAGAGGGATAAAGCAGGCTCTTCACTGTTGTAATTATGTTAGATAATTCCAAGCACTGCATTTCATTGCCCCTTAAACGTCTTTATCATTTTTTTCACAATGCTCAGGAGCTACAAGAAATACTTAAGAGTTCTGTTTATGAGGTAGTGTCTTAGTTACTTTTCTCTGTGGGTGAGACAAAATACCCAACACCCAAAGTTAAAAGGGAAGATTTATTTAGCTCACAGTTCATACAGGTTTCAGTTCACAATCAGCTGGCTCCAAGGCAGAGCAGCACATGGCAGAGGGGCACCAGTTTATGGTGGCAGAAAACAGGAAAAGCAACAAATGAGGAGGAGACGAGCCTGTTTCTCTCCCTCATATTGTGTCCAGTCTACCAGGATTAGGGCAGCGCCAATCCAATCAGTGAATCAACCAGTGATCCCTTAGTCACCCACCCTTAATCCCAACACCCCTAATCCCAGCACTGCACACTGTAGATTCAGCCCCTTTGAAAAAGCCCTATGACTACATGCGGGTTTGGGGGACATTTAGACACAAACCAAAACAGGTAGTCTATATACTTTAATAATTATTTCTATTTATGTCTTAACAAATTGGTAGCCAATTAAAAATATGTTCAAATTGAAAGAAAAATCATATTTTAATTTTATTCATAACCACCAGCTTTTATTAAGCCTATGTAGCTGCATCATTGGACATTAATTATATGTAAAATCTTGCAATTGGATTGGACACACTCCTCTTGTTCCCACATTTATCACTGCAATCACCAAAAACCCAACCTTGCATAGATACGATATCACAGAGGGGAATATTGGGACCTAGAATTAACACTGTCTTATGTTGAGCTGGAAGCTTCGGAGGTACCTCACAGACATTGCTCTACTTCCTTCAAAAATCTAGAAGTATCTGGGGGGCTGTGTGAGCCTCCTGGGGTGCTTACCCCCAGACAACAACCCCTTGAGGCGGGCAGTTTAGGATAGCCCATTTTCTATACAAGTATGTGTACTAGTTCCTCACAATGAAAGTGTCTCGGTTACTTTTCTCTCGTTGCTGGGACAAAATACTTTACACCCAAAATTAAGGAAGGAAAGGTTTATTTCACTTACAGATTGTGGAGGTTTCAGTCCGTACTTGGCAGATTATAAGGCCAACTGGCACATGGCAGAGGGCTACGGCTCATGGCAACAGAACACAGCAAAGCAACAAGCACACACAAGGGAGCAAATGGCTAGACGCACCCTCTTTCCCTCCCTTACATACGCAAACTATCCACCCCAGGGCGGGTGTAGCTCTCACACCCATAATCAATCAAACTCTAAAAGCCTGCCCCATGGCCGCATGAGGCTTTGGGGGACACCCAGACACAAACCATAACAGAAAGTATTTATTACGTATTACAAACATAGACTAATACAAACACTTTAGAAAACTTCCGTATGAACAAACGAGAAACACAAGAATTTGTGTATGTGTGTGTCTATACACATGTGTGTGCCTCTGTGCATTTGTATGCTGTGGATCAAACCCAAGGCTTCATGTATTCTAGGAAAGCCTTCTACCATGAAGCTGCATCCCCAGCTTAAGAAATATCATTTTTTTAAAAAATGAAGAACCACAAAAAGAAGCTTGTCGCTTACTTATTCAGTATCAGAATGCAATTACAACTGACATATATTCCACTCTCTGACTTGGATTTTTCTCTCACTTGAAAATGAAGTATAGTTTTAGGTAGAGAGGAAGCCACTGCTTTTTAAATAAATGCTTTCCAATTTGAGAACCAGAACTGTAGTAATATTCACTCGTGTAATAAATTTCAAGACCTAGGTAGTAGTTAAACAATTGTCAACAACCAAATGTGGTTCCTTTTTCTTTTTCTCACTTCAAGAATGCTGGTATGTGGAAATCTGACGCTATATTCAACCACCCCCTTCTGTCTAGCTAAATTCATTGTAGAAGAGGAGTAACCCTCTTTGATCTTTCTGATAAGAGCAAAACACAAAGTAATTGTTAGTTATAATTTGTAATCAGTAACATGTTATTAGTGGGCTGTTAGTTGATGTTCCCTAGAAGGTCTTAGGTAGGTGGGATTTTTTGTTTGATTGCTTTAATTCTATGTTACTTCAAGAGGGATGGAGACTTAGATTTAATGAAGATAAAGAGATTTTTCCATCTTGTTTCACTGGTTTTTTTTCTTCTGAACATCGAACATCGATGTGATTATTTGAAAAAATAAGTGGCTACTGCCATCTGTTGGATGGAACGTGAGTCCTACTCAGCCACACAGACCCACAGATCCTTGACATCTCCAGGTGTCTATCCGTCCTTCTAATCACATAACCTGTACCCTAAAACTGCATCCTCAGTTTAAGAAGATTCTCCCTGTGATCTGTGTGCACGGTTCCTGGCTTTCACCTTGAAACTTAGTTTATTTTGAGAAGTTTTTCTTGGTGGGAAGGTACTTTCTTTTCAGAAGTTTAAATTTTTTTCTACTGAAAAGCTATGGTGAGTTTTTCCTTCCCAGGAAACTTACAGAGTTTGAGGCGGGAATGTAGGGCAGGAGGCGTGGCTACGTGTGCATAGTTAGGGCCAAACATCTTTTTTTTTCCTTAAGAGAAAAAAAAAAAATAACAAAATAACTGAACTCTGGCCAGACTGTCAACTCCATGAAGGAGCTCCGGGTAATCGTGATTGGAGGAACAAGAAAACAGCCTGTTGCTAGTCACAGGTGCAAGTCTCTCGGTCCTTCTTTTCAATCCTGGCCTTCCTTCCAGCCGTCATACTCAGTGAAAGGAGTCACTGGTGAGGAGGTAATATGCTATTTTTGACAACCCTTAGGGCTGTAGCTACTTGTTAGATCCTTCTTGCGTATCTCTGTCTTCCTGAGAAACCACTTTGAAGATACCACCATGTATTACAGCAGCCATTGATATTTTCCTCCTAGTCTATCCATAACTCTGTAATGTTTGTATTGTTCCTATCCTATTTCGTAAATGGATGCATGTTTATTACTATGTGTTTCTTACAACAACCACTGAGAATAGTCAATGAATATTCAATAGATCACTCATGTATAGCTCTATTTATTTTCTTTAGAAGCCACTTTAAAGATACCAAAGTATAGTACAACAACCACTGATAATAACCTACCACTTTTGTTTGTAACTCACTATTATTTGTCTATTTGTTTTCCTGAGAAACTATCTTGTAGATAACAATATGTAACAACAACCATTGATAATTTCCTACCACTTTGTCTGTAATTTGGTAAGCCCCCCCATTATAATGTTATCCTTCTTTTACTGTTTAAAATAATAAAGAAACAAAAAACAAAAAAACCAAATCAATACAAAAACAATGAAAACAATACAGGATTTCAAAACAAGATGATAGGAATTAATGGTTGTTGTATTACATATTGTTATCTTCAGTAAAGTTGTTCAGGTTACCAGATGTAAGAATGCAAGATTGATCAAGCAAGTAAAGACAATAAAAATTTAAAAAAAAATTAGAAATGATACAGAGCTTCATTAAACAAAGTGGTATGAATTCAGCAATGGTTGTTATATGGTATATTGTTGTCTTCAAATTAGTTGCTCCAATAGCAGATATAAGCATACAAAATTGATCAAGAGAAAAAAAGTTTAAGCACTAACTGTTCCTTTTAATAAACCAATATACATCAGCAATACATGTGTCTCAGCTATCCTTGTATGTATATGTATATATATTTTTTCTTTTAATATTTTATTTTAGTGATAAAAGAACCTAAACATATTAACAAACACACAGACATAAACAAAACAACATAAAAACAATACAAAATTTCAGACAAGGTGATAGGAAATTAGCAATGGTTGTTGTATTAAATATTGTTATTTCCAAATTGGTTACTCAGATAAACAAATATAGACATGCAAGAATGATCAAATAATTAAATATCAACTGTTCATTTCAACAGAGCAATAGAAATTAGTAATACAATTATCTTAGCTATCTTGGGTACATAAGATAGGAAGTACAGAGGCATACTTTTCTTTTCTCTTTTACCTCATCCCAGTTGTTCTTTCCTTTGAGCAGTTTCTTTTCCCTTCATATCTATTGTCCTTTTAGATTTTATTTACTCTTTCAGGTTCTTATACTGGGGAGATAATGTGATGTTTACACATGTGAATCTTATTTATTTCACTTATGAGTATGGTCTCTACTGGCATCCATTTACCTATAAAAGCCTTGAGTTTGTCTTTCTTTATAGCTGAGTAATATTCCATTATATAAAAATAGCACACCTTTTTTATCTATTCCTCAGTTGATGGGCATTTGTGTTGTTTCCAAGATTTAGCTATGACAAATTGCATGGCTATAAGCATGGGTGAACATATATTGCTGTGGTATGGTGTTTTTAGTTCTGGAAAAATACCCAAAAGAGAAATAACTGGGTTGAATGGGATCTCTAAATCTAGTTTACTGAGGAATCTCCAGACTGATTTGCACAGTGGTTGCACCAGTCTACACTCCCACCAACAATAGAGAAGAGTTCCTTTTCCCCCACAGCCCCTCAGCATTTGTTGGTTGATTTCTTGATGGTAGCCATTCTTTCGGGAAACATCTTTTTAGCATGGGGTAGTAAATAAATCTACTTTAGCTGAAGACACAGAGAAGTGCTGTTACTGAATTATGGTGCATTCTGAAGCCAGCGATTTTATTTCTCTAGGCTTTGGTTTCCTCATCCTTAAGATGAGATAACCAGACTAGGCTCAGTACCCCCGCTGGTCCATCTCTCTAGGAAAACGTATCCAAAGAATTCCAGTTGTAACAGGAAATTCAAATGTAATCTGTGTCTCGACAAAGCACGACAAAGACCTCATCTATAAATGCATGAAAGTCCATCTTCCTCAGTGCCCTTCCCTCGTCCATGGTTCTTCTTTACCTATTTCCCAGGTGCTCTGGTTTAATCCCGCCCCGTCATCACTGCTCCCCACCCTGTCAGTTGTGTGGCTATATGTTTGTGCTGTGTGTGTGTGTGTGTGTG
>NW_004955533.1:3661846-3663948 GCF_000276665.1 Chinchilla lanigera | reverse complement strand
AAAGGAAAAAGAGGCCCATTCTTCCCCAGAATTCCATCTTGGCACCCTTGTCGGCCACCACAGTTGCTTCTCCCACTACCAACTCATGTACTTCCAGCCAACTGACCCAGCTCCAGTTCTCTGCTGTATTTGACCACACAGCCCCCACCCCAGAAGTCATGATTACCCTGCTCAGATGGAATCCTCTAATGCCCACCTGAGTTCCACATTTTGACTGAGAAAAATTGGACCACCAGCCCTGACGTATGAGTTGTGCCCTGTCAGGCCTGAATAGATAGGATGAACTCTCTGCTTTCAAAAGTTCACTCTGTGAAAAGGCTACCATCCCCGGGGCAACTGGAAAGTGCTTGCCTCTTGTCCCTTCTGCCAGGCAGACACTTGCAGCCTGGGAGGACATCTCACCAAGCCGGTCAGCCTCCCTCTTGTTTACAACTTGGACTGTTCCTCAAGAAAAAGATGATGTCTGCATCAGCCTGAGACAGATAACTGCAATCCTGAAGTCCTAAAAACTCTCCGCCCAGAGATATGAGGCCATCAACCATGCCACCTCACCACAACCCCAGTTACTGTCAGATGTCACAGGAAGCATGAACAGGCATCCAGCCACACATCAGCCTGATAAACTGTTATCACCTTGGCAAGGTCTCCGCGCTGTCAACAGTGCAGCCATCGTCTTGCAATTTGTGGTTCCTGACCCAGACACTATTTTTGGACTGTTCTAGATTTAAGGATGCCTTCCTCCGCTTGCAAATTGCTTCCCTGAGCCCCTTCAACTGGGAACTTGAGATAAAAGGCCAGCTCACTTGGACTGAATTGCCATCAGGGGTTAAAAACTCTCCCAGTTTGTCTCTGCACCTGTCTGCTGCATGACAAGAAAGCCATCCTAGTCATCAAAAACAAAAAAAAACAAAAAAAAACAAAAACAAAAAACACCCAAAACCAAAAAAAAACAAAAAACAAAAAACAACCCACAAGGCCGTGTGAGAGGCTCTCAGATTCAGCTCAAGCCAGAAAAGCTTTCTCCTGTTCTGCCCTAGGACCCCAAGTCTGACCTGCCTCTTCCTTACATTCATCAACCCCAAGCTGCTCAGCCAGATGAGACACCGTCACCACCAGTTCTGTCTCCTGCAACACAGCCTCCTACTCTACTCTGTTTAATACAGAAGAACACTGCTGCACTTTATATGGGGCCCAAGCCTGGTTAAAGTCAAAAGTCTCCGCCACTGTGGTTGATCCTGATGCTTGGGTGAACACAGTCCTCCCCTGAGCACACCCAAACTGGGACTGTAATGTGACAGAGGGCTATGAAGCCTGAGATCAGTACGGCACTGATCTCCTGGCAGCCCTCAAAGAGGGACGCAATATACATGTCTAAAGTTCCTGAAGTTACCCACTGGAGCCCCCACAGAAAAGAAATTCTCCCAAGGCAGATCCTGTGATACTGATGGACACTTCATCAAACATGAATTCCTCTACATGCTTGAGTGCCCTATACCTCTCCTGGGACATGAGCACCTTCTCTCACACTCGGGTCCACTTCCCAGACTTGATATTGATTCTGACTGTACCTCAGGAGGAAAACTAGCACCTACATCAGCCTGAAATGCCTGATAATCAACCCTGAAATTCTGAGACTCAAGCCTCTTTGGTGACTGAGCTCTGTCCCAAGGCAACCCCCACCTGCATCAAATAGTACACTTCTCCTGCCTGGAAAGGCAGTTCAAGCTCTCCAAGCTGCTAATGCTGCCATGATTGTCCTCTGTATACATTGGCTCAGTCTTCTGCCACCCACAGCCTGCTGGTATACCTGCTTGGACCTGAAAAACGTTTTCTTCTGTCTTTGATTAACTCCTTTAAGTAGAAAGAGCCCAGTTTTGGACTTAAAAGCCAACTGACCTGTACTTAACCTCCCAAAGGTTCAAAATCTATTTCCTCTTCACTGCACTTCTGATTGATGACACCCAAGCTGCCTGCTGGAAAGGCACAAAAGCTCTGCTACAATATCTGGCAGAAACTGGTTCTGTTCTCTAACAGCCACTGTCCTTATGATCAAGAAGCTGACAGGCTCAACTTAGGCAGAGACTTAACTGTCCAGGTGCCAC
>NW_004955533.1:3614504-3660221 GCF_000276665.1 Chinchilla lanigera | reverse complement strand
CAGAAGAACACTGCTGCACTTTATATGGGGCCCAAGCCTGGTTAAAGTCAAAAGTCTCCGCCACTGTGGTTGATCCTGATGCTTGGGTGAACACAGTCCTCCCCTGAGCACACCCAAACTGGGACTGTAATGTGACAGAGGGCCATGAAGCCTGAGATCCATATGGCACTGCTCTCCTGGCAGACCTCAAAGAGGGAGGCAAGAAGCCAATAAACATGTCTAAAGTTACTGAAGTTACACACTGGAGCCCCCACGGAAAAGAAATTCTGCCAAAGCAGATCCTGTGAGATTGGTGGACACTTTATCAAACATGAATTCCTCTACATGCTTGCGTGCCCTATACCTCTCCTGGGACATGGAGCTTCCCTCACATTTGGGTGCACTGTCCCAGACTTGATACTGACTCTGACTGTACCCTGGGAAAAGCAATAGTGCCTACATCAGCCTGAAATGCCTGATAATAATAACTCTGAAATTTTGAAAGACTTGTTCCCAGAAGTACGGACAAAGGACTTAGCCTCAGGGCTTGCTGTCCATCATGTCCCTTTTGTGATTGAGCTCTGTCCTGAGGCATCAAGGAGTGAAGCCAGTTCAAGGTTTCCAAGCTGCCAGGGGTGCTGCAATTTCCCTCCATATACATGGCCTCAGTCTTCTGCCATCCACAGCTACTGATACACTTGCCTGGACCTAAAAGTTGCCTTCTGCCTTCAATTGGCTTCTGTCATCCAGCCCCTCTTTGCCTTCAAATAAAAAACAACAGTTCTGGACTCAAAAGCCAACTGAACTGGATTCAGCCTCCCAGAGTTTCAAAAACTTGTTTCTTCTTCGAAAAAACACTTCTCTGATTAATAACACTCAAGCTGCTTGCTGAAAAGAACAAAAGCTCTGCTGCAATATCTGGAAAAACTGGTTGAAAGAAAGAAACTCCACAAATTTCTTGGAGCTGCTGGCTTCTCTATGCTTACTCAGACTGTCAGTCCTTGGGAGTGCCTAGTGGCCTCTGAGATCTGCCTCCCCCTTTGCCTTCATGGTCTAACAGCCACTGTCCTGATCAAGAAAGCTGACAAGCTCACCTTAGACAGAGACCTAACTGTACAGGTGCTGCATGTTGTACTGGGATGAACTGTTCTTAAAAAATGGACCCCCTGACGGATGCTGAGTACACCTCATTTACAGATGGAAATAGCTCGTTTAGAAATAAAGTCTGACAGGCTAGATGTGCTGTGGTCACCTTGGACAAAACTATTTTGACCAAAACCCTGCTGCAGGGGTGATCTGCACAGCAAACTGCTGTTTGGAAACCTGCCACAAAATAACCCCCCTCTGGGGAGCCAGTTGACTGCAACATCAACCCCAGCCAGAGAAACTTTACCTGGTATTCCTAGAAGATCAGAGCAAGACCTGCCTCCACCATTTGTTCTGCAAGCTCAAGCTGCAGCACTGATACCTGTACTCTTGCAGCCAGGCTTTAGCATCTATGGCACTGATCTCATGTATGATAATGGACTCTCTCCATTTAAATATATATAGATGACACAGAAATACAGGCTGCTTACCCCAGTCCTTGCTTCCCCACCCCCTCTAGCTGTGGTTTTTTTTTTGCCTTAAACTCTATGGACAGTTGCTGCAAAAGAATAGAACCATCAATCAGTCAAACACTTGAACAAGATTTGATGATCACCCAACACACATCAGACACTCTCCTCAATCAGACGAACTCCCTCTCTACCTTGCCAGAGTGATGTTGCAAAACAGACAGGCCTAAATTCTAGTTGGGTCTTGTCTCAGAAGATCACATGTAATATGCCCTGCAAAGATTTGCCAGGAAACTAAAAGAAGGCGAAACATAACAGAAAATGTCCTCCCAGCCAGTATACTTCAGTTTCTTAGTTGCCCAGGTAATAGTTCCTTTTCTGGTTCTGGTTGCTCCTCTCTCTTAGAAATGGCTGGTCACTGTGATGGATAGCAGATCACTATAAAATGCACATTGCATACACCAATCCCCAATTGACAAGCAGAAAGTACAGAGGCAGAACTCTGTACTTCCTGCTTGCTTATCTCATGTAAGCACTAGACCAGCAGACACAAGGGCCTGATAATTTGGGAATGACCCCGATCAGTGCCCGTCAATGTAAATAAATCTGCCTCCAAATCCTGGGTGTTGTTTTGGTGTTTCTGCTTGCTGTTGCAAAGTAAGAGCTCTGTCACCAAGCCACACGCTGGCTCCCTCTTCCCACTGGTGTTTGCCTTCCTTCTCAGTCCTCCTGTCTTCATCAAAGCTCTCCAGGTTCATAGCTCTCTACCCATTCAGTGATTCAGCAACACAAAATTCCCAGGAGAAATCTCAGGGGAACAGGTCCTTCTCTGAGGGGAACAGCTGAAGAAGCCGCACCTTCTCGCAGCAACCCCCTTAGTCCTGGAGAGATGGTGAGGGAGAAGTGCAGGAGAGAATATATTCCCCTTGAGTTGGAGACTTTTCCACTTGGTGGTTGTTTTTTTCCTTCTTCCTGTCTTGCTAAAGAAAGTTCAGGGTCATTGTTGAACTGTGTTTTCACTTAGGGCTTGAAATTGGACTTCTAAAACTGGAGTTTACTTGCTTCTTCCTTCTCTTTTTCCTCCATGTTGTCAGGTGTAGCAATTTGCCTGGACCAAGTCAGAGGAGAAGGCTGCCACAGGAGGTGCTCTCGGGTCCTGTCTGAGAAGGGAGCCAGCTGGGACATGGGTGGGACTGTGCCTCCCCAGATGACTTTCCCAGGGCCCTGACTGCGGTCATTCTTTAAACATACGCTGGCCAGGCTGGCTGCCCTGCCCTGGCACTTCCATGCTGTCTCCCCACTTCCTCCTTTGGAGGCGGAGAGGTTTGCTGTGGATCTAGGAGCATTGCCAGCCTGGCAGTGCTCAAACTTCCAAGGGAAAGAAAATAGCTTCTCCTTGTAAAAGGCCTAAGGAGCCTTCTAGACTGGTCTGCTGCCAGTGCTGCCAGTGAAGGGTTGTGAGACCCCTGGCAGCTGGGAGGAAGAGTGTGGGCCTATGCTGTGCCCACCTGAAGCCTGCGGGAGGAAGTCAGCAGGAGGAAGGTCCCATTTGTCATCGCTGAAGAGTAACAGCCAATTTTGCAGTGGGTGATAGTGATTCATTTCCTCAGTGAAGGTCTGGGAGGATTAGAGTTGGAATATGAAAAAGTCATTTCTATATCTGGCGATGGAGGGACGCTACGTGCTCAGCATGTACTGTTTGGAGTTTTGTCATCTCTGGTAATATCACAGTCTTAGTCAGCCTGGGCTGCTGTGACAGAAAATCAGGGGCTGGGAGTTATAAATGACAGACTATTCTTTCTGGTAGCCCTGAGGTTAGACTCAAAGGTCACGGTGCTAGCATGGTTGGGTGCTGGTGGGGACCCTCTTCCGAGTTGCGGATAGCTAGCTCCTCCCTGTGCTCGAACCTGGCTGTCCCAGAGCATCTCCTGTAATGAGGGCACTATTCCATGCATGTGGGCCTCACCCTGGTGAGTCAGTCACCTCCCAAATGGCCTTTTCCATACCTGCACACTGGGGTTAGCATTTCAAGATGTGAATTTTGTAGGGACCTGAAAGTTCATTCCATAGCAATCATTAACGACACAGTACTGAGAAAAATGTGAAATGAAGCTGACCTTTTTAAAAAATTACATAAGCAAAATTCCATGCTATTAGAATGGAACTCTGCAACTACCAGAGTCCAAATATTAAATGTAAGGCATGTAGTGTTTGGGTAGTATATGTATGTTTTGTATGTGTAATGCATGTGTAAGTAGTATATGGGTCTCCTATGAGTGTGTATCTTCTATGATTACTCTGAGAATTCATGATTTTTTCTGGGGGGAGTGCTGGGGTTGGAGCCAACCCCTGATGCTCATGAGGTACAAGTTCTCCCCTCAAGCATTCATGGTTTAAAGGGCATAACAACGCCAAGAGTGATGTTCACATTCCCAGCTGACTCCAGCCGAGGTGTGGAGGTAGAGTGTGATCGGATGCAGTGATACGTCCTTTGCTTCAGAAGGGGTGCATATCTGCTAAATAATCTGACAGCATCAAAAGCGAGCCCACCAAAGCCCAATAGAGCAATAATCAAGAAGAAGGTCTCTTTGGGACAGAATTTTGATAAAAAGACAATGTGACAATAGAATAAACATAAAATATTCAAGACATATTAAATGCACAACTGTGACTTCAAATTGCCACCTTACAGGCTTTGTATTATAGGATATAAAACTGACATCCCCTGCTTCCAGCCTTAGATGTGTAAACTGACACCTAAGACAGTGAAAACCTAGCATAATCTAATATGCCACAATATTCTGCTTGACCAATAAATAGACTATCAGAGAATGGTTTCTCCTCTACAAAATTACTTACACTTAAAAAGTAGGATGAAGTGGTATTCCTTCCTTTTACAAGATGTTTCTAGAGGTACTGAAAAACTCACATTTACAAAATAGGTGATAAAAATATTCCTCTGGGATTCCCTAAAAAACTAAAGTTAGAAGTTCCATTCAAGCCAGCTATTCCCTTTTTTGGTATTTTCCCAAAAGAGTTAAAAGCATCATGTCACAGTGATATATGTGTACCCACGTTTATAGCAGCACACTTTGTAACAGCTAACTCTTGAAAACAGCCCAGATGCACATCAGTGAATGAATGTGTAAAGAAAATGTGGTTTTTATCTGCAATGGTGTACTACTGTGTCATAAAGAGGATAAATTTGAGACATTTTCAGGTAAATGGATGCACCTCGAGACCACATTTTTTTATTTTAAAGAGAAAAGAAAATACTTTTAAGTGAAATAAATTGGGCACATATGTTTAAGTATTGCATTCTCTTGTGTGAGAAACTGAAAGCATATACAAGGACCAAAATGGATGACAGATACAGGGAGGTAGGAAGAAAATGTGCAAATGGGAAGGAGAACAAGGGAGGGGCAAAGGGGAAGAGAATGAAGGGAAAAAGGAAATAAGAGAATAGAAGAAAAATGGAAGCAAAGCTTTTGTAAACAAGGAGGGGAAGAAGGGCTGAAGGGAGAGAAGGGGAGTGGGGAAAAAAAGAATCAAGAAACGTTATGCCCTGACAAAACTCCCTATGATAAATGTGATTGTTATGCATATCTAAGGAGTACCAGTGGAATTAATTTTAGGGATATTCTTTTGGATTTTACAAGAAGGGAGACAGAACCACTGATAGGGTGTGGGGTCATTCATGGACTTGGCTCCCCTCTCCTGGGTTTTATCAGAAGTTGCACTCTCCCTGTTTTGGTTTCTCCGCTTTCTGCAGGTAAATCTTCCACACTTTCTTGCTTAGCTGCTTCGGCCTTTTTCCCCTTTGCTCCCTTCTTTCTCTTTTATTTACCCTTTTTCTGTCCAAGGTTTGTCCTTTCCTGCTGCAGGGAGCAGGTCTAACTGACAGCTTCACCAGTCACTCGGGCTCCTCCTTCGCCCCTTTGACTCAGCTTTGGCTGAGCTGAACCCCGGGACATCCGGGCAGTGTGGCGGGCACACGCCGAGCAGCTTGTGGTGGGAGAGGCAGCAGTGCCGCCCGCCTGTAAACTCAGAGGGGGATAGCAAGCTTGGGGTCAGTCGGAAAACTGTTTTCTCAGGAGAAAACAAAGGCTGGGGAGGCAGCACAGCGCTCCGTGGGTTAAATCCCCAGCACCACCGAAAACAACTGCAATGCATTAGGGGTTTCCAGCTACGGGAATTGCCAAGAAATTGGCTTTTTGAACAGTCGATTTGTTTTGAGGAGGTGTGGTGACCACTGGTAAGAATTTAGAGCTGTATAAAAAGCAACACATGCTGACACGGTTGTGGGGGAAAAGGAGTCCTTCTATTCTATTGTTGGGAATGTAAACCAGCACAGCCATGACAGAAGTCAGTGTGGAGATTCCTGACAAAAACTGAAACTAGAAATTCCATTTGCCCGGCTGGACATGGTGGCACACGCCTGTAATCCCAGCATTCGGGAGACTGAGATAAGAAGATCACCATGAGTTCAAGGCTAGCCTGGGCTACATAAGTGAGTTCAAGGCCAGCCTGCACTACATAGCAAGATTCTGTCTCCAAAAACCAAAGCCAGAAACAAAATTCCATTTAACCCAGCTGTACCTCTTCTAGGTATCTTCCTCGCAGAGATAAAGACATCACATGACAGTGACACATGCATACCAGTGTTTATGTAACAGCAGATGGGCTGATTTCCACAGAAGACCAAAGGATCCAATTTTAGGGTAAACAGAGTTTATTGAATTTATGCTGGTCACTGCACATCTCCGACTAGCAGGTTGAGAAATGGTGGCCCCGTCCAGGTCTTTGTTTCCACGTTATGTACATTTTTGGTTTCCATGGTAACAGAACGGAATGTTACAGCTGTTGACTCAGCTGACCACATATTTTCCTTGTCCCGTGCGGCCAGATCAGGCCTCTGGTCCTGAGCCCAACCATTATGATATATACCTCCTGTACTCTGTTCTGTTCCCCATTTTTACACCTATGCACTCCTTCATGGTTACAGTGTTTATCTAGGGCCAGGGAAGGGATGGAACAACCCAGGCAGGGTCATAGGTGGTTATCTGGGCCCGGGTGTTCTTTATCTTTGGAGAGACATTCCAGGGCAAAGTTAACTGCAAAGTTAACTCTTTATAACCCTCCGGGCTGTTTCTCAAGACACATTTTGAGGCTTGCACTAAGTCTAAAATTATTCTATCTTAAAAATGATATGCTAAGAGTCACCGTCCCCTACATTTATAGCAGCACAACTTGTAAGAGCTAAGATCTGGAAGCAACCTATATGTCCATCAGCAGATGAAATGATAAAGGAAGTGTGCTATTTGTACACAGTGGAGCGCTACTCAATCATGAAGAAAAAACTGTAGTCCTCTGTAGGAAAATGGGTGCAACTGGACAGCATAATGCTGAGTGAAATAAGTCAGACCTGGAAGGTTAAATAGCACATGGTTTCTCTTATTTGAGAAACTCAAAGTATAAATAAAGACTGAAAAGAGGTGAGAAGAAAGACTTTGTGGCAATGGGAAACAGATCTGGGCATTGAGGGAAATAGGAGGGGGTAAGGGGCCGTAAGAAGGGTGGAGATGTGGCGAGTCTGCCCAATCAGTGTGCTGCTGCCCTTAGTGAAGAAGGAAGCCGAGGCATGAGGGCTCCCTGCAGGGATGGCGGTCACGGACCCTCCCCATGGAGGGCACCGTGTAAGCTTTCAGATTTACTCCCCAGTGCCACTCGCAGGACAGGGGTAGGACAGGGACTCTGTACTTTATGTTCAGAGTGAAAGCCAAGGCTTAGAGAGCCTCACATAGCAGCAGCAGGCTTGGATTCAAACACTCTGACCCCTAAGGCTTGACTTCTAAGGGGAGCTCTGTTTCTCCCCAGGGCAAGCAGTGAACAGCTCAGCCTAAGGATTTCCTTCTGCGGTGAGAGAGAGCGAGTGAGCATGTCTATTTTAGGCTACCCAAACATGGGGCAGGTAGGGTGTTAGGGCTCCGTACTGGCTTGGCAGCCTTAGCTGTGGCCATAGTCCCTACCTGTAGGAAATTTATGCACTTTCTGGTCTAACGGTAAAGATATAAACATTGATGAACAATAATAAACATTTATTAGTTACCATTCCAAAAGTATATTGCTTGTTGTGACATTAGATGTAGCCTCCTTATTTGTATGTCTATAGAAAGATATTTCCAAGAATCCTGAGTGACAGCTTAAAGAGACAGCGCTTAATTGATCTAGCTATCATCCATTCAATAAGTATTTGGTGATTTTAAGTAAATGCCACGTGCCTTTGCTAAAGGATAAAGGACAGACAAATATTTTAGAAAGCAAGAATAGTTTCTTCTCCCACCACAGTGTTTCTTATTTACTAGGAGACCCTCTACATAAAAACGGTGCGTTAGGGCGTGAGATGGGAGCCTCGAAGAGGAGGAGTTTGCGAGAGCAGGCGCTGTCCTGGGGCAGTCACAGCAGCACTCACGAGGGGCGGAACTTGGCGAGGGCGAATGGGTGGACAGGACACGGCAAGCGGACAAAGGGACATTCCTGGCGAGCTTGAGCCTCTAGTTAAGTGGCTGAGGCTGACTTTGGTAGGCAGTGGGGACCAGGGAGGCTTTCAGAGCAGAGGAATTCCAAGACATGGGCTTAACAGTAAAAGACGTGGCTTCTTTTGGTTTCTGTTTAAAATTCTAAATTTTTATTAGTACGTGTTTGTAGCGCATAATGACTCTCCCACTCACTGAGCGCGGGTACAGCACACAGCACATCTTAATGCCTTCTGCTTCGCTCCTCTTCCCCGACTCCTCCTTTCGTCTTTTCGTCCCCTTCCCACTTGTAGAAGATCTCTCCCCGTTTCCTCTCGTCTGTCTTTTACTTTGCTCTTTAAATCATTTGTACTTTAGATTTCTCATATAAGAGAAGCCATGTGGTACTTAAGCTGTGTGCCTGATGTATTCTACTTAACATTGTCTGAAGGTACAGAAAGCGCTGCGTAGGCTCAGCTTTCGGCTAGGGTTCTGGCTCTGTCATTTTTATGTGTCCACTTGTCAGCTGCTCTTCGGTCAGTTTCCTCCTTTGTCCCTTGAAGGAAGTGGTGCTTTGTGGTCCTGTTTGGAGACCCTAGTGCAGGGCATCCGTGGGGCCTGACTGCTGGACAGATAGTCACAGTGGTCCTGACCTGGGGCTGAACCAGGGGAAATAGTACAGAAAGAACGGATCTGAGAGCCAAGGAAGAATGCATGGGACCTGAAGCCTGACGGGAGGAGTAGCTGCGGGGTGACTAGCTGTCTGTCTGGTAGCACCCAGCTGGGGCATAGTCCCTGTGGGGCTCTGAGTCTGGGACAAGCCTGCGGAGCCAGGCTTTTCCTTCAGCCCACAGCAGATTCTAGGAAATCCTGCATTCATGCAAGGCTTGGATGGCTGATGCCAGAGTTCGAACCGAGATGTGAAGGGTTTTGGTTTTCCTAGACTTCAATCCACGCAGCATCACTTGGCTTCTTCCAGTGCAGTCGGGTTGGCCGAGAGGACACCGTGTGCTGTGCTCTCGTGGGAGGCATGCTGCCATGTGCTTTCGGCATGTGTTTTCCCCAGGGCTCGCCCAGTGACGACGGGTGGGCAGGAGGGCCAGGCCTTGGCAAGCAGGCATGTTTCCCACGTTTAGACAGCAATCTCCGGCTTTAGCTTCAAATGCTTTTCATCCCTTATGGCATTGTTTACAATTATGTAATGAAGACAGAATTGCAGAACAAAATCAACTCAAGATTGCTGAACTGGTGAGATTAACGTTCTAAACATGTTCCCTGGCTGGGTGTGGTGGCACACACCTGTAATCTCAGCATTTGGGAGACTGAAGCAAGAGGATTGCTGTGAGTTTGTGCTACAAAGTGAGCTCCAGGCCAGCCTGAACTGCACAGTGAAACCCTGTCTCAAAAAGATAAAAAAAAAAAATAAAAAAAATCCAACAACAAAATCCCCCAGGCATGCTAGGGAAACCAAGCAGGAGTCTCCCAAGTGACAAATGAATCGCAAGGGAAGACGATTTAGAATTTAGACTAATGAATCTGATAAAGGAAGAGTGGTTTTAGCTGTCAGTGTGTCTCAGTTAAGTTGTATGACTTCCCAGAATAACACGTCCACAGTCACTGAGTCTGAGGCCCATTCTGGGGTCTTGCTAGTGCCTTTGGGTGTCCCTGTGAGGAGGCTGCTTTGATGGAAAAGCTCAGTGAAAGTTGCTGAATTCCACCTTGATGGCCGTGTGACAGCTCTGCATCATTACCACCAGATGTCACTGTCTACACACAAAATAGGAATAGCCCTCCCAGACCCCTCTCCCTGATTCTTCCAAAAGGAGACATGCCTGTGTACATTTTCTCCATAAAACCTTATCATGTGGTCATTTCTGTTCCGGAAATGATATTATTAATCCCTTTATGGAAGAATTATACATGTAAGGGGAGAGAAATACACATTTCACATATTAAGCTACACTGTGAAACTCCATTTAAAAAATTGTTGATTACCTGCTATTTTCCTGAAACAAGCTCGTGTGACTGGAGGCATCCAAAAATAGATGCAGTGCTGTCCTCCAGGGTCTTGAACATGGATATGAGGAGAGAAGACTTAAGCAATGCAACAGTTTAAAACGTTGGAGGTCAAGTACTGAAACCAGAACCAAGTGTCAGATTGGGTCACGCCCTGGGGCCTGCTGGCCTGGGGAAAGCCCCAAGATGGAATTGATTTGGTCAGCAGTTAATTTGCTTCATCTTGCTTTTGCTAAGAGAAAATAAGGAATTACAGTATTCTTAGAAATTTGATGGAGTTGTAAAAAATGGAGGGGGACTGTTATTACAGAAAAAAGAATAGCTAGAGACCTTGCCCTCTGGTGGTGTGCTTTAGGTACACACATTCCTGTTGATTCTACATCGTTGGTGCATTCACAAGGTGGAAATTCACAGCAACAAGACAGCGACTTGTATCCCTCTGCCGATTCTAGGGTGCCATAATTTGTATGTAAAATACCGCCCAAAGCCTGTGTGTTCAAAGCCCTGTCCCCAGCCAATGGTACTATTAGGAGGTAGGAGAGCCTAGAAGGAGGTGCTGGTGGGAGGAAATTAGGTCATTGGAGGGGATGCCTTGAAGGAGACGTGGGACCCCGTCTCTTGGCTCTTGAGCTTCCAAGAAGTGTGTGGCTTTGCTCTCCATGTGCTCCTGCCATGGTATTTCTGCCTTGCCACAGGGCTCAAACCAACTGATCATGGCCTGAGACCTTCGCTACTGTTAGAGAAAGTAAATCTTTCCCTGTATACAATGGTTACCTTGGGTATGTTGCCACAGTGACAGAAAGTTACCGTGAATTACCCAGGACACCAAAATGTCCTTCTAACCAGTGGCCGACATGCTTCCCACCCTTTTAGGTCTCTGTGCAAGCAATGTTATTCAGCATGGAAGGCCCTGTTCTTGATACCATTCACTTCCTAAATGCTCTGCAGGAGGGTGGGGAATGCGGCTGGGAACGCAGAGCAGCCACGACCATTTCCAGAGGACCGCATCCTTTGTCTTCCACTCTCTGAATGTGCTGAGCTCCCAAGTGTACCTGTGACTTAGTTGGCAGAGAATGGCTCCCACTTCTCAGGCCGGAGTAAAGGCTGAGGAGTAGTGCATGCCAAGCGCACCGAGGGTGTACAATGAGTCAGTGTGTTAGCACCCGCGAGTCAGGCTTTCTGTCATATTGGACAGACATGGAGAAAGGCCTGGTGTTAGCGGGACCAGCGTGCCAGTGGCACAGCCCCAGAGCAAATCTTCACTTGGCATAAGGGATGGGAGTGAAGATCATATGTTAGCCTAGAAAGACGAAATTTCTGGGCATGATTGCTGCAGCTCTGATCGCTTTGCCTATGAGCTTGTGGTAGGAGGCGGGGTTTCTTTTGTTTAAAACCCTGTGCACCTCATTTGCATTCAGGGAAAGGGTGTGCAATGATGTAGGTCTGCTGCAAACCAGCACTGAGATGCCGGCGAGGCCAGTGTTGTTGTGAGAATGTTGAGTGATTAATCAAACCCCAGCAAAACAGGGCACTTGTATTTATAGTAAACTGTTTCTAAGCAGATAATAAAGACCCCTTTCAGAGTTTGCATTTTTGCTCATGGAAAAGAGCTTGGCTTATACAATTGTTTTTCCCTCTAGAAATTCAAACCTGGTACATGTGTGGCCCTGAGTGCTTGCGGTCTTTAGACCAAGGTCCTTGACACCAGCCAGCGCTATACGGTGGAGCACATGGTGTGGAGTAGCTCTGGGAGAGGAAGCTGGGCTGTGCTGCTTCCCTAAGCAGCAGATTGGGAGAGGAAACCCTCTAGGCTAGAATAAGTTGGTAGCCCCAGGAAAACCCACACGAGTTCTTGCGCCTTCCGTGGTTCCCAGGTCACCTCCTTCTGTGCTGGCAGGGGCCAGGAGTCTGTCTGTAGCCATCACTTCCTGAGACGGTAGCTGCTTCCTAAGGGTGCACCGAGGTCTACCCTGCTAGGATGATCTCCAAGCTCTTTTTAAAATCAAGGGCTGAGGCTGCAGTAGAGCAGGCACACGAGCATTTGGAGAATTCATGAAAAAGTTCCGGCGTGTCTTTGATCTGTACTTCAGCAGATAGAAGATACAGTAGGTAGAAAAATAGCCCCCACAAGATACTCACATCCTGATCCCTGGAACCTGTGCTTGTTATCTTTATTTGGAAAATGGCTCCTTACAGGTTGGATGAGATTTTCTTAGATTAACCACTGAACCCTAAGTGTATCCTTCTAAGAAGGAAGCAGAGGAAACCTACTACAGACAGAGGAGGAAAAGACAGCGTGCAGATGGAGGGAGAGCACTATAGTTGAATGTTTAGGCCTCTCCAGCGTTCCTGTGCTGAAACCTAACCCTCAGTGTGACGGCCTTAGGAGGCAGGGCCCTTAGGAGGTGAGTAGGTGGTTGGGTGTCCCTTCTGCCATATAAGGACGCAGTGAAAACAGTGTTATCTACAGTCAAAAAGCAGGTTCTCACCAGACGCCAAATCTGGTGGCACCTCCATCTTGAACTTCCCACTCTCCAGAACTGTGAGAAATAAGTTTCCACTGTTTAGCCGCTCAGTTTATGGTACTTGTTTATAGCAGCCCAAGTGGAGTGAGACAGAGATCGGCGTGATACAGCTAGACACCAAAATCTGCCAAAGGCCCCGGAAATGGAAGAGGCAAGGAGCGAAGTCTCCAGAGGAAGCACGGACCACTGACACCTTGATTATGGCCCGGCGAGATGGACTTCCCGCGTCTGACCTTCAGAGCTGTGAAGAATAAACCTCCATTGCCAGAAAGCTAATCCAGAACCCCTCAGTCCCGCTCAAAACCACCAAGCTCTCCTGGGCTCCAAAATTTCAGAAGAATGAGCATAAGATGCTTGTGCCCAACACAGAGATTATTAGGTAATAGCTAAATTTGAGTCACTTCTAGTTCACAAAGAAGAGAATCTTTTAAAGAAGGTTTAAGATGTATTACCATGTCATAAAAGTGAGACGCGTTCATGCTAGAGCAAAGAAACCCCACAGTTTAAGAAAGTATTAAATGAAGGGCACTCTCTGTTTTGGATCTCCTGAAGCCAGCCAGCCCTTTGGCACTCTCTTGCATATTCTCCTTGAAATCATTGTGAGCAGAAGCGTCTTTACATCCCTCCATGTTGATACAAACTGGATCATTCCAACTGTGTGGTGTCATTCACACCACATGGTTCCTTTTCTGTTCATTGAAAAATACATCTTGGGAAGTATTTCCATATTAGTACACAAATACTTACCTATTCTTTTCCAACAATTGTATAAACATTTTAGTCATAAACAGTTTAAATTGGTAAGTTAATGAGATAAATGAAATGTGTTTTTCCCTTTGACAAGGACAATATGCTTTTAAACTATAGTTATGACAGAATATTTTTCTTTTCTAAATCATGGTAAACTTCTGTGATTGTCCTGAAAGGGTAGCATGATTGATGAAGGGATCTGGATCCTGTACAAGGGACTTGGGCTTGTGGGAGAAACCCGTGATCTTCCAAGTGGCTTGTCATTGCTCCTAAACTCGTATACCTCAGATAAACACAGTGCAGTGCATCTATTCCTTCCTTCACTCGTCCCATAGGGTTAAGCCCTCTATGTTCCTGGCCTCTGCTCCACCTTCTGAAGATGGATGATACAAAACTTCCTGCCTCCCAGTAACTTGCTGTGAAGTCACAGCTAACATGGATTGGGGACTGACTATGGGAACATTCTAAAACACTTTACCTCCATTATTTGACTCACTTTTCCTGTCCTCGTTGTCCGTGAGGAGAGGACATGCAGAAAGAAGTCCAGCCTCTGGCTCGAGATCTCAGTGCTAGTAGGTGGCCACGCCGGGATCTTATCCCTGGCCAGCTGGTACTCACATTCTTTCTGGATCCACCCACACTCTCTCTTCCTATATACAAATGTTTTGGCTGTCACTATTGTATTACAAGCCTTTCTAAAGCTCAGTAGTTTCAAACAATAGCAATCATTTATTTGCTCATGGTTTTGCAGTTTGGGAAGTATTCAGGGGAGGACAAACTGGATCATTCCAAATATGTGGTGTCATTCACACCACATGGTTCCTTTTCTGTTCATTGAAAAATACATCTTGGGAAGTATTTCCATATTAGTACACAAATACTTACCTATTCTTTTCCAACAGTTGCATAAACATTTTATTCATAAACATATAGTATCTGCTTAGACTGGAATGTCCAGGGTGGGCTTTTAAAAACTATGTGTCTGGTGACTTAGTTGAGATGTTGAGTCCCAGGGCCTGTTGTGACTCTGCTTCCACATAACCTCTCCTTGTGACTAGCTTCGGTTTCCTTACATGTGGTCATCTCAGGGTAGCCGACCTTCTTATGTGGCAGCTGGTTTTATCCAGGGCACAAAAGGAGAACCTACCATTCTGGGGCTGGGGATTTAGCTCAGCGGCACAGCGCCTGCCTGACAAGTTCAAGGTCATGAGTTCGATTCCTGGTACCGGCAAAAAACCAACCAACCAACCAAACAAACAAAAAAGAACCTACCGTTCCTTCCTACTTCTAGATTTACAAATTCAAGAACATTACTCCCGCTGCCTTCATCAGTCAAAGCAATGAGGCCAGGTCAGGGTCAAAGAGAGAGCAAAAAACAAAACAGCCAAGCAGACAAACACCAAACATCTTATCTTTTATTGAGTGAGAGGTCACAGTCAAGGTCACATTGCTAACAGTGTAAGAATGGGAGCTGTTGTGGAGCTCTCTGGAAACCCAGCCCGCAATAGGCGACTGGATTCAGCTACCGTAAGAGAAGAAAAAGTGTCTCCCAAGGATTAGGGTTTGTAAGACTGATAGACTACTACCAGCTGGTGGGCTGACAGAGAGATTTATGGGGGGCTCATTAGAATTCATGTTTGTGGGTAGGTAGAATTTGAAATTTGCATGTGAGAACAAAGGTTCAAAGCCCCAAAGTACGAGGGTGGGGAGTGCGCTGTGTTTACTGAAAGATCTGGCAAGAAGAGATCGAAGCACTGTGGACAATTCTGTTTGCAAAAGACCGAATGCGCCACAGAGGTGATGGATGGAGGGCGGCTCATGCCTCGCAGTGCAGGTGAATGGGCGCAGACTGGCTTCCAGAGCACAGCAAAGCAGGCTGGAGCAGAAGCTGACTTCTCAGCCCCTCAGCTCGTGTGGCACACGGACAGCTTCCTCCTCCAGGACTGCTGCCAGGCAGACATAATAATTTGTGCACCTTCGCCTTGCCATTGACCAGGCAATGAGAGTGAAGGCTCTGTTTTGTTGCGGCTCCCTTCCTGAAGCTGAGTCCCTCCAGGGCCCTTGGGCTAGCACCTGTGGGGTGGGTACAGCTGCAAAGGGCAGCACCAAAATAATTACAGGAAGAATATGCTACTAAGCAGATGCCTGTGATTGACTTGTCTTTTCTGCTGCCTGTCAAACCCAAGCTGCATGTGTTGGAGAAGATAATTAAACTGGAATCAGATGCCTGCAACAAATATTTTATTCAGAGCTTTACAGGATGGTAGCAGAAAAGTTGACTGTGAAATCCACCTTCAAGTTCCGGCCTCTGTCTGAGTCCTGCACCAGATTCAGGGCTTGCACTGAGAGACTACTCAAATGAGCTTCCTGTGAAGCAACCAAGGGCTCAGGGATACCTGTGGTACTCATGAGCATATTAAAGTTAGGGCATTATGGTAATGTCTATCTAGTCCCTTAAGAGCAGATGAAACTTGACTCAAAATGTGTGGAACCAGAGCTGCTGGCCACTCCAGCCTAGCTTGCCCTGCACTTCCCACTGCACACCACAAGTGAGCACTCCTGTGCGTCTCCCTGGAGGTCTCCTTTGCACATCCGCCTTGTGTAGCCTGTTTGTGCATCCTTTCTGCACAGCCCTGTGTATATCTGCCGTGCGGGTCCTGTTTGTTTCCTGAAAATCCTCGCACTCTGCAGGGATCCTGGGCTCTGATCCCCTCCCACCCAGAAGCTGTCCCTGTGAACCATCAGGGTGCTGGCGCTCGGTGTCTGAATGCAAGTTTTGGCTTCTTTTCTGGACTTACTTTGGCAAGAGACAGATTGTGACTTCTATGTCTAAGTGCCCAGGACGGAGCCTGTAAGATTTTCTTTCCTCATGTAATGCATTAGCCCCAACAAATCTTAAGACAGGGACAGTGAAGGATGCTAGGGAGCAAGCAGCAGTTTCTTCTGAGTCCAAATGGTAGTTTTCTTTAAAAAACTTTATGTGAGGAGAAGGTTTGTAAGGAGGAGACAATCTGCCCTATCTCACCTTCCTCCCCACCTCAAGTCTGCTGGCGTCCTCCTAGAGGGGGCCAGGAGGGCTGGGTAACTGGCCTCATCTTTTGTTTATCAGCAATGTAGAAACAGGGCCCATGGAGGGAAATGCAAGGTGACCCCTGAACCCTATCAGTCGTAGAACTTGGAGCAGGGCTACCATTGGGGTTGGAGAGCTTTCTTCTGCACGCCGAGGCTCCATTTAAACTGGTAATGAGATACATCAGACCAAAACACTTCCACACAGCAAAATAGTCAGGATGAAAAAGCAACCTACACACTGTGAGCAAATACTTGCAAACCAGTGTCTGATGAAAGACAGGCAAAGGGTGGGAACAGGCATTTCTCTGAAGGTGGTACACAAGTGTCCACCAGATCTGTGAAAATAAGATTGACAGGCCTGGTCATCACAGAGATGCCAGTGCAGACTGGAATGAGATGCCACCTTGGACTGTTAGAATGTCTGGTACAGAAAGCACAGCACAGCAAGTGTGGGCGAGGGTGTGGGGAGAAGGGAGCATTTGTGAGCTGTCGTAAGGCACTACTGCTATGGAAAATAAAATGAAGCTTCCTTAAAAAATTAAAACTAGACCTGCCCTATGATCCACCAGTCCAACTTCTGGGAACACATCCGAAAGAATTGAGATAAGGGTCTTGAAGGGACGTCTGTTCTACCATGTTCTCAGCAGCGTTATCCATAAGAGCTCAGATATGGAGATAACATGAATGTGTATCCACAATGGAAAAAGAAAATGTGAAATGTCTACACAGTGGAATATTATTCCACCCTTAAGAAGAAAGGAGCTCGACTACTGTAGCAGCATTGGAGAACCTGGCCGACAGGATGCTGGAGGAAATGAGATGCTCACAGAGGGACAAGCACTGCAAGACTCTTCTCTATATAAGGTACCTAAAAGAGTCAAGGATACAACAGTGGACAACAGAAAGGGTGTTGGCACGAAGAGGGGACAGAGTGATAACTAACTTAATGGATATAAATTGGCGTTGTACAGGATGAGTAAATTCCAGTGATTGGCTGTATGGCATAGTGTCAGGAGTTATTTTGTACTGAAAAATTTGCTAAAAGGGTGAATCTCGTGCTAACTGTGCTAACCACAAAGCAAATACAGAGGGACACAAAGAAACCTAGAGAGGTGCTGGGTATATTTAAAAATAATTACAATTAGGACTGGAATGAGGGGATCTTTTTCCATACCTTTCTCCTTCTACACATTTGTCTGCTTGGAAAGAGTGGTTGCATTTAATTATTAACTTCCTTCATCCTACAATCTGCCGTGTTCATCTCTTATGCTTGCAGGTTATCTTATTTCCAAAATGCAGTAAGGCAAACATCTAACTGAATCAATCCACAAGTAAATGAATCCCACAGATTTCTCGGGGCTGGGTTTGCGGGCTGCCCAGCAGTTAGGGGCTCTTCCCTCGAGGGTTTCCTGTTCAGAGCACGTGGAACAGGTGTGAGCAGGCTTGGCAGAGGTTCTGGGTCTCTGGTTCCTGGCGCAGGGTGCTCCCCTGAGCGGCTCTCCAGCAGTGGGTGACACGGGGCTTTGGGGAAGTGCCTCATGAGCACGCATCCCAAACATTACAAATCTTGCTAACAAACGAGATCCCCACATTCCACTTAACTGTAAAAACCCTCTGATTACTTAACCCACTTTTAACATCTAATGGGAGACACACTGTGACCTTTTCAAGGGTGCATCACCGCCTCCACTTCAAGCATTTTTTTTTATTGTATTAGTACATGTTTGCAGTTCATGCAATTTATAATCACACCAGGCAGTGATTACATCAACATATTAGAGCTTGCTTTTTTTTAAATATATAATCCTCTTCATCTCCCCTCCCTTTCCCGCCCTCTTCCTCCAGTTCCCCATCTCACTCTACATTCTTGTTGATATTATTAACCTTAGCTTGTGCTATGGCCCATAATGTTTACATTAACTGAAGTTGTTAGGATCCTGTACACGGCACATCTTTATTCTACTTACTTCCCAGTCCCCTCCTCCTCACCCCTCGCCCTTGTTCCCTTAGACCACTTCCCTACTGCCAGAGGTCCACCTTCTTGCCCCTTTCTATCCACCCTTTATCATTCTGTTCATTTGTACACTGCCTCAGTCAGATGCGAGGTACCATATGGTATTTAAGCTTGTGTGTCTGGTTTATTTCACTCAACATTATATTTTCCGGATGCATTCATTTTCCTACAGACATCCAAACTGTGTCATTCTTTATAGCCATGTAGTATTCCACTCACTCTATATAGATTCCACATTTCCTTCACCCAATTGTTTGTTGATGGGTATACAGGTTGTTTCCAGCTATTACAAACTGTGCTGATATAAACACTGATGCTTATGTATTACTGTAATGTGATGTCTTAAGCTCTTTGGGGAAGATACCTAGCAGGGGGTAGTGGACTCTGGGTCATATCGAATTTCTAATTTCAGTTTTTTTTTTTAGAAATCTGCATACTGCAGGGCGTGGTGGCTCATGCCTGTAATCCCAGCACTCGGGAGGCTGAGGCAGGAGGATCGTTGTGAGTTTGAGGCCAGCCTAGGCTACAAAGTGAATTGAAGGCCAGCCTGAACTGCATAGCGAGACCCTGTCTCAAAAAAGACAAAAAAAAAAAAAAAAAAGACAAAAGCAATAGAAATGTGCATACTGATTTCCATAATGTTTGTACTAATCTACATTGCCACCAACAGTGAAGGTGGGTTTCTTTTTCACCACAGCTTTACCAGCCTCTGTTATTGTCTGATTTCTTAATGATTGCCATTCTTTCTGGAGTAAGATGGAATGTTAAGATTATTTGTGTTTGTATTTCTCAGAGACGCTGGACATTTTTTCATGTATTTGTTGTCATTTGTATTTCTTCCTCTGCAAAGTGCCTGTTCATTTCTCTTGCCCAGTTCTTCATTGGATCTCTAATTTTAGGGGTTTAGTTTTCTTGAGTTCTTTGTATGTTCAAGATATTAGTCCTCCGTCGGAGCAGTACCTGACAAAATTGTTTTTCCCATTCTGTACATTGTCTCTTCACTTTACTGATTGATTCTTTTGCTGCACAGAAGCTTTCTTTCTTTTTCTTTTTTTTTTTTTTTTTCGGTACCGGGAATTGAACTCATGACCTCGTGCTTCCCAGGCAAGCACTGTGCCACTGAGCTAAATCCCCAGCCCCTGAAGCTTTCTAGTCTGATATAATCCCATTTGTTGATTCTTGCAGTTATTTCTTGTGCAGTTGAGGCTCTGTTTAAAAAAATCTTCCTCTGCACCTATGTCTTCAAGTGTTTTACAAATTTTATCTTCCTATTGGAATGATGTTTCCAATAGGCTTGATGTTTCTGTTTTAATATTCAGGTGTTTGATCCATTTTGACTTAAATTTAGTACATGGTGAAAGGTAGGGGTTCAGCTTCAATCTTCTGGACACAAATAACCAGTTTTCCCACCACCACTTGTTGAATAAGCTATTTTTCCCCAATATGCTTTTGGCCATTTTGTTGAAGGTGAAATAGTTGAATGTGTTCAGGGAAGTTGCTGTGCCCTCACTGATTCGTTTTGGATCCGATAGATCAACAAATATTTTTGTTCCTGCATCATACTGTTGTGATCACTGTTGACCTTCTTAAAGCGTGCCAATGTACAACTCAGGACAACTCTCACCTGACATATGCAGGGTCTGTGGTCTGAGGTGTGAGGAGCCAGGGTGAAGCCCTGCTCTGCCTTAGGCACTCTACTCCTTCCTGCCTGCCATGCAGTTCTTGTAAACAGCCAAATTTTGCTTTCAAGTTCCTGAAATTTTTGAGTGAATACAAAGGTGGTCTCTTTTTGTCAAGCAACCTCAGTTTCACCTGTCTCCACAAAGAAAACCTCTTTAAAAACAAAGCAAGGCAAGACCTCTTGGGGTGGAGGTGAATGTGCTGAGAAAAGCAGGGAAACCTGGCAGAAACAAGATGGCTGGAAGCTGCCCTGGGGTGAAATACAAGAGCTGGGGTGGGAGGGCTGGCACCTGCGTGAGGCATGGGATGGGGAGACCTCACGAGCAGGGCCAGTGGGAGGTGGGCTCAACATCAGTGTGTTGGTCTACTTTCCATTCTGTGACAAAATACCTGGGAAAGTCACTTCACAGGAGAATAGGTTTATTTTGGTTCATGGTTCCCATCCTCCTTCTGTAGCCCTGTTACTTTTGCACCCAGGGTGAGCGGCACATCATGGTAGAAATACAGGGTGGAGGAAACCTTTTCAACTCATGGTGATAGGAAGAAAAGACAGAGAGATAGGAAGGGCTAGAGTCCCAACATCCTGTTTGACCTGATTTCTTTCTGGTAGGTCCCCTGCTAAAGACTCCACTACCTCCCAGTATCTCCACAGGCTGATGTCCACACTTTTAACTCATGTACCTTTGCTGGGCAGTCAATATCCAAACTGTAGTAGTGGGGAAGGGAGGGAGTTGATGGTGCCTGAAGACCTCTTGGATATAATGGTTTGCTTGTGGGTAGGGAATGTGCTACAGGTTCCATATTCTCCTTATAAGGTCATGGAGAAGGTTAGGAGTGTTCTATTGAATATGAAATGGGGCAAATTCCATTGCCACAGTAGTCGTGAATTATCTGAACACTTGCACAAAGTGAGCAAAGCTCCTGGTTGACAAGGACTCCCGCCTTGGCCAAACTTCAGTGAGGCTTCTCTAAGCCCTGTTGTGTTTCTTCACTAGATCTTGTTCTTGGTCTTCCCAGCCCAGGGCTATCAAGAGATCCTGCTATGACAGTTTAGCAAGTGTCCCTCTATTGTTGATAGCTGAATAAGTTTCTCTTCTCTCTCCCCTGTATATTTAACCAAATTTTTCATGTTAATTTTCTACCAGCTCCCTCACTCCAATCATTAGTTCTAAATTTGCACTTGTACCTGTTCTATTCAGAGATGAGTTCAAGCTCTCTTCCTGTGGCAATAATCTCCAATAAAGTCTAAATGAGAGCAGAGAGACCTCGTACACTGTTGGTGGGAATGTAAATTAGGATAGCCTTTATGGACAACAATATGGAGATGCCTCAAAAAATTTAAAGTAGAACCACCATATAATACAGCAAGACCCGCCCTGGGTATACATCCAAAGAAAATGAAAGTGGTACATTGAAGAGATAGCTGCACTTGTGTTTATTACAGCATTAATCACAATAGCCAAAAAAGAAAAAAATAGAATCAATCTACATGTTTGTCATTTGATGAATGGGTAAAGACAGCATTGTCCATGTACACAGTGGAATATCATTCAGCCAATTGCAGTTTCCAACACCATGGATGGAACTAAAGGTCACTGTGTTAAGTGAAGTAAGCCAGACAAGTACTGCAGGGCCTCACCCATACGTGGAAGATGAGAAGCTGGTCTCACATGAGGCGAGCGTAGAACGTGATCACAGTACCTGAGGTTGGGAGTGTAGCAGGAAGAGAAGGAGGGAAAGGTCGACCAAGGAATGCTAAGTAACGGTGAGCAGAAGCCAGCATCTCTGGTATGTTATTGTACATTAGAGTGACTGCGGCTAGCAGTCATTTTTTGTATGTTCCAAAACCTAGAAGGAAGGATTCTGAAATATTTTTGCCACAAAGACATGATAATTGAGGAGCTAGGTATGTTTAACCTGATTTAAATATTATACCATATATACATATATGAAAACATCATGTGTGTCCCACTATTATATACAGTTTTTCTGTACCAGTTAAAAATGAATTAAACTAAATTTTTTTTGTTGTTTTACCAAATGTCAGAATAATTTCTCTTTAACATGGCCTTTGATGTGGCAAACGGTAGAGGTCACGTTAATGCAATCTCTTTAGTGGCTTTGGAGACAAAAAACTTAGATGAAGTTGCTATGTTTGAGCTTTGTTAGTTGGCCTTTATTTTCTTGCCTACAGTGGGAATGATTTTGTCAAGAATTGGAGGGGTCTAACACTTTACCATACTATACAGTTGACAAATTAGTTTGCCACAGTTTAAAAGTGTGAGAGAAGGCCTGTGGCTACCCGGCCAGAGACAGAGGATATCATCTCACTCACAGCTACTGTGGCATCCACAGTGTCAGCATTTTACCCACTTCTCCAAGGCCCACATCCACAGGGCAACACAAAGATGCGAAGCAATGACTTCACGGTAAACTGTCCAAAATGTCATAGAGGTGCTTGAGGAGCTCAAATCTTTTCTGTCAGAGTAACCATGCCTGGTCTTTGCTCTGGATGGAGTTATTTATTTTTTTAAATTAAACTAGACAGTAAATGCAATCATCCTATCTCTGTCTTCCAAGGCTGTTTGGTACATAAACACCCTTGAATGTGGAGTTCCCAACAAAGGGAGTCAGTCCCTTTACTTGAAAACCATGCAGAAACCCAAAAGATGCACGGGGAATTGTCTGACAGTTTATTAGATGCTTCAGAATGTTTTTGTCGGATTGCTTACTTTCTTTCAAGGACAGGGAGGGCAAAAGCTTAGCATAGTGCTGGGAATATATTAAGTGCGGTACTGAATAAAAGCTAGTCTACATCTTTAAAAGAATCGTAAGATCACAGAGGTCTCTTTTAGTCAGCTGATCATGTCATGTGTCTTTCCACCTACATTTTTCATCTAATTTCAGTGATCTCTGGCTAATGTCTAAAATGCTAATGTTTTAACTGCTTTTTCTTCCTTTGTCCTTTGTTTGCCAAAAAGTAAAGAAGCTCCAGAAAATAGATATGAAGGATGTTAGAAATCTTCATGCTGTCAGCTTCATTTTCCAGGATAAAGTTGATGTAATATATATATATATATATATATATATATATAATTTTTATGACTCTAACAGCTTTTCAGATTGTAGGAGATTAAAAGTCCATATCCTTGAGATAGTAGCTTTAAACATTCTCTGTTTCTGAGTTGCTTCCTAGCTTATGTTTGGTTTTGATCTTACTTTAAAAGTATAAATTTAAGTATTTTCAAAAAATGGAATGAATAAAGAGGCAGGGCTTGCTCAGGAGAATTTAAGGGTTTGGTGGAAAGTGCATTTGGAACCAAAGTTTATCTTTTATTCCATCACATTTTGGACTTTAGTTGTGGCCAGAGGACCACATAGAAAAGACTGGAGAATGTTACTGAAAACTTTAACTTCTAAAAATGTTTCTCTTCCAGTTCAGGCTTTTCAAATCCCGATAAGCAGAGACTGAGGACACTGGGCAGAAAATACCAACGTCTTATCAAGATCTCAATTCTTAGGAAAGTGTATTGAAGACTTATTTTGGAACATGTGTGCGTGCGTGCGTGCGTGAGTGCATGTGTGTGTGTGTGTGTGTGTGTGTGTGTGTGTGTGTGTGTGTTTGGTGATCAAACCCAGGACCTATGTATGCTAAGCATGCATTCTACCGCTAAGCTATATCCCAGGCCTAGTAAAGATTTTTTTAAGAGAGAAAAGGTTTACTTAGCTCACAGTTTGTAGAGGTTTTAGTCTGTAATCGGCTGGCTCTAAGGTAGAGTGGCACATGGCAGAGAGGCAACGGTTCATGGTGGCAGAAAACAGCAAAAGCAACAAGCAAGGGAGAGAGGGCAAACAGGCCTCCTCCTGTCCCTTATATTGTATGTAGGCTACCTGCCCTAGGGCAGGTGTAGCACTCACACCCTTAATCCCAGGATTAAGGATCAGTCACAAACTCTAGATTCAACTGCCTCTGAAAAGCCCAACCTCATGACTGCATGAAGCTTTGGAGGAACATTAAGACACAAACCATAACATTCCACCCCTGCTCCCTCAAAGGCTCATTGTACATTCCTTTATGCAAAAGGCATTTAGTCCATCTCCAAGAGTTGCTAAAGTCTTAGTAGTTTCAGTATTGCTAAATAGTCCAAGTCCCAATTATCCTACAAGATTTAAGGCAAACTCTTAGCTGTGAGCCCTGTACAAATGAAAAGAGAATTAAACATTTCCACCGTTCAGTGGCACAAGATAGACATTTCCATTCCAAAAGTTACAAGTAGAGAGTTACAAAGGAATGGTACGAAAGCAAGTAAAAAAGCAAGGCAAAGTCTTGCGGTCCCATGTGCAGCATCTGAGGCAGTCTATCACAAGATGTGAACCTTAGTGCTTGGGTGGCTCTACCCTATGGGACTCCTGTTGGTTGTAGCTCCCATGGCTTCTCCCTTGGGCTGGCTCTGCTCCCTCCTTGCAGTTTTCCTCAGACAATCCATGTTCCTGGCTTTTCCAAACTTCTGGGCTCTCCACTACACCTTTGGCTTTGCATTCACAGCTTCATACACTGTCTTGTTAGGGGAATGCTGCCTGGCCTCCCAGGCAGGGAGGAAGCCTTCCTGACTGAACAACTCTTTCCTTCTGCATGCACCTAAAACCATTACCACGTGGATGACGCCAAGGTTTGCCTCCAGGTGTAGCATTAGCCAGATTTTCATCTCTCTTGGCTATAGGGGTGGAGTGCCTGGACTGCTGGGCATTCTGAATCCAGTTCTGAGGAACAAATTCCCTATGCTGCTGCCATTCTGGAACATGGTGCTTCATGGATTTCTTCTCAAAGCAAAGTCTTTCACTTTTGCAGTTTTGAGGCTGCAAAGGCTGGAGTCCTGCTGGTTCTTGTGATGCCCTCAGGTCACCTTTTCTATTCTCCTGTTCCTTCTCAGCAATCAAGATCTCCTCTGCTCTATCTTTGCAGCCCATAGCTTTACTGGAGCTTCCTTTCTGGCCAAACTCACAATGTCTTAAATCATTCTGCTGGGCTCTTTGCTCTTGACTCTCAACATAAATCTGGCTAAAACCCCCCAACAGTAGCCATGCCACCACCTCAACATTTGACTGCTGTAAAATTTCTTCTGCCAGCTTAGTCTGCTGCCACTAATCTCAGTTTCAGGCAAGGTCTCTGGATGCAAACAAAATGCAGTCAAACTTTCTGCCAAGCTATAGCACAGAGCATTTGGAGTCCAGCAGCCAATGCAGTCCTCTTGCTCAGCAGAAACCTCTTTAGCCTGGTGTTTTCCTAGCTTCACTTTAAATCTACTTCTCACTTGCTGAATTCATGTTTTTTTGTGTGTGTTTTTTGTTTTTGACTTTTTGAGACAGGATCTCACTATGCAGTTCAGGCTGGCCTGGAGTTCACTTTGTAGCCCTACTGGTCTTGAACTTGCAGCAATCCTCCTACCTCAGCCTTCTGATGCTGGGATTACAGGCATATGCCGCCACACCTGGTCTAGCCTGGTGTTTTCTGACTTCCTGGTCTTCTGAGCTCTGGCCAGAATCTCCCATACAGAACAGCCTAAGGTGTTCCAGCTCTACTTTTTCAGCTGGTATCTCTGAATCATTCCAAACTCTTCCCTCAAGCCATTCCCAAAGGGTCTGGAACCAAATGGTCTAGTATAGTCACAGCAATGACCCGACTTCTCTGGTACCAAATTCTGTCTTAGTTATTTTTCTCTCATAATATCCAATATCCAGTGGCCAAAATTAAAGGGAGTGAAGGTTTATTTAGCTCACAGTTTGTAGAAGTTTCAGTCCATAATCTGTTGGCTCTGGAGCAGAATGCCACATGACAGAAAGGCAAAAGTTCATGCCAGCAGAAAACAGCAAAATCAACGAGAGAGAGAGAGAGAGAGAGAGAGAGAGAGAGAGAGAGAGAGAGAGCCTGGGAGAGAGGGAAAGAGAGGAAGATTTGTGTTTAAAAATCTTTATAAGTACATGATTGCTGATATAGCAAATAGGGATGTATGGGGAATGCGTATTCTCTTGGAATGAAGAAATTTAATAGACCACCTTCATATATTAGTTCAAAACACATGTTTCAAAATTCTCTACTGAACTCTATGCATAAAACTGCAGGACTTACTGTAGGAGCAACAGAAATAATCAGAGCCTCTACTTTTCCTAACCTTTTTTTTTGTGGTACTAGGGCTTGAACCCAAGGCCTCAGGCATGCTTGGCAAGCATACCAGCATCGAGCTACATCCTTAGTCTCTACGTAGTTTCTACTGTTTGAAACCAGTGCTCTGATTTGTGGGAACCTGTAGAATAAGTTGGGTCAAAGTGAATGAAAAGGACAAAAGAGAGTGGCAGGCAAGGGTGTGCTCAGGGAATACCAGCACCAGAGAGGCCACCAGAAGGGCTAAATCGGCCCTGACTTAGTGTATTAGTCACTTTCCTGTCCCTGGGACAACATACTTGACACTTGCAACTTAAAGGAGGAGAAGTTTAACTCATAGTTTGAAGTGTGGTCAGGCCAGAGGCCATCTGCAAGGCAGAAACTGCATGGCAGAGGGGCGTGGTGGTCAGAGAGTGAGACAGAGGGGGATCTGGTGATGAGAAGACCCCTTCTGAGGATGAGCTACACCTTCCAAGCCACACCTAGTGACCCCCTTCTGATCTGACCCTGCCTCCAAATATGTATCTTTCAGGGAAAAATTTACATTACATTATAACATTCCATCCCTGCCTTCAAGAGGTTCATGTTCACCTTGTCATGCAGATGAATTTACTCCCTGTCTAAGCGCTACCACAATCTTAGCAGCTCCAGCTTTCCTGAAAAGTTGAAGTACAAAGTGTCTTTTGAGACTCAAAGCAAATTCTTAGCTGGGAGCCCTTGTAAAACCAAAAAGAAAGTTAAATATTTCCCATACACAAAGGCATAGAATAAACATGCCTGTTTCAAAAGGCAAGACTAGAGGAAAAGGAAGGAATCAGGCTGATCAACACTGAAACCCCACAGGGAACTCATTAAATCTTACAGCTCCATGTCCAAAAGCCAGCACAGGTTGTGAGATGTGAGCTTCAAAGGGTGTGGGTAGCCCTGCCCCTGTGGCTTTGCTGGTTGCAGCCCTCATAGATTTTTTTTCTTGGGCTGGCTCTGCTCACTGCATTGCAGCCTTCTCAGCAGATGATCAAAGTTTCTGGCATCTATAACTTTCTGGGTTTCTATTGCACTTTTGGCCCAGCTTCATGCGTTGCCCTCTCAAGGGCCTACTGGTTGGTCTCCAAGGCCTTCTTCTGAAATCTGGGTGCAAGCATACATTATCTCATAACTCTTGCATTTGTGTGCCTGTAAAAGAAACACCATGTTGTTGACACCAAGGTCTGTGGGCTGTGGGAGCAGTAGGCAGGTCCTCTTGGACAATGGCTGCAGTGGTCTCTCTGTGCTAGGATGGCTAAGCACAAGGGAGTTTTTTGGGGTAGGAGAATTATCTGCCTGTAGCAGTTACAAGAATCTGTTCATCTGTAGAAACCTACTGAATTGTAACCCCCCAAAGCGAGTTGTACTGTGTGTAAATTTAAAAGGTTTTAGAAAATTACCTTGATAGACACAGGTAGACTTTAATCTCTCGGCTTCCCATGATTTGGTCATTCCTATACCACCTGAATGATTGACTGCCATATCTACTGTGATGATTCAGATCTGGGGTGTCTCCCGAAAGCTTCATGTGTTTGGAAGGTGATTGGATCACGAGGGCGCTATCATTCATGGTTCACTGATGAGCTCAAAGCTGAATGTGCGGTTAGGAGACAGAGTTGGTGAGAGGTGAGATACTGGGGCATGACCTGCAGGGGTGTCCCTCCCCCTGGATGTTCCTTTCTCTCCTTGCTTCCTGGTCACCATGACATGAGCAGCGTTTCTCTGCTCCGGTCCTTCCACCGTGCTGCTTCTCTCTCGGTGCCAGCCAACAACAGACTGCAAGCATGAGTCGAAAGAGGCCTCCCCTCCTTTAAATTGTGGGCATCAAATGTTTTGGCCCAGGGATGGAAGGGAGACTAAGATTTTGCTATCAGTAACAGGGTCCTCGTGTGAGTGTACCTCCTCATGTGCTTTGGAAGCCCTTGGAAGTGGTTCATTGAAAGAGTTTGAGAAAGTTTGAAGATTCTATCTGGGGAGGTCATAGAATGCTCTAAGCTTAGCTGGATGAGAGGTTCTGGTTGGAGCTCAGGGCCAGAATGCTGATAGCAATGTATAAGGTAAAGTCCAGGCTCCGGAGGTTTCAGTATGGAACAAGGACTCCATGAACCTAACGCAGCCTCTCCTCCTGTAAGCTGTGGGTGTCAGGTATTTTGTCCTAGCAACAAGAAAGTGACTAAGACATCTATGCACACTCAATGTTCACTGATCACTAATTAATCGTCTCACTCAAATCATATAATTCCTCTCTCCAAATACTCTCCAAAGAGTATGTATAATGCCTTTGAATATACTGGTTTTGTGTGTTAATTATTATATATTTAAGCATAAAACTAACAAAATTGGGCCAGAAATAATGCTAGAAAAGAGTGATAGACCATTGGCTCTTCAAAGAATCCTTGAAGACAGTTTGTTCTAATTCAGTCATTTTTCAAGTTATATGTGTGAGGGCTGCCCCATCTCAGTGAAGCAGTGCTAAAGAAGTATGTTCCTCGGTGATTCACAGGGCACGCTCTGTGCTGAGGACTCCTTATAGATGGAGACCACTCTGGTTTGTTCCTGGTTCCCTACTGATGTTCTCAGTGCATGGATGGCATAAGTGCTCAGAAAGTTGTTTGGTGAAGTGAGATGTTGGTGAGGCACTGACGAATTTTTACAGAGAAGCAAGTGCAGTAATGTGCTGTGGCTCCTATAGTTCCACTGCGGTTTTTCCACTCTGATCCTACACTGATTAGATTGGGGTGACTCAGGTTCCCCCTTGCCTGTGATAAGTAGAGCTGTGACAAGACTGCTCACCACCTTGAGCCATGACGACAAAGCTGCCCTCAACTCTGATGGCTTCATGGAAAATGGGTACAGGAGATTGTTAAAAGGTTCTGTGTCTGGAAGCAATATGGGAAAGATTTTTTTGTTATTGTTAAGAAAAAGAGAAAAGTCATGGGAAATGAAACAATTTCTCTTTATCGGCACCTTTTATACGCAAAAGCATTTTATCCATTTAAGTGTGACTTTATCTTTATTTTTAAAAAGTGCTGATTTCACAGGAAAACAAGCTAACCATCCATATCTAATTAAAGCATTAGATAGATTATATTGTAGCTTGGTGTGTGCATGGCCAAGTGTGAAGAATTAGTATAATAATTTAACCCATATGCAGCTGTCCTGATGTACCTGTAATATGAAAGATGTATCCGGCCACCTGGCAGTGCCTGCGTTGCAGTCTTTTTCTTCTAAGGACAAAAGGCCAGTGTCTACCTATCAGCCGAAAAGGCTGGAAATAGAGTGATAAAAATCTCACATAGCATATATCCCTGTGGGGTGGTAGTTTTTTTCCTTTATTCGCAAATGTATAATGTAATACCCAAAGTTGTTATAGTGTTTTTAGGCAGAAGGGACCCAAGTTTTGGGAAGCTTAAAGCTCACACAGTTTTTGTTATCTTCATTAACAAAAAGAATAAAAAATTGCAAAGATTAAGTTAGGAGAACAGAAGAAAATTGTTTTGAGAATGGGGAAATAAATCTTAACAAATTTCAAATGTTTATAAGCAAAATACCTCACACAGTCCAGGAAAACATTTTTATTAACTGCTTGTCATTATTTACGTCATACTTATTCTTGGCATTTTATTTTACTATGAGCTCTTTGAATAATTTTTTTGTGGTACTAGAAATTCCAGGGAGCACTAAGCTAAAATCCCATTCCTTTTTTAAGTTTTTATTTTGAGGCAGAATCCTGTTAAGTTGCCTAGCTTGGCCTTGAACTTGTGATTCTGCTGCCTCTGTCTTCAGTGTAGTTGGAATTACAGGCATGTGCCACCATGCTAGGCTCTTTGATCAGTTTTGTAATGCTATTTGTATAGAGATCAGAGAGACAATTCTGCCTTTCTTCTCAGATTGATGCATACTGTAGTTTATTATTGTTATTTAGGATGCACAATACATATAACTTCACATATGGATGTGCCCTCCCTGTGTAATACAGATACACAAAGTTTGGTCAGTACTACTTGGTGCAACTGCCATGAAAAATGCACCCAGTTTATGATCCTTATAAATGTGTGTGTGTATGTGGGGGAGAGAGACATAGAGATAGAGAGAGAGACAGAGTCTATTTTTGCTATTCCCTGTGATAGCTGCCTCCTGGGCATATGATTTCCAAGTCTGATGATTAAGTCTGAACATTTTCTACCTATACATTTCTGTTGCTGGGAATGGTGGAACCTGTTTCTACCATAAATATTCTCTAGCTGGAGCTAGAATAGCTTCATTTCAGTACTTAAATGTCCTGTCCTGTGTAGGGATCAGCCCTGGGAGCTCATCCTTATTTGTAATTTGGCAGTCCTGCACCCATGTGAGTGGGTGTCCTTGCTCTCAGGAAGGACAGGTCTCATTTCTGACATTTAAAAGTTGCTTCTGGGCAAATGGAACAGACATGAGCTGCCTGCTGCAGTTATCATCTTCGGTGCAGGGCCTTCTCGGTTTCTGGGATGCTCTGCTGAATCCCTCATGGGAGGGTAACTTTGGGGAACCCCCAGGGCATCTTCCTTAAGCTGCCATGTTCAGGTCATTAACCTCTAGGCTTTGCAGTGATCTTCTCTCCTCTTATCTTCTGGATCCTTTTGCTTCTCTTGGTGGCCTCTTGGGCAAACTATCCTTTAAGTGGTTTACAGTGGTCAGTTCCCTCTGAGGTCCCAGGACCTGTCCTTACAAAAGGTGCAAATGGGAAGGGCAGAGCTGCTCCACTGAAACCTCAATCTTGCGATCTTTGCTGCTTGCTCCATGGCCACAGACCTTTGGAGTGTCAGTTCCTTCATGCCCAGGACCCTTGAGGCTTGTGACTTTCTATCAGGTTAATAACCCTTAGTTATTGCAGGCTGATCAGGCCTGCAATCTCCAAAATGAGTGGAGGTCTAAGGCTTAAAAAATGAGACAATTGAAATGATTTTAGGGTTCCAGGAGGATCCAACTCTCTCACAGAATTTGAGATTCTCTGGGTTAAGACAGAGGACTTCTGTGGGTGGCCCGTGTTTGTTAGGTTTTCAAACAAAGGAGGGGAATACTGAAGAAAATGCAGTAATCTGGGCAGGACTTGGGAATCCCTTTAAGGACTTCTCCAAGTAATAATTTATGTTAATTTAGGAGAAGGAGCTGGAGTGAGAAGTCTGCAGCTGCAGTCTCCTTATAGTTAATTGGGGCTGGAGCAAAACATCCTCAGCTGTGGCCTTATCTTGTCCTTTGAGGCATCCCAATTTCACAGGCCAATAGAGGCCTCAGCAGGGACCAGTGACTCGTAGAGGTTCACGTACTGCCCAACTCCAGACAAGGGGCCTAGGCCTGAGGCCACCTCACATGTAAACATGAAAAGCCAATTGGTTAATATTAAATTTTTCTCAGAGCTGCTTCGTAGTGATCTCCATCAAGTTTCGTAGGCTGACCTTCAAGCATCTCTTCCTTGGCACAAGGTGGGGGAGGAAATCTCCTTCCTGCTACCATGGAATGGCGAGAAACATCTCAGCATTCTCTTGGCAATGTTTCCACTTCCTTTCATTGCACAGATTGGTAGACTGCAGAATGGGAGAGGATTCCTGTGGGCAGGGCCAGGTAACATCACTTAGCGAATCCAGGGTTAGCACTCTAGTACTTCCCTTTAGGGGTATTAGAGGCGGTGTTTGACATATTGTATTTTCTTCAGTTGAAAGTAGAGCAAAGCTCTCCTATTTTAACCCCACAAAACAGAATCTTGTGTATACACTTTTTATTTTTCTCAGTCAGAATTATATCAAGTGTTACAGGTCTTCAGCACTGGTTTTCACTTCTGAAACACCCCTACACAGCATCTACTTGTCCCTGACCTAGCGGCTGTTTCTGTTACCTATCGGGTTAAGTAACCCTTAGTTATTGCGGGCTGATCAGGCCCGCAACCTCCCAAGCAAGTGGACAGTGCAGGCTTAAATTAATGAGACAACTGAAAAGATTTCAGGTCTCCAGAGGGGTCTAACTCTCTTACAGCTTTGATATTCACTGGGTTAGACAAAGACTTCTCCGTGTAGCCAGTATTTATTTGGTTTTCAAACAAAGGAGGAAGATACTCAAGAAAATGAGAGAATCTAGCAGGACCTTGGGATAATTTTCCCATGTAGTAAATTATGTCAATCAAGAGAACTACCTTATTTTTAGGTTGGTATTTATTGTAGGATTGTGGAGGCTGCAGCTGAAGTCTCCCTGTAGTTAACTGGGGTTGGAGCCAGACATCCTCAGCTGTGGTCTTATCTTGTCCTTTGAGGTGTTACAGCTTCACAGGCCAATACAGGCCTCAGTGATGACCAGTGACTCACACAAGTTTACTTACTAGGAGTCCACTGCCCATCCCCAAAGGGCCTAAGCTTCAGACAACTCACAAGTAAATATAGAAAGCCAATTGGTTAATATTAAATCCTTCTCAGAGCCACTTTGCAGTGGTCTCCAACAATTACTCTCATCATTCAGGACAGTGACAGTATCTACCATTGTCTCATTTCCGTCCAGTTCTAGCTTAGCATCCCATTGGCTATGACATCCCTCTCCAAAAGGTTTAGGAAGGTTTTCTGTGTCACTCAACTTACTGAATCTCATAAGTATTCTTGGAAATACTTGGGTGGAGGTGGTATTATTGGAGATAGAGATGTTGGTGAAAATGGCAGTATTTGAAATATTGATGGTAATGGTGGAGGTGGGGGTAGAGGTGGAGATGAAGATGGTGGAGGTAGATGTGGTGATAGAGGTGGAGGTGGAGTTGAAAGTAAAGGTGGAGTTGAAGGTGGAGGTAAAGGCGGCAGTGGTAGTGGTAGAGGTGGCAGTTGAGGTGTAGGAGGTGATGGCAGAGCTAGTGGTGGAGGCAGTGGTAGAGGTACTAGTGGAGGTGGAGGTGAAGGAGACAGTAGATGTGGAGGTGGTGATGGATGGTAAACAGTGAGGAGGAGGTGGTATTGGACATGGAGGTGTTGGTAGTAGAGGTGGAAGTGGAAGAGCTCTGGTAGAGACAGGGTAATGGTGGGAGCAGTAGAGGCGGAGGTAGGAGTAGAGGTGGAGGTAGGGAGGAGGTGGAGGCAGGGTGAAGGAAGTGGTAGAAATGGAGGTGGTGGTAATAGGAGTGGAGGTGGAGGTAGGGAGGAGGTGGTACTGGTTGAAGTGGCAGTAGTGGTGGTGGAGCTGGTGGAGCAGCAGAAAAAGTGGCGTTGGGTGTGGAGGTGAAATCTGTGAGGTGACCGCAGAACCAAGCAATCCTGTAGGGATCTATGTTCCAAGGAAGGTGCTTCCACATTCCACATTCCACAGAGCGCAGTCTCCACAGGATGAGCTTACTGTAATAACAATTATGAACAGTAGCTGGGAGTGAACTCTACGAAGGACAGTAAACGGGCAACACAAATGGGAGAATTTACATCCCAAGACCCAGATTTAAGACCTAGAAGAGAACTTGGACACAGAGAGTAGAGACTATGTACAGAGAAAGAAAAAAAAAATCTCATCAGTGCTCTGATTGCTGAAAACCTCTTAGCCCTGAGCTGAATAAATGAAAACAAGTCTACATCTAGGTATAGTGGAGTGAGTTTTTCAGAACTTCATTAAGAAAAAGAAATTCTTAAAGGCCGGCGAAGTAGATGATGGATTGGAGAGAGGAACAAGGAGGGTAGCTGGTTGCCGTCCAAGGACAATTGCTGATAGGTCAGCAACCAGAGGTACGTAAGAAAGCATGGCTAACTAACTGCTGAGTGCAGAGGACATTTTGGGCCACCCATGGGGTTTCTGCCAGTGCCAACACAACTCACAGGTCTTTCCTGGAATATAAAAAATAACTCTAACTTGAACTTCAGAAAAAAGAAGTGAACCCAAATGTAAAGAATGAGAGAGATAGCAATAAAGTGAGAGCTCCACGAGCTCACTGGCAAATCCTAATTAGTGTTAATTATAAATAATATTATTAATATCTGATCTGCAACTGGTCTGTACAAAGGTGGTGGAACTGAGACACTGGGAAACCATAAATACAGAAGAAAGTAATTTACAGTGGACAAACTCTGAGGGTTCTATATGCTACAGGATGAGAACAGAGAGACTAACTTTCCACGGTAAATAATCATGTGAAACATTTAAACGTAACTTGTCAAAGATTAGAAGTAGAATGTGTAGTTTCCAAAGCAGTTAGAACACTAGGGGAAGAAAGAAAACTTTGCAATGCAATAGAAAGCAGGGAAGGAGAGAGAAAAGGATGCAAAGAAAAGGCATAGTCAATGAGACAGGAGTGAGATCACAGAAATCACTGGGGACAGGCTGGAGAAGGGCAGCTCTGTGGTCAGATTAGACTGGGCTGGGCCATTTGCTCTACACACCTTGCTAGCGCCCTGTCAGTCTTAGAGGGTGATCTGGGAACCTCACAGACAGTGGCAGGGGAATGAAAGTGACTGCCGACTCCATTGCCTCTACTCACCACCACCCACCCTTCCTCCAGTACCTTGTGTCTTTGCTGTTGTTGGGAGTCTGCAGGCCCTAAAGAGTCTTGTATGTTGCTGGGTCTGCAGTCAGCCTAGATGGACAGAATAATCAAGCGGCTATGAGTCCAGCGTGTGGTACATGTCTGCATTTTTCGGAGGAAACAAACTACATGCAACACACACACTTACAGCCTGTTTGCCGCTAACCTGTGCTCTGGTGCTTTGCTGTGACTTGCACCAACCCTGACGTTGCAGAAATAAATTTATGCCCTTGCAGTGTGGATGAAAGCAGAGGGTGATGGGGTCTTGGCTGTTGGCAAAGAAGACAGATTTCTTTTTGCTCACATTTTCATGTGGTGATAGAATTTTTAAATCAGCCCTTAAAGCACACAAATTCCAGATATGGCACAGACTGCTGCTATTTTAGGAAGCTGTTTGAAACCTATTCCATCAAAGGGAGTGAAATGGCTTGATGGGTGAGCCTTCCACTTTCTCCCTGGATGCATTTCATTCTGCCTGTGTCCTTGCTTTGAAAAGAGAGTCAAAGAGAAGGCAGGAATAAGTATCTCTTCACCTGACCTTCTTTTCTTGCATTGCAAACAGGATAATTCTTGCTTGCCTGCAGTTAGAAGAAAAGAAACCTGCAGTCCTTTAGAGAAAAAGTGGCTGGGATCCTGGGGAGCACCCAAGTCAGATTTAAAGTGACAGCTTTGACAGATCTCAGCAGATGCTGAGTGACCAGGGGCTGCTCAAGTTAGGAAGGTATTAAGGGTGCATGGTGCTGGGGCACCTGGTATTTATGACCCAGCGAGCATTTCTACATGCCAGCTACCCTTGGCACTTCCACAGGAGCTCTGCCAGCCTTTCCATGCCCCTGCCTGGCAACAGGACTCAGCAGTTTGCTTTATCCTCACAGACCGGTTCCCGACAAGCTATTCCCTTAGCTACCTCCAGTGCCTTCCTTAGACGCCTTCTTCTTTTCTGTTAAGCATATTACATTTTTTTCCCCTCTTTTCCATAATGCTATGGTTTGGATGTGTGACCCTGAGAGGCCCGTGTGTGAAAAGCCTTGGTCCCAGCTTGGAACCCCTAGGAGGACGTAGAATGTAAGAGGAGAGGCTGGGTGGGGAGCCGTTCAGCCACCAGGTGGGCGCCCTCTACAGGGCCGTGGGACCCTCTACAGGGCCGTGGGACCCCGGCTCCTTCCTCCTCCCTCATTCCTTCTCAGCGATGAGATGAGTGATTTCACTCCGTCGTAGATGCTCACTGCGACCTGAGCCTCACCACAGGGCAACAGCCGACGGACTGTGCCCTGCAGTCTCCAAACCTATGACTCAAATCCTCTTTCTTTTCATAAGTTGATAATCTCAAGTGCTTCCCACAGAGATGGAAAGCTGGCTAGGATGTAGGAAATGGGATCACATACTCTCTTGATAGTTTCGGTCGGTTTAGTGTGGTGATTGTCTTTTTTCTTGAGACAGTGTCTCAATTGTACTGTTTTTGAACTCCCAAACTCCAGTGATCCTCTGCCTCAGCCTTGAGGAGCACCTGGGAGTACCTGCGACCATTGTCACACACCACTGGGATAGCTTGGGGCCTGGTTTTGAGCTCCTACTATGCACCTAGCATGGCTGAGCGGCTGCCTTCCAGGTGTAGCCTTGCATGGCGCGGAATGCAGAACTGGCCCAGCCCGCACCCCCAGTGGGTCTACATTTTCATCAGATCATCTAACTCTTTAGGTGCTCAAACTGCAACTGAGTTTTCCGCTAAAGAAGAAATCTTTCCAATGAAAAACAGCTGAATGCTGCCTGTGAAGACATCACCGTCTTCCTTCAGACTTTATTTTCAAAAGCAGCCCAAGAGCCCTGAACTTTGCTCTTTTGATTTGTGGTCCTGCTTCCTGCTATCAGGAAGGTGCTGGCAGTGGGCATTTCGCTCACATATTGGGTAATTAGTTCCCCATCCTCCGCATTATGCTCCTAATTTCCCTGAGGTAATTATGCCATTAGCCTCGACACAGTCAACAGAAAACAACGCTAGGCCATTAGACAGGGGAAGTAGGAAGCACCTCTGGACAGGGCTAGGGAAGCGTCTCTCGCCCCCATTTCCCGCAGGAAAGTGTTGAGAAATGATGAAGTGGCTGTGGTTAGTGCATCTGCTGGCTGGGGTCGACCACAATCTCTTCCCTTCACAACCTGCGGTGCAGTCTGAGCTTGCAGGGTTTCTTGAAGGTGGGTTTTTATCTTCAGGACTAGGGTACTTAAAGAGACTTTGCCAGCTCTCTTCCAACAAGAAAAGCACATTCTTTTCTATGCAGGTCCTGCAGATGAATTGGTCCTTGGTTCTCTTTTGAACACCAAAAATAGAGCAGGCAAAGCCAAGACAAGCAGAGGTCTTTTATCCCAAATTCTGAACAAGGAACTAATGCTCTGGAATTAAACCGCCCAGAGTACAATGACCAGAATCTCATTCCTTCTGGTTCTTTCTTCAAAAAGCTTCACAGGGAACAGAGATCCCTTATTGCATGTGATGCTGATGTGTGCACCACTCAGTTCTGCTTTGTGAAATTAAATGCTTTTCACTGAATTCTTTTGCAAATGGGTTGCTTTGATGAGATCTCTTCATAAAGCAGTAAATTTGTAGAAAAATGGATGTGTCTTGAGACCACAATGTTAAGTGAATTAAAACAGATATAAATATTGCATGCTTTCTCTTATATGAGAAACCAAAAATGTAAATAAATAGCAAATAAAGACAGATAATAGGACTTAGAAAAATATTTTTCAAATGGGAAGGGAAACGAGAGATGGAGCGAGGGAGGAGAGAAGGATGGGAAAAGACATTAAAAAAGAAGCAAAAATAATAGAAAAGGAGTATAGGAAGGGGAACAAGAACCAGAGGGAGCAAGGAGCAGTGGGAGGGGCAGCAGATGAAAAACATCAAGGTGCACACATAGCAGCTCCCCACTAGGAGCGAAGTCCTTACGTCCTGCAAACAGGGGCTCATAAAAGCTGAGATAAAATAAAAAGAAAAAGTGCTTTTTGCTAATGTAACTGTGACATAAAAACAAAAGAATTGCAGAAAGAGTCAGCAATGAAAATATTAATCACCTGCAATCTCTGCCCTCAACTATGGCTTTTTCAATGATGTTTCTAAGTGTTCTGTTTTACTTAATTGAAACTACGGCATTGAAATAGTATCAGGTTCTTCTTCCCCCCCACCCTGCATTATTATAGATGAGATATTTTTCACTTTTAAAAATTATTGTGCCTTTAACTTGCTCCTAGTGAATGCGATGAATGCTTTGACTACGCCTCCCCACATGTTATGTAGCCAGTGCATACGGCTGTGGTGGGGTACACGTCCTTCTGTGAGGCCACTCGGTGGAGGGCTTTGGTGGCATTGGGAAAACACTGGGCTGTGGATGAAAAGACCCACCCTCACCCTCCTTAGTCCTGATTAATAATTTTTCGATAAACTCCCAGAAACCTTGTGCTGGCCCAGAGAATCCTTTTATAATTACTGGTATAGCTAATGTGCTAAATCCTAATGGGGAAAATGACAGCAGCAGAACTTTTCCTAGTTTTTATTTTTCATATGTCTTCTTTTGTTTGTTATGAAACACCTATTTCTCAGCCTTCCAACTTGGTATGTTCTACAAAGGGATGTGCACAAACCAGGTCATTTTTACAGAGTAAAGTTTTCAGAAATCAATGTACAGAAATAGTTGAGATGTAAAACATCATACTTACTACTTAGTGTGACAAGGAGCATCTTTTTTGGTAAATTGGAGCTGAGCTACTGATTGTGAGCCTATAGACTCCTCAGGCAGAAAGCTATCACTAAGTTCTCAGATCACTGGGGAGTACTGCTGGTGTACATGCCCGACACTGTGTTAGACACACCATTGATCTTATCTGGTAGCCCATCAAAACTGAAAAGACAGTATTTCAGATCTTCTCACAAGATACTTACGAGCTGCTGATGCTGAAGGGAGGTGTGTTTGTTAGCTTTCCATTCCTGTGGCTGAACACCTGAGATAATCAACTTAAAAAGAGGAAAGGTTTATTGTAGCTCATAGTTTTAGAGATTTCAGTGTATGGTCAGTTGGCCCTACTGCATATGAGCCCGTGGTGGAGGGGTACATTGTGATGGGTGCTTGTGTCAGGGAAGGCTGCTTATCTCATGGCTGCCAAGAAGTGAAAAACAGACAGGAGGCGGCTGGGGTCCCAATATCTCCTTCAGGGCCCCTCCCTTTGACTAACTTCCTCCTGCTAGGCCCCACCTCCTAAAAATTCCACCTCTCCCCGGGAGTACCCCTGGCTGCAGTCCAGACCTTTACCACTGAGCACTGGGGAACAGCGGCCCCAGTAGGAGGCATCCGAAAGTGTCCTGTGTGGGTTGGCAGACCTGGGGTTCATTCACTCACTGTGACGCTTCGGTAGCACTGGTGACCTCTGGGACACCCAGACCTGGGAACAGCGAGAGCGCTCTGAGTGGGTGGCTCTGGGTAGTTTGCATTGCTTCCTTGTTATACGTTCTCTTTCTCTTTACCATGTGTGTGGTTGGGGCATAACCCACGGACAGGAAGGCACATGTGATATATGAATCAACAAATACCTAGTAATGAGCTCTTTACAATGACCACCTAGACCCACGATTAGGATGTTTCCAGGACCACAGAGGCCTCCTCCCAGGCTCCTCCTGTTGAAAGGCAGTTTTTGGTTATTGTTTTAGGAGACCAGAACACACTACCCTGGAATGTACCTCTTGATCGTAAGGATGATTTTGAGCTGGTTATTTCAAGAGCCTGCAGACACAGAGAAGCCCTGGAAAGGGAGCTGGTGGCAGGAGACGATCATATCTGTGACAGAAATGCCCACTTGTGTGGGTGTGAGCCACCCTACGCCAGGAGGAGGAAGGAGACTGCAGTCCTGGAGATGCTCACACAGGGAAGTCACTGACCCAGCTCCGCCGATGCTTATCTCCAGCACCGGCGAAGCTGGTGGGCGGTTTTCAGCTGTGCTGGTCTGCGGTCCCCCACAGTGCACTCCACATCCTCACCAGCGCCCGGGTTGGCCATCTTTCTCACTGCAGCTGAGACCTTTTTCGTGCACTTATGGTCCAGTTAGGAGAACAAGCCTGCCTGGGCGTCCCTATTTGGATCACTTGCCCATTTTTCAATCAAGCAATGTTTCCTCATTGATCTCATTGTTAGAAATAGTCTTGATAGTTTGGATATGAGTCTTTCATTGCTTATATGAACTACATGAAGTGCAAGTACCTTCTCTCTTCTCTCGCTTGCCTTCCCTTCCCGCTCATTCTCCCTCCCTTCCCCTCCCTCTCCCTCCTTCCCTTTCCTTCCCTGCTGTTCTCTTTCTTGTGATGCTGGGGATCGACCCTAGGCCTTGTGCAGGCTGGGCAAGTGCTCTGCCACCGAGCTACACTCCCAGCTCTCCTTTTCATTTTCTTCATGGTACCTCTGTGTGTGTGTGGGCATGTGCATGTGCCTGTGCATGTGTGTGTGTGTGTGTTACTGGGGGTTGAACCCAGGCCTTTGCACTGTGCTACATTCCTAGCTCCTTTTTACTTTTTTTATGTTGAGATATGGTCCTCCTAAGTTATTACTTTACCCAAGCTGGGTTTGAATTTGTGATCCTCCTGTCTCAGCCTCTTAAAATGCTGTGGTTATAGGCCTGTGCTGCCCTGCTTATCTTAATGGTGTCTTGTGAAGAATGGAAATTCTGTGAATGTAATTTGATTTTCTACCTTTTCCTTTGTGATTAACCCTTCTCATGTCCTCTTAAGAAGTCTTTTCTGACCTCCAATGTTATGAAAATATTTTCTTTTTATTCCTTCCTTGTAAATATATCATTCTGCTTTTTATATTTAGATTTAAAATCTACACAGACTTGATTTTTGTGTAAGGGAGTCAGCTTTAATTCTTTCTTCAAAAGGATGTACAACTGACCATTTATCTAAAGTACTATCTTCCTTTCTCACTGTGTACGGCACTAGTTTTTCAAAAGTCAAGTATTAAACTACATGTTGGTCTGTTCCTAGGTCTGATACTGTGATGTGTATGTTTTGGCTTTCATTCATAGCTCTTTGCCCATAATTCCCAAGCTAGGCCATAGAAACTGCAATTTTCTTCCTTGAAGTGGGTCACAGAAACTAATCTTGCCCACCACCAGCTGGCCATGAAGAAATTTTCTGACCTGTTGTGTCCAACAGTGGGTTATAAGACCTTCCTCAATCTGAAAGCGCCCTACCTTCTACCCAGGAGGAAGGAATGCTATGGATCTGGACAGACAGGCCTTGCTGGGCTTCATGTCCAGTCTATCAGCAATTTCCTGTGTAAGAAAGCTTCCAGAGAAATCCAAAGGACAGGGATCCAGGAGCTTCCGGACAGCTGAACACTTGGAGGCTCCTGGGGGTGATTTCTTCACCCAAGTCCTTTGTTCCATCTTTTATAATGAGTGTGTAAACATAAGTTTGTTTCCCTGAGTTCTGTGAGCCACTGGAGCAAGTCAGCTGAGCCCAAGGAAGGGCTGTGAGAACCTGATTTATAGCCAGTCAGAAGTGCAAGCAAAGCAAAGAGGCCTTGAGGCTGGCAGTGGAGGTGGCAGAAGGGGTGAGGCCTCATGTGGATCTAGCACTAATTCCAGAGGGATAATGTCAGAATCGAAGGAGGGCAGAGGATGCCTGGCTGATGTCTACTGGTGCTTGCTTGCTACTGAGGAGAAATCCCCACACCTCTCATGGGCCCAGCAGTCTCTGTGTTGACTGTCATGGTGTGACAGTGGAGGAAACAGTTTGTCTGGACTGTCCATTTCACTTGCTGTTAATCTACTGTCTATCCTTGGAATGACGTTGTGCTGGCCAAAGCCCTGCGGCCCTATGATAAGGTGTGGCAGGGACAGGACATCCTCCCTCGGTGTTTATTAATGGTACTTTAACTCTACTTTAAATTTCTAAGTCTTGGAATTATTATTAATATTCTTCAAAAATTTTGCTGGGATTTTTGTTGAGATTGTACAGATTGAAGGAAGCAGAATTTACATTTTTCCATTATTAAATTTTAAAATATGAAATTGTTTTGAAAAAAAGTAAATGTCAGTGATTCTAAAATATTACAATTCTAAGTTGCTCAAATATAATTTAAAGAGGTTATATAATATAATATAATTTAAATCACTCAAGTAGAATAAAGCTTGGCTTTACACAGACTCATGGTACTTGAGCTTTTTCTCAATGCCTGGCATGTGACCATAGCTACTTTATTTTTATGTGACAAATACAGAACACGAAGAGTGTGACAAATTCCAAAAATGACACATGTGACTGTGATGGTTAATCTTGGTTATCAGGTTGACTGGTTCTCAGACACCTTGGACATTAGTAAAGCACACTTCTGGGTGTGTCTGGGGTCATGGGTGTGTGACCGTGGGGACCTTATCTGGTCCCAGCCTCCTTCTCCCAGGCTTTTTCCCGAAACCCGAGGGGAGCATCTCCTCGGCCACGCCCTTTGCCATGATGTCTCTACCTCTGTGCCTGCTGGTCGCGGACGGAGACCTCTGATGCTGTAAGCCGAAATCAACCCTTCCGTTTTTCAGTTGTACAACTCAGGTATTTTGTTCCACCAAGGGAAAGCTGTCTAGTAGAGTGACATGACCCCAAAGCCTCCTTAGTGATGTCTTGCCCGAATGTGTCAATGATCTGGAGTGTTTGTTTGCTTGCTCGCTTGCTTTTGTTTTAATTAGTAGGACCGGGTGGCTCTCGAGGACCTTTTTTCTCATGGACTGGATCTCAGGATAAGATTCTGAAAACTTGGAGCCGACCAGCGCTTTCCAGTTTTGCAGACGGTGGTCTCCCTGTGGCTTGGGATTTGTGGTCTGAAGTGGTTTTTCCAATGGAGAAATGTCTGAGATGGCTCGGAACCAGCAAAAGCTCTCAAAACTGGAGAGATCCATACTGTCACCCACATTTTACATGAGAGAAACTCAAGGCAGAGGCAGATGAAGGTGGCTCACTTCGGCTCACACAGCCACTGGTGTTTGAGTGTGGGGAGTCTGGTCCAAGAGCTGCAGTTGTTAACTGTTATACAACGCTGCCTTTAAATGCTTGCACACACAAATTTTCTTTTTCAGTGAATGAGGGATCTGGAAACAGTCACCGACGGTGGCTCAGGATTTCCAGGTCATAATTCGCTCTTCCCTCAGTCTTTTTCCTGAGGTCACAAAATGGCTGCCGAGCTCCAGCATCTCAGCCACAGGGCAGGTAGCACACAGGGGGGGAAGAGTAGCACCAGCAATATCTTCTGTGTTAACAGGTGAGTGTCCCCTGACACTACCTCCAACAGGCAAGCAGGCCCCTCTCCTAGGAAGTCACCCTTCCATGGTAGTGGTGAGCCAGGGCCCTGAGGGGGAGGCTGTTACTGGAGAGCCTGTGGGCAACTTCTAGGACTCCAGCCAGGACTCAGCAGGGCCGCACATCAGGCGCAATTGGTTGCAGCTGGGAGCAATTCTCCTAGAACTTTTTCTTGGCTCTCTCTCTAAAGTGAAAAGATGCAAGTTTCATCATTCTATCTCTGGCCTTTATTTATATTAAACTTTGCATTTAGTCTACTGGGAATTGGGAATTGAGAAAACTCATGTTTCTCTCTGTAATTCCCACGAAAATCAGCCCAATGGATTCCTGGACAGAGAAGAAAGTCAGAAGTTCTTTATCGATCTGATTTGATTGGATTTGATTCTGGGCAAGAAAATTGTGTCTTTCACATTTAGTTGGATGAAAATAGACAATAGGTGGCATCAAGATGCCCCCATGAGTGTACACCCGTGCCTCAGTTAATGAACACCCCTGTCTGTCTCAGAGGTCGACGTCCCTGTGAGGGAATCTCCATGCTGGTCATTAGTGAAGCACCGAAGTACCTTTCACCTGCTTCCTTTAATGAGGAATTTGGTCTCACATGTAGCTCTAACCCAGTCAGCAGCCGGTAATTCAAAGAACGGATCTCCCCCTCTCTGTAAAGCAGTAGCACAAAGATGAGGGTCGCAGTGTGTCTGCTCACGTGTGCTTTCCGTGTGCTTTCCACTCCGCCTCACCCAGCACATGCATGACCTAGACCGCAGGCTCTGTGTGGGACAGGAGGCCTGGAAGATGGTTCTCCAAGCCCTCTGGGCTGTGCATGAAGTCAGTGAGTGACAGTTACACACACACGAGTCTGAGAGTAAGAGAGTTGACTGATTCTTTTGTAAAAAAGGAGAAAGATAAAAGGAAAAATGTTAAACTTCATTTAGTCTTTAGGGCACCTGATTTCCTGTTCTACCTGTATAACTAATTACACAGACTTTAGGCAGGCCCTCCAGGACCTCTGTCTTCCCTATGTGTGGGGTGAAATTGGAGCAAGAGTGCTTTCTTTCTGTCTGCCTCTTTCCTCATTAATGCCTATTAATGACACTGCTAATGGGATCAGCGTGATGTCTCACTGCATGCGTGCAGCTTGCACTGATCTGACCCAGCTTCAGGCTTGCTACCCTGCCCTTCACAGCCTCTAGTGCTCGAAGTTCCACGTTCGGGTCAGCTCTCTTTAGCTTCCACATGGGAGACAGGGCCCAAGTCTGACTTTTTTCATTGAACATAATGTCCTCCACTTCCATCTGCCTTTCTGCAAATGACAGGGTTTCATTCTTCTCTACTGACTGCATTTTCTGGATCCACCCACCTGACGGGCATCTAGGCTGATCCCATAGCTTGGCAATTTTCAGCTGAGCTGCCATAAACGTGGGCCTGTGGGTCTCTCTGGTGTGCTGGCTTCCATTCCTTGGGCTGTGCGCTCAGGAGTGGGATAGCTGGAGCACATGGAAGTTCTATTTTTAGCTTCCCAAGAAACCTCTGTACATTTCTCCACAGTGGCCATATTAATTTACTTCCCACCAATAGCAAATAAGTGTTTCTTTTTAAGGGACAGTGCACTTCTCTCTGAATTTATCCTAGGAGGGCCTAACTCTGAACTATTTGAAGCACATGGTGTTTTCTGTTTTTGTTCTTTGCAGATCCCAAACTGCCTCTGTTTTGAGTCCCTTTAGCGGATTCTCAGGCTGCTCTTCATCTGCAGGCTGAGTTGCTTTATCAAAGATGGCCTACTTCCAAGATCTGGGCTGCGAGCCAAAGCTTAGTACAACAGAACTCCAGAGGAGAGAGCCTCGTTCCTCTTCTGTCTCATCTGGGTCAGACTGTAAGGGGCACTCGGGGCAGAGAGCACACATTTGTCCACTCCGTTGCTAGCCTTTGAAACAGAGCTGAGGAGAGGCCTGGCCTGCTCGTGACCCACAGGAGTGTCCCAGCACCCTCCACCCACAGGCTCCTCTCTGATTCTCCTCGCTGACTATGCACCTGTCAGTCTCAACTTGTGATTCCAGCCAGCGAATGTCTAGTTTTCACATTTCTTTCTTTTTATTTTAAAGATAGAAAAAATTCAATAACAAAATAACAACAACAAGGACAAAACCAAAACAACACAAAAACAATATAGGGTTTCAAAACAAGATGATAGGAATTAACAACGGTTAATAGACATGAGCAGTGCAGTTATCCCAGCTATCATTGTATATATGTGTTTTTTTCCTTCCTTCCTTCTTTCACTCTTTTCTCCTTTCCCTCATCCCAGTTCTTCCTTCCTTTTGAGCAATTTCTTTCCCTTGCACAGTGTCTATTATACCTTTTGGGTTTTATTTAATCTTTCAACTTCTCACACTAGGGAGACAATACAATGTTTACTCATGTGAGTCTGATTTATCTCACTTATGAATATAGTCTCTAGTTGCATCTGTTTACCTGTAAAAGCCTCAAATTTATCTTTTTTTATAGCTGAGTAATACTCCATTGTATAAAAATACTATATATTTTTTTATCCATTCCTTCATTGATGGGCATTTGGGTTGTTTCCAAAATTT
>NW_004955533.1:3611230-3612620 GCF_000276665.1 Chinchilla lanigera | reverse complement strand
AACCAAGACACAGATGGGAATTGTAGGAGTGTTTTCTCTAGATCTGTGAGGTATACTAATGATATTTTAATTGGGATTGCATTGAATCTGTACAACAATTTTGGGAGTATGGCCATTTTCACAATGTTGGTTCTTCCTATCCATGAGCAAGGGATATCTTTCCATTTTATGAAATCTTTGATCTCTTTTTCCAGAGTACTGTACTTTTCACTGTATAGATCCTTTACTTCCTTTGTTAGATTAATTCCTAAGTATTTCATTTTTTTTGGTATGCTATTGTGAAAGGTGTGGTTTCTCTAATTACTCTCTCAGTGTTTTTGTCATTTGTGTACAGGAATGCTATTGATTTTTGAGTGTTAAGTTTGTATCCAGCTATGCTACTAAATTTGGTTATTAAATGTATAAGCCTTTTGGTGGAGTTTTTGGGGTCTTCTATGTAGACTATCATGTCATCAGTGAATAATGAAAATTTCACTTCTTCCTTTTCTATCCTTATTCCTTTTATTTCTCTCTCTTGTCTAATTGCTCTGGCTAATGTTTCCAGAGCTATATTGAACAGTAGTGATGACAGTGGACATCCTTGTCTTGTTCCTGATTCTAGAGTGAAAGATTTTCATTTTTGTGCATTTAGTATGATGGTCAGTTTTTTATCAGATTGAGAAAAAGAGAACCTATTCCAATTTCCTGTAAGGTTTTTATCATGAATGAGTATTGGACTTTATCAAAAGCTTTTTCTGCATCTATTGAGATAATCACGTGATTTTTGTCTTTGGCTTTTTTGATACAGTGTATTACATTAATTGATTTGTGTATATTGGCCCATCCCTGCATTCCTGGGATGAATCCCACTTGGTCATGATGTATAATCTTATTGAGGATTTGCTGCACTCTGTTTGCTAGTACTTTATTAAGGATTTTTGCATCTATGTTCATTAGGGAGATTGGCCTGTAGTTCTCTTGTTTGGTTGTATCTTTCTCTGGTTTTGGTATCAGGGTAATATTTGCCTCCAGGAATGAGCTAGGGAGAATTCCTGTCCTTTAATTTCACTAAAGGGTTTTGAGAAGAATTGGCATTAAATCTTCTTTAAATTTCTTGTAGAATTCAGCTGTGAATCTATTAAGACCTGGGCTTTTCTTTATTGATAAGTTTTTTTATACATTTTTAATTTCATAGACTGATATTGAGTTATTCAGGATTTTTATATCTTATTCATTCAGCTTTGTTAATTCATATGTATCTAGGAATCTGTGCATTTCCTCTGTGTTTTCCATCCTATGAGTGTAAAGATTTTTGAAGTAGGTATTGATGATCTTCTGAATTTGTACAGGATAGGTAGTGATTTCATTCTTTTCATTCCTTATTGCATGAATTTGTGTTTTTTCTTTCTTT
>NW_004955533.1:3608818-3610800 GCF_000276665.1 Chinchilla lanigera | reverse complement strand
TTTTCTTTTTCTCTTTTTTGTCTTTTTCAGACAGGGTCTCACTATGCAGTTCAGGCTGGCCTTGAGCTCACTTTGTGGCCCAGGCTAGTCTCGAACTCTCAATGATCCTCCTGCCTCAGCCCCCCGAGTGCTGGGATTACAGGCTTGCACCACCACACCTGGCTGTTTTTGGAGTTTTTGCCATTTCTTTTGTCAATAATTTTCAATTTCATTGCACTATGGTCTGACAGTATGCATGGAATAATTTCAATTCTTTTGCATTTACTTAAGCATGTTCTATGGCTAGTATATGGTCTATTTTAGAGAACATCCCATGTGCAGCTGAGAAGAATGTGTATTCTGATGCTGTTGAGTGGAATACTCTCTAAATGTCTACTAAGTCCATTTGTTCACAAATTTGGTTTAGTTCTGTTATTTCTGTGTTGATTTTTTGTCTAGTTGATCTATCTCTTTGTGACAACAGGTTGTTAAAATCTCCTATTATGATTGTGCTACTGCTAATTTGATTTTTCACCTCTGTTAAAATTTGTCTTATATAGTTGGGTGCTCCTGCTCTTCTTTTTCCAGTTTTCCCCTAACAATTATGTAGTGACCTTCTTTATCTTTTTTGATCATTCTCAGTTTGAAATTCACATTTTCTACAAACAGAATAGCTACCCCTGCTTTTTTTCTGCATTCCTGTCACATGGATTATTTTCCATCCTTTGACTTTTAGTCTATGAATTTCCTTTTGAGTTAAATGTATTTCTTGTGTACTGCATATTGTTAGATTTTGTTTCTTGATCCACTCTGCCAATCTGCTTCTTTTGATTGGTGAATTGAGGCTGTTTACATTAATGGTTATAAATGATATGTATTGACTTATGTTTGTCATGTTATTTTCTTGCTGTTGGTTCCCTACTTTTTTCCTATGTTTAATTACTTGCTCTGCTTGGTCGTTCCTTTCTAATGTTCTTGAAATTGTGGTTATGTTTATCTCTTTCTAGAATATCTTTAGTATTCTGTAGATAGTTGGTTTGGTGCTCATGAATTTCTTCAGTTGTTCTTTGTTGTGGGAATATTTTATTTCTCTACTAATTTTGAAGGATAGTTTTGCAGGGTACATCAGTTTGGGTTGGAAGGTGTTTTCTTTTGAACCTGAAATACTTTACTCCAAGCTCTTCTTGACTTTGTGTTGAGAAATTTGCCATGATTCTGATAGGCTTTCCTTTATAGGTGATTTGTTTCTTTTCTCCAAGAGCTTTTAATATTCTGTTCTTTTGCTGAATTTCTAGAATCTTGATTATTATATATCTGGGTATAGGTTTATTTAGGTTTTGGCTAATTTGGCTAATTTGGCTGATTGGAGTTCTATATTCCTCATTTTTCTGTATGTCAGATTCTTTTTCCATGCATGGGAAATTTTCTGATATTACTTCTTCGAATAGTTTTTTTATGTCATCTGTGTTGATGCCTGCTGTTTCCTTGATACCTATTAGTCTTACATTGTTTTTATTTGCATCATCTTGCAGCTGTTGAATTGTTATTTCCTGGTTCCTTGCTGTTTTTAGGAGATCTTTCCTTTCACGATCATTAGCTACAATGCTGTCTTCAAGGTCTGCAAGTCTATCTTCAGCTTCATTCAAGCAGTTTTGCCGCTTTTATTAGAATTTTTAATTTCTTGGAAATCTGTTTGAATCTGTTTCATGCATTCTAATAGTTTCCTATGCTGTTTATTCAAGGTTTACATCACTGTCTATGCTCCTCTATTTTTTATCTGTGTCTTCTTTAGATGTTCTGAGAAATTTTTTCATTATTGCTGTCATTTCTTTTTGTACCTGAGAGATTATTTCTGATCTGATTTCTTCTGTATCCTGACAGAGTTGTTTTTTTTTACTTCAGTTGCTATCACTTCAGAAATTTCAGGTGTATGACTTCCCAACTCTTCTATGTCAGTGTCTCCTGGACTTGTTCTGGGTGGCATAGAGGTCTAAGATTGCATT
>NW_004955533.1:3458045-3608313 GCF_000276665.1 Chinchilla lanigera | reverse complement strand
CCAGCACTATGAAGACAGGAAGCATCATGTGTGATAGATAAATTATCCTCTGGGGCTTGGGATATAGCTCAGTGGTAGAGAGTTTGCAAGTGTGTGGGTTCCATCCCCAGCATATCAATCAATCAATCAATCAATCAATCAATCTGTCACAGTCATACTTGTGGCTGTGTATTTATTCACGGTCCCCCTCATCAAATATTGGTTTGTGCCTGCTTGTTTTGGATACTATACTGGACAGTTAGGAGACTGAGGGTACAGAAACCAGCATTCTATGTCTGTCCTTATCCCTTTGGAGACTGAGGCTGATCTGACAGATACAAAGTAACACCTGACCTGAGACCTCCACAGGACTAAAACTTGTTCAATTCATCCTTATGCTTCTTACACACAAGAACGATAGGTGTGGGGCAAACATACTGACACACACAGCCATCAAGTGATTTAAGAAATGCGCAGTGATTTGACTGTTACCACAGCAACAAGGAACTGTTCTAAACCAGAAAATTTGCAATTAGGTTAGGGTAGACACAATCTGAATGGGGTTCCTGTTGAACCATACTCTCTTACAGGTGATGCAGAGGCCACCTTTAGAAATCTATATAAAATTCTCTCAATGATGTTTTATAATGAATTTAACATAAACCTGCCCATAAGTCATTAGAGATGCTCAGATGGTACAACTTTTATCTACCTTTTGAACAACGGCTAGAAATAAAATCTAAAGTGAGGCTGGCCTTGAATGGTCCTGTTATCCTTTTATTTAGTTTATCAGGCAATTTAGGTACTGGACCTGTGTCAGGCATTATTCTGCTTTATTAAGGAACATGTGGCATAGTTTACTGTCAGATTCTATTAATTCCAAAGTCCATTTCCTAACAAAACCAAAACAGTGGCTCTATGAGGTTATATATTTTATTTAGGGTCCATTCTGCTGAGAAACTGTGTCATAGTAAATCACCTTCAGTTACACCCTCCAGGTTTCATATGATGCAAGAAAAGATTAAAATTGATTTTCAATGTACATGCTCCTTGATAATGTGAATTAGAATTCACATTATAGAATTCACATTATATTCACATTATTCTTATAGAATTCACGTTAGAATTCTATAAGAACTTATGATTTCTGTCCCCCAGGAGCTTGTTAGAGTGCCTGCCTTCTTTTTCACAGGTGGTTAACAAATGTTTGGACAGCTCGCTGTACCTGATAAATCTAATTAATCAGATTGAAACAATCTCCAGTAGTGCTGATCAAACCCCCACCTGTGCACCGTGCATCTAATTTTGCAGAACTCATAGGCAGTCAGCCACTGTCTTCCCACCCAAATGCTGTACCCCACAGTGGTGAGAGTGCACCTAAATGTTCATGGGGAGACTCACCAGCGAAGAGGGGAGCCAAGGGAAGGGAGGAGAGTGGGAAGGAAGGAAAAGTTACTCAGTGGCAGAATGAATGTGCAGCAAACACGAAGCTCCGGGCTTGAACCTCAGCCCTGAAAAAGAAGAAGAACCACTACAAAAGTGCTTAGTCAACAAAAGAAATATTAGTACTGTGTCTTAAAATTAACTTCTTTTTTTTTTTTTTTTGAAGTCTCTTATGAAAAAGTACAGGGAAAACAGACCAGAAATTAGGAATTTTAATGGATTTTAAGACCAACCTCTGGTAGTGTACCAGAACCTAATAGAGTAAAATGTAAAAATGGAAAGGAAAATAAAGATGATGATTTAAAGAAACTTGTCCGCGGAAGCAGGGAGGAGTTAACAGTAAGGAAAAGGAAACTAGGTTGTCCTTTAATTAAAGTACTGGAAGGCTCAGTCCTCACACTGATGTTTTTCTTGTGCTAGGACTGACTGTGATGCAGGGAATGACTGTGCTTCCCCTCATGCAGCTGGGCTCAGCTTTGATGAAATATCTGCGGTACTCAGTACACTCTGCCAAGCTCCACACAAAAGGACCTATATTTAAAAACTTCAAAATCAATCCTTCGACTACTCATAATAAAACTACACAGAAAATCATCAAGGATATAGAAAAACTCAACAAACCATAACCAATAATACAGAACACTGCATTAAACAACAGTAGAATCACATTCTTTTGAAGCATCCATGAAATATACTAATATAATCCATATTCTGTGTAAAACTAGAATTCAACTTAATAGAGAGATAACAAGAAAATCTCAAAACACCTAGAAATCAGACAATGCATTCCTTAATATTCTATGGATTAAGGATGAAATCCCCAGAGAAATTAAAAAATAAAAAGCATACACATCTGAAAAAAGTAAAATGATCATATTTACAGAAGACATTATGTAGTATGTTTTGAAGCATGTTCAGAAACTCCCAGACCTAATCAGTAAGTTTGATGAAGTTCCAGGATCAATGTCAAGAATTAATTATGTTTTTGTATATAACACATGAAAAACAACATTAAAAATAAAATGCTATTAATAATCATTCAAAATAAGAGAGAAATGCATAGTTGTAAATCTGACAAAACATGTATGGAACTTGTATGCTGAAAATTATAAAATATTGATGAAAATATGAAATAAAAAATCTATTCCATGTTCATGGATTTGAACTTTTATGAGATAGGGCCCAGTGGGAGGTAATTAGATCACTGGGGTATTACTCTTGGAGGAGCTTAATGTAGTACTTGTGGAGAAGTTGTCATAAAAGTTGTCATAAATGATTTGGTGCCTGAATCATTCTCTGCCTCATCATGGGACCTCTTCCATGTGTACACCATCATGAGACCATCTGCTGCATTGTAATATAGCTAGAAGGGCCTCCTTCACCAGAGGCTGAAAAGATGGCTTCGTGGTAATAGCACAGCATTCTGTATCTTCACTGCGACAGTGGTTACATAAGTCTGTATGTGTCTTCTTCTTTCAATTCCATGCATCTGTATTGTCTCATTAGTCTGCCACTCTGATTCTTTTCTACTTAAATTGACACAGACACTGAACTGGGGTGGATCAGGTACAGAAGAGATGTGAATTTAGGGACTTTTCCCTCTGCCTAGGGAAAAGGAAATGCTGACAGACCACCCAGAAGGAGGCTCATGGTGACTCACCACATTTTCCACTGGAATGTTTCATAGAACTGTCAGAGAGTTTAAAAGAGATATTTGATACAATCCAGTATATTGTACATCTTTATGATAAATGTCTGAAGAGATGGGTGTTCACCCAGATCTAAATATTACACAATGTATACATCTATCTAAACATCATCCAGTACTCCACTAACATTTTTATGTTTTTAATGCACCAGCTAGAAAGGAAATGTAATTAAAAAGAAGTTTTACATTTTATAGTGAGTCTGAGTTCAAATTATAGCCCAACAGTGCTGTTCAACTTTCTTGTTCACTCAGCAGAAGCCAGTCTTCTGGACATGAGCAGCTGGGTGGGCATTAATCATCAGTGGACCTTTGTAAATATGTGTTCTGAGAATTTTGTGTGAGGGTCCAGTTACTTCCCCATCTGCTGCATCAGCAGTGATCTACAGAATTTGTTTAATTAGTTTAAAGGTATTGGAAGTAAACCACTTAAATAATTCTTTCATATGCTTAATATAAGAGCCAATATTTGCTGAAGGATTATTCTTCTTTGACAAGGTTCTCATTCTAATGCTTTTGATTATGAGAAAAGCAATGGTCCAGAAACTACTTAAAGTGAAATTGCTTTCTATATATTATTGAAGAAAGCCAATGGAAAAAAAATATGTAAAGCAGGCCCATGTGAAGTCTTGGGGTTCATTGTATAAGCATAAACAAAACACAGCAGGACACCTTAGCACGGCTACCTTTACTGTGTTGTCTGAGAGACTAGAGACTAAGGTAAAGTGTATGACTCTTCTGGGAAGTATCTGTTAGGCTTTCTAGTTTGAATGCATCCATGTTATCTTTTTCCACCAACTTACTGAAAAAAAATACTGCCATCAGAACAACCAGACTGGAGGTCTAAGAAAATCACTTCCAGCAAATCCTTGGTAGGAGCAAGATTGTGGGGAAGGCTATTCCCTTGAATTCCTTCTCTCTTTGTATCCCCAGATTTCTCATAATAGCTATGAACTATCCAAACTTGAGCCATTGTGTCTGTGGGTGGAAACGGGAAGAGCCAGACACAGAAGGATTTTATGCCAGTCCTGGGCTCACTGTCAGGCTGCACCTTGTGGCCGGGACATCTCCCCAACAAGACCAGTCCTATGGAACAGAGGAACCCCAGACAGGCAGTGTGACCTCAGAGAGCCATGTTTTCCTGATGGACATATCTGAGGCAAACCCCATTTCCTCTTCCCACCCCCTGCTGGCCAGTCTCTCAGAAGAGAGCTGCCCTGTGGCCTGCGGTGGCACCATGCACAGCAGCTTGCATCTACTCTGATAAATTCTTTGAATCTAGCATTTCCACAGCACACGACTTGGCCGTCGTACACAGTCTTGGCCTGGGACAATGAGGAGATGATCATGATAACAATATGTGGCAGATAGAAGGACCAGGCAGCTGGGAACTGTGGACCTGCACAACCGACCTGCGAATGTGCACACAGGCCCTTCACTGAGTCAGCTGATTCACTCCTCCCTCATGCTTTCAGTTTATGTAACTGGCTGCTGAAACATCCAAGGTAATACCCACTGCAAGCACATTCTCCCAGGTACAACTGGAGTTCAACATAAGGGTCAAATGGATTCCTCCCCGGTCCCTCCTTCCCTCCCTCCACCCCCGCCTCTCTCTCCATCACCCAGGCTTGATGCAGAGGCTTTTGCTTCCATATTCCTTCTCATGGCATGGCCATGGAGACCGCCTTAGTCTGGAGCTGTGCTTCTTCACATATGACATTCACTTGCCAATCAGCAGTGCTTAACTTTCTTTCCTTCTTTCTATTTTTTTGTACCAGGAATCAAACTCAGGACCTCATGCTTGCCAGGGAGGCACACTGAGCTACATCTCAGCACTGTGGGGAGAAGAGATGCAGAAAACAAGGAGCATTTGTTTCTGTGAGTTTTATCTGTTGATATTCACCACATCACAAATTAAAACTAAAAAAAACCCACGAGACATTTCTTCACATTTACAAATAAGCTATTAAACTCATAGCGGCACATACCAGCTTCTCAAAGTCTTAATTTTCATTTGAAAAGCTGAATTTTAATCTATTAAAAGTTAAATAATACATTGTCATGAAAAATGACCAACAAAAAGAGTAAAAGAATGGTATTATTTTGTGTTTTTTAAATTCTCTATGATTTAGAAGACAAATGGTTTTTCTTGTTTCTATATTCAAGCTGCAGGAATCTTTTGTTTCAGCTAAACTTCATCATCTAAATCCAGCTGCACACAGATATGTTTAGAAAAAAAGAAGCATTTTAGTGTGATTGTAGATCTTTTCATTCAGTGTCGCAGTGAAACTCCATGCGTGGACCTTTCTTAAAGGTTATGCAAGGTGGAATCTTTCAATGAATTTGCTAACTACAAGTGAAAATTAATTGGTCTAGGGTTGATGGTATAACACAGGCCCTGAATTTCATCACTGACACTGAAGAAAATGAATTGGTTAATTTGTACTTTGAATGGGTTGTTTACTCATGTATGATTTTACGATTTCGTAACATTATGTACTGGTCACTTGGAAGACATGAATTCAGGCAACCTAGGAGATGAGTAAGCGATTTCAGAGAAACCATTGGACCCCAGAAGATCCAGTGACAGATGACAGGTGACAGACACTGTCACAGAGACTTCCAGCTTCCTCTTTTATGACAGGAGACAGGGGTCTCCGGTTGATGAGAGTCCTAGGAGAGGATCAATGGCCACTGAATTCCTTTGGAAAATCTGACCCTAGGTGGACAGGGGAGTTGGGAAGAAGCCCTTTCTTATGTTTGCTGCCTCTCACATCCCCCAGGTTGGAATAATCAGTGTACAAAAGGGGTAAATTTTGAGGTGATAGCTCATAAAATCCTTCATTCCAAGTACCCAACTCTAGATAACACAGTATTATAGGCAGCTAAGTTAGATGGACATTAATATACAGTGAGAGAGGGACTGGACTCTCGAGGAAGTCAGCAGAAAGAATAAAGACATCAGAATTGTGGCTGGAGGTGCATCTGAAGAAAGCCAGGCCTCAAGATAAAGGTGCAATCGCCAAACCTACAAGCCTCCCTGAGGGAGGAGCAGTAACTTGGAATTATACTGTAATTAGCACCACCTGGTCCAGGAAGTCCAGGTAGGCATCAGTCACCCAGGCGGGTGACCAGAGCATCTGGACCCATCCCTTACCAAAAATGCATTTGTTCTTTCCATGTACCCTTGCTACATGACCTGCTTCCCTATTGGACCAATATTATCTAAGCAGCTGTACTTGTAATCCTATAGGTTGATTGTAGTTTGGCCTACATTGTACCCACATTGTGACTTTGCTTATAAATTACCCCTGACAGAGGACCTCTGTGGCAACTCTTCTTGCCACTCCAGGACCCCTCTTTTCTCTCAGGAACTATTTCCTGTTCCCCAACAAACCATTCCTACTCTTAACCTCCATTGTCTTTTGGAATTTATTCTTTGATTTCAGGGGACACAAACTTGGCATATCTGAATCTAGCAAGTTAGAAGTTATATTTTCTCCAATGTCAACAGTTTGTCAACGGCTCTTTTAGTAAAAATGCTGTTGCATAAAAAAGTCAGAAGTTCAGCTCACGAGTTAAACAGTGGCCTAAGTCCTTTGTCTCAAGTTAACTATAGGCTTTCACTATGTAGCTGAAGTCCATTTATGTGAACACTCCCAATGATCATTACTGAAAAGGAAAAAGATGTGTGCTCAAAAGCAAAAAACTTAACATTTTCTTCTCCTGACTCATTAAAAAATCCTTAATATGTGGTTTTTATATAAAATAGAATACTACTCTGCATAAGGAAGAATAAAACTGAGACATTTTTAGGTAAATGGATGACCTTAAGACCATATTTCTAAGTGAAATAAATGGGACACACATGCTTAAATATCATAGTGTTTCTCTTGTGTGAGGAACCTAGAAGGTAAATAAGGACCAAAATGAATGACAGACACTGGGAAATGGGAAGAAAGTGTTCAAATGGGAAGGGGACTGAGGAGGGAAGAGGGGGAAGGGAAGGAATAGAAAGGGGGAAAAAGAGAATAGCAGGAAAAAATGGAAACAAAGCTTTTGTAAATAAGGAGGGGAAGAGGGGTTGAAGGGAGGGAAGGGAATGGGGAATAAAAGAAGAATCATGACATATTATGCCCAGGTACAAATCTGCTACGATGAATGTGATCATTTTATATATATATATCAAAAGTGTACCAATAAATTAATTTTAAAAACCTTTAGTGAAACTTCTCTTTTTTCCCTGCACATGTGTGTACAGTGACTCCTTGTACAGTTTGATCACTCTGGTTTCTGTTAGGTCTCTGTAGCTTGACCACCATTGTATGTGTTAACACAGTAAAAAAGGGCAGATAATGTTTTAGTGCTATTATAAAAACAGTTTTGGTTTTGCAGACACCTTGAGAGTGTTTTGGGGCCCCCAAAAGTCCATATACCAGCAGCTGGAGGGCCCCAGAGTAACCCCTTTCAAGACTGCCCACGGGCTGAGGAACAAGTACTCATTTTATAACCCAAAGTCTTCATTTGGGACCACGGACAGTAGCTTGTATGTCAAGTTCAGCCTGTAGACTGAACTAACTCTGATTTATTTGGATAATTCAGAACTCTTTAACAATCTGAATTTGAAAGCCAGTAGGAGTAGGGGTTTTGTTCACCAGTTGTTCCTAAAACCTACCACTCATCATCTTCACCCACCTGGCTGCCTCAGGTGAGTTGCTCACATCATCCCCAAAGGCAAAGATGCGTCCCAACCTTCTTTATGGCATCACCCAACCCTTTTTAAATTACCCTTCACCTGAAGGCTCATCACTCCAGTGGCTTCCTGCAGAAGCTGTTTGAAATCTACCCTTCACTTAACCACGTGTCTAAATTCTTTTCATTGTTTCAAACTGAACTTGGAATCCACTTCCTCCGGAAAAACTTCACGGGAAACTTGAGTTCAGATGCTAACATCCCTGTAGAGACTTGACCAGGGACAGGCAATACCCTTCCATGGTTGGAAAGTCACGTGGGACTTGGGACTTCTCATGAATTGTTATTTTTTCTTGTTACAGTTTCATAGTCTATATTTTCATTGTTTTGGAAACAAAATGTTGTAAGTTACTTAAACAAAGAAAACAAAAGGTTGTATCTTCACAAAGCATATATTGTTGTGCTTAGGTAACTAACACACTTCTAAGAATGAACAAATACTTACACAACAGCACAAACAGAGGACCAACGCAGATTCAGCTGACATCTATTTTCTCACAATTACAGACCAGGTATTGTGCAAGTTGCTATATCAGTCAATGTTCTCCAGTGAAACATATATGTATGAACATACACATACACACAAACACACATATGCATGAATGCATGCAGCCATGTGCCATATGACATTTTGGTCCATGACTGCATATACAATGGTGTAATGTTAAAATAGAACTGAAAAATCTCTATCACCTAGGGACATCATAATTACTATCAATCACTTGCTCGTATAAACAACTGTATACACATAACTGCAGTCTTTTATAGGACTGCTAGTTAACCTTATAAAACATAATATCACATACAATTATGTACAGCGCTAAAACTTGATAAGTAATTATGCTATTGGTTTATGTATTTACTCTACTATACTTTCTATTATACTTCTAGAGAGTCCTTCTGCTACAAAAATTAGCTCAAAAAGGATCACAGAGTTAATGTAAATTGTAAATCTGTGAGACCCTAAGGAGATAACATGAGTTAATCTTTGAAACCTCGGCAGAAGCACATCCATAAAAGGGAAAGCTGATCAACTGGACTTCATCACACAAAGTCTTTTGCTCTGTGAGACTCTGATATGAGCATAAAAACGATAGACTAGAAGAAAACCTCTGCGAACTGCACATCTGACAGAGAAATCATATCTAGTGCACATAAATAATTTACAAAGGTAGCTGTCCTGAGGGATGGCAGACTGGAGGCGCCTGGCTTTCTTGAGTCACTCGGGGCACCTGTCCAGACCCGCAGACACGCGGCCCTGTGAAGAGACAGAGGGCTCTGAAGAGGGTGCGCGCCAGCTATGCCTCGTCCAGGCAAGCATTCAGTGCCGCTTCCAAGGGTGTCAGGGGCAACAGAGCAGTAAAACGGTCTGTCCAGTGGAAGGGAGAGAAATTTGCCGGTCCCCAGGAGGCTGCCCTGGAAAGTGGCCAAGCACCGTCTATGCGGTGTGTTGTGATGGTACGGAAATGACAGAGAAATGGCTACACTTGCAAATTCGTAAAATGATGGCTTAAGCAAGCACAAATCACAGAAGTGTTGTGAGGTCAAACGCCAACAAAATGGATCTCCATGTTACCCAGGAGACAGTTAACCGCTTTTGCGGGAGTCCTTGCGGACCTGCAGTTAACCTCTTTTGCGGGAGTCCTTGTGGACCTGCGCATTTCAAAGCGTGGCAGGGTGTGAAGACTGTTAAAGCTGCAGCTAAGGCACAGCAGGCAGAACCTGCAGACCGGGAAGCTGCAGAGCCCCAGAGTTCCCTGCTCTATGCTGAGCAGGAGAAGGGTTATTTGAAAGGGCTCGTTTTTGACACTGATGACACCGGCAAATTGTACCCGGACAATGGAATGATTCCCTAACCCACAAGCGACTGCCAGAGCCCTGGCTTTTAATCATTCAAAGAGCATTCAATTAATTACATGTATTAAATAAAGCACTTTTAAACATAGACACACATAAAAAATGTTATGCATTGGTTGGTTGACAAAAAATGTGACTAGAGACTAACAGGAAACGTGCACTGCGCTGTAGACCAATGACAGAGCTGGGCGTAATGGCACACACCTGTAACCCCAGCACTAGGGAGGCTGAGGCAGGAGGATCGTTGTGAGTTCGAGACTGGCCTGAGCTAAAAAGTGAGCTCAAGGCCAGCCTGAACTGCATGGTGAGACCCTGTCTCAAAAGGACCAAAAAAAAAAAAAAAAAGACGAATGACAACAGGTGAGCATGTGGTAGAGCAAAACCACTCACTTCTGGTGAGTGAGGAGGATTCCAGGACATCCCAGACCCCATTTGATACAGACACATAGAGATCTAAGGACCTCCCATGAGGACCCACCCCTGTAAAATTCCACTAATTCCCAATAGTGACACCCCGCGGGCAGAATCCTGGGTTCACGCTGGAAACACAAGGGTCTTTGGGGAGCATTCAGCGTACAAATAACAGCATTTATAGATCAGCAGCTGAGAGCACCTCACAGCAGGGATGCCTTCAACTCACATTCAAAGCCTGAGGTTTCCTGGGCCTCAAAGACAACAGTGGCCAGATTGAGGAGGCAGAGGCTGTCGATGTCCACTTGCCTTCACCCGCGGGTGCTGGTCTTCAGGCTGCGGCTTGACATGAGTGTAGCTCGCCAGTAGCCTGGGTGATGATTCCTGCTAAGATGATTTCAGATTTCCTGCTGTCTCTTTGTTTATGGAGGAAATCCGCAGGGTGAAATTAGCCCTGAGGCTGCAGCTTACTTTTCTGGATCTCATTCAAAGTGTGGTGTAATGATTATTCACTCTCTCATTAGCGCCTTGATGCTCTTAAAATGATAAATTTTAACATTGTCCAGGTACTTTAATTTTTCTCGAAGCACAGTTTGGTCTGAATTACCCAGCCTGCCATCACTAGTACCACTTTTTATTTTTACAGCTGAGAAGAAAATTAAAAAGAGACAACCATGCTTATGTGGGACATCAGTGTCCATTTTGAATTATGGATACTGAACCAAAAACATCATTTTAGTGTTTTTGTCCTTCATGAAAATAATATTCTTTCTAATAGCAGGGTCCAAGGACCTTGGACATGAAAGCCTCCACGGTGCCTTAGAAGTTACAGATGATGGGCTGTGATTTGTGTTTGCCAAGCATCCTTTTAGATTCACTTCCACTTGCCCAAGTCTCGTTCCACAGGTCAGGGAAAGGCTGCAGTGACTGTGTAGATTCAGAGCTTGGAGTGGGAGCAGCAACAGAGCTGACGGTCCCTGTTTCAAGAAAAGTGGAGCAGCATTACCCTAAATGTTCCTGTTCTTCTCAACCCTTCAATGCCACATTTCTGCTCAGCCCTGCCGACATTCACAGCACAAACCTGTGTATCCGCTGCTCCGTCCAATACACGGGTGCCATGCAATGGAGCAGAGAGGGGCTCAGCACCTTCACCAGAGGAGGTGAACCTATGCCACATGCGGCACCCCTGGATGCTTGTTATTATTGAAAGCTCTAAAAGGTTCGCCATCACTGACGTAAAAGAATGAGGAAATGAAGGAACAGACCAAAGGAAATTTGTTTCTAAGCCTGAACCTCATAAGAAGCCTAGCGCTACATTTCAAAGAACTGTGACCTAACTGGCCACAGAGGTAAAACCCAAAGATAGCTATTTATTTGTTTGTTTGTTTATTTATTCATTTGTTTATTTATTGTTTCATTCATTCATTCATTCATTCATTCATTCATTCATTCATTCATTCTGGGGACTGAAGCCAGGGCCTTCCTACGGAACTACACCCCTGGCCCCTTTCTAAACTTTACTTTAAATTTTGAGACATGGTCTCACTAAATCTCTAAGTTGCCCAAGCTGAGTTCATTTACTATTCTTCCTCAGCTTCCAGGAGTGCCGGGAGTACAGTTATGTGCCACAATATCTGGTGAAAGGTAAGTTCAATGACTTGTGCCCAATTACAAGCCTCGTTTCCTACGTCCTTTTCAGGAAATGCTGGAATCAGGCCGGAGACCTCTGCAGACCGATCTCTGGGACACGCTGTGACGGGGACGTAAAGGGCCGGAGCCTCCAGTGTGGCCGTGGAGCCAGGCTGTGTGTGCGTGTGAGGAGAGTGGGAAGCAGCAGTCACAGGCAGTGCCGGGCAGGGGTTGGGGTGCACGGAGAACAGGACCGGGTGATACACCCCATGTGTCTGCCGCCGCCAGCCCAGGTGAGGCGATGCATGCTTGGGTGCTGCGATGGATTGACAACTGGTGGACAACTCGTAACGCCCAGCTGAACTGAGTCGGCGTGGTGCTGGGTGTGGAAGGACCACCTGAGGATTGTTGCCAGCAGCACAAAAAGGAGAACCAGAGAAGAAGAGGAGGAGCTGTTGGTTTTCCTGGAGGAGCTTGTCGTGCTGGCCCTCCTGAGATGAACTCAGCTGTTTGCATCATTGGAGGATCTCAGGACCGTGTTGTCACTGAGAATGGCTTCAGTTCACTTTTGGGGAGCTCTGGTCCTTACTTGGAGCATTACTTCCTGGCTCCAGAGGGGAAAATGGTGCTGTTGGTTCTCCTGGAAAAGCTTGTCATGCTGGCTTTCCTGATATGAACTCAACTGGTCTCATCCTCGGAGGAGCTCGGGACTCACTGTCACTGAGGATGCTGTGGTACTCTTCAGGGGAGCTCTGGTCCTTACTTTGAGCATTGCTTCCTGGCTCCAGTGCAGAACCCTCAGCCTGCTGCCACAGATCCTTCATCCTACTGGCACAGACTTTATCAAGCTTCCACCACTGACCTTTGGGTCTTCCCAGCACAGATCCGTGAAACAGACTTGCATGCAACATTGTTGTGGACCCCTGGCCTCCAGCTGGACTCATGGGGAGCACTGCCACGGGCTCCAGGTCTTCAGCTGGACTCCTGCAGGACATTGCCATGGGATCCAGGTCCTTAGCTGGATTTTTTTGGTCTCTAATGGATGGACAGATCTCCCACACTCTTTTGTATTTGATTCTTTGGGTGACTACTCTAAAATAATCCTAATAAATTGTGTCCTGTATTAAAATTGTTTCCCTTGCAAACCCTGACTAGAACAGGTGCCTTTCCCCTCCCTGCTGGTGGGAGAGGCTGGCAGGACAGGGCTGGCAAGGGCTGAGGACGGAGGAGTGCTTAGATGGTGTGTGTCTAGTTCTGCTGCAGCAGGGACCCATCTGGCCTCTGGCTGCTTCTGTCTGGTTCCAGGGTGGGGTGCCGGCCGAGCTGTGCCCTGCCCGCTCTGCAGCTGCCCTGACTGATGCCTGATGGGTGTGCAGGGATTGCTGTTTCTCGTTTTCTTTCTGAAAATTTTTTTTTTTGTCTTTTTGAGACAGGGTCTCACTATGCAATTCAGGCTGGTCTTGAGCTCAATTTGTTGCCCAGGCTGGCCTTGAACTCGCAACAATCCTCCTGCCTCAGCCTCCTGAGCGCTGGGATTACAGGTGGGCACCACCACACCCAGCTTCTTTTTGAAATTTGATGTAATTATTTTAATTTTTAAAATTATAATTAGCACATATCAATTGAACCAAATAATGGGATTCGGTGTGGCATTTTTGTTGTGTGTGTGACACACTTTGAGCATATTCACCCTTCCCATTATGATCGCTTCATGCTTTTTGTCCTCTCCCTGCTCCCTTCCCCATTTCTAACAGTTCCCCTGGTCTTTTTTTTCCTAGATTCCACACAAAAGGGAAAAAACACATCCCTTTTCTTTTGAGTCTGGCTTATTTCACTTAACACCGGATCTCCAGTTCCACCCATTTTCCTGCATGTGACAGGATTTTGCCCTTCTTTGTGGCTGAATAATACTCCATGCTGTATACATACCACAGTGTCCATTTACCCACCGATGGACACCCAGGCTCAGTGTGAACAGTGCCATGTGACTGGGCGACTTCTGCTTTCAATTGTGGGGCAGCACTCTGTGACAGTGGTATTCAGGACACAGACGGCGAAATAATCCCAAAAACTGAACGTGCAGAGGAAGTTCCAGATGTTCAGATTGGGTCCTGCGCGGGGGAAAGCTCTGTGCCCTTGCACAGCCCGGGGTTCCTGTGTCCACTCACCAGCTCCCCCTGGCCTGTCTGGGTTGTTTTCCCGCTTCAGAACCTTCAGCCGACCACCAAGGGGGGCTGGAGGGGGTGCTCATGCCCCACTGCTCAGTAGTTTCTGAGAGATCTGCTGGAAATGGGACGCCGCTGGTTCCAGATGAGCAGAGAGAGGAGCAGCCCCTCCTTGGGGATCAGCTGCCGCTTGCCACCCGCTCCTGCCTCTCTTCTCCCTCCTCTGTTTCTCCCTTCACTCTCGTATTTTAGTTTCCTCTCCTTTCCCCATTTTATTTCCACTATCATAGGTCCAACTCCAGACTTGTCATACAGACATATAGAAAACTAAAAGAAAATTGAGAGTGGTGGAGAGACAGAGAGAGAGAGAGAGAGAGAGAGAGAGAGAGAGAGAGAGAGAGAGAGAGAGAGAGAGAGAGAGAGAGAGAGAGAGAGAGAGAGAGAGAATTTCTGCCTTTCTGTGTGTGCTTGGCCTGGATGAAGGAGGTGTCCTGCAGAACCCAGAGAAAGTAAGTTCCCTGTCCTCAGGGATGAGCTGATTTCTCCCTGAGTCGGGCCAGTATCTAGAATTTACCACTTTTTCCTACTAATACACGCTCTCTGGAACTTGTACCTTGCTGTATCTGGCAGCTCTGATGAACGCTACTGTCACCTGTTGTGCTGGTTTTTATAACTTGCTGTCCATCTGCCTGCCTGTTCCCTGCAGATCTGGTCCATTTGGAAGTGTGCACGATCCTAAGGAGGATTGCACAGCTGGGGTTGCTGGGTGCCCGCTCTAGATCTGAGCAAGCAGGCCCTCATTGCTGCTCAGGAGGCCCTTTGGGACACATCAAGCTTTTGCTTTAATTAGGTGTCATTACAGTATGGTTGGAGTCACTAGGACTTTGGAGAGTGGACAGGCACATGCTAATGATTAGAACACACCACAGGCCTCGGCCAGGGCTGTAACAGACAAGTGAGAAAGAGCGGCCCCTCTCCTTGTGGACTCTGCCACGTTCAAAATTATCCCCAAATATACTTTGCTTTGGCTGCATGGCGTTTCTCTTCAGGGAATGGAAGGATAGAAGATTTTTCTATTGTTGAACTGTTCACAATGTTTCCTACCATAAGTGATATTTCAGTAAGTGTGTAGAAGGACAAATTACCAAGAGTGTATTTCCAGGGTAGGAGGTTAAGCATTGTTAAAACTCTAAATACCTCAACTGCAGACTCTAAAGCCAAATTGCTTACCCAGAAGGTTGCAGACATGTACGTTTGCCTTGTAGTTAGCCTGATTCACCAAAGCCTTTCCATAACTTGGAATTTGGACTGAGAGAACATTGCCAGCCACCTCCAGCCCCTCTCTGTGCGGGCTCTGCTTCCCAACAAGCTGAGTGCATTCCAGGAGCCCGAGGAGCCCTCTCCTCTTGGGTCTTCTTCTCTCTGCTGTGGAGGGTCTCCACACGGAGGGTCTCCCCAATCTCTCTTTCTTTCTTTCCCTCTTGGTGGAGGATCTCCCCAGTCATGCCCATGCTGGTTTAGGAACTAACTAGAAGTGTGAGTAAGGAATTCACAAGTTTCCCTGCTCATGTATGTTCGTGTACAATAATGACAACTTAGACACAGCCTGAGTCCTTCAAAGCTAGGGATTAGTCAAAAAGGTTCTGGCACCTCCTTATCATGGAATACTATGCTCTTACTCATCAAGGTAGTACAGACGTGAATGTGCCCATGAAAGGATGTTTTAAAAATGGTAAAAAGAAAAAGCATGTTAGTAGGCAGACTATGAGGGCATAACCTCCTTTCCCTGGACCCCACCTAGTGGAACATGTGTGAAGTATAAGGTGCTTGTCTCTGGGTGGGCTTCACTTCTGACTTAAAAGTTTTACATCTATATTTATGATTTTTACACAGTAAAAATAAGTTATTTATGTAGTGAAAAGGCTCTGGAGAGATTTTTCACACGGGAAAATATGTAACTCCTATTCACACCTGGAGAATCTTCCCAACACTCCCTCCATTTGCTTTTCCAAAGCAAATACGACAGGTCCTTTTTTCCTATTTCAATCATCTTTGCGGCTCTTTGGGGACCCTCCTGTGCCATCAGATACAAAATCTTACTTGTCCCTTACTGATTTTGTCAATTCCAGACGGCAAAGACTTTGTCATATTTTCATTCAAGGATATGTGGGAGCCTCCTGTTTGTGACAGGATTTCAGAGAGTGTTTGATAAATTGCTTTAGATTTGATTTTCCTAGGTGCCAACACGAGCATGTGTGTAAAGCAGAGTCCTAGAAATGTGCCACACGCCAGAATTATGACATCCTTGAGCCCAGGATGGTGGCACTGGATGGAAAACTCCTCATCAGCTGCTTCTGGGCCTCATCTCCCGCCTCCCAGGAGAGCCCTGGCCTGTTACAGCAGGAGGGAGGGTGCAGCCCTGCCGAAGCTGCAGCTGCTGTTGCTGGTCTTACATAGTAAAGAGTCCCGTAATTTCAAAGACTTCTCATCCAAGAAAGCTGACCCTGGGACCCTGCCAGCAGGAAACATGATTTGATTATGCGGGATATCACTGTTTCCAGCCATTTTCCTAGCTGTGCTGAAATCTCAGAATTGGCCAGTCCCTGTGCCTCCTGCTGAATGCTTTGATGGAAATCGAGCCACCCAGGGTTAGGTCTGGGATAAAGGCAAAAACTTCCTCGGTCTCATAGTAACGAACTATCTGGCAACTCCTGGCAGATCACGGGCAGTTAATAGATTCTTAGTAAGTGGAGTCTACCAAGTAAGGCAGTCCATTGAAAATTTAAACACTGTTTCATAATTTGGCTTCTAAAATGTCAGCCTACTTGTCCCCAGCTTTTGGACACATCTGGATTATTGTTTGTCTCTTCTTATTACTGGGTGATCTGCAAATTCTGTTCACCAAAGCCCTGGCTCCCTGTGAAGAGGCGCTTCGTGTATGGGGACAGCTTCTGAGCTCTGATGCTGCCGCTCCCCTTCCGCACGATCCCGGCCATCCATTCCAGCAGCCTCCTCCTGGCAGCTGAGTGAGGTGTGCTTCCTGGAAACCCTGGCACAGCCCCGAGAAGTCATGATCCTGGAGCGGAAGGACGGTGCTCTCAGACTGGTCAGTCCAGCTGCCTCCAGGCGTGGGAACCTGCCTGGTTCTCCTCTTCCTGAGGCTATGTGGGCATTCGTGCTGGAGATATAGCTGTGCCGCTAATAGTGAACCTGCCACATGCCTTCTGCTAGTGGCTGACTTTGTTCCTTACACCTGGATGTGGGCTGAGCCTCTCTAGAAAGCCTGCCCGGTCCACACCCAGAGCTCATCCTTTGTGAGGCAGGTTCCTCCCACACACCCTCAGATGGTGACAATCACGAGCAAACACAGCGGATGGCACACAGAGGCAGCAGGGAGGCCGACAGCAGAGGGAAATGTGATCTTCAGTTTGATGAGAACACGCTGAGTTAGAAGAAATGCCTGGTAACAAATGCTCCTGACTTGAGGAATGGGGAGTTCCCAGCTTCGGTAACCCTGCAGGGACACTTTTCTCTTGACATCTCCTCCTTCAGCAAGATGTCTGTGGACTCACTTATACCACCTTAAGTCCTGCATCTGTCCACTCAAGGCTTTCCCTAGTCTCTTGCCGGTCTCAGTTACATACCTGAAATGTGGGCAGCATCGCTGCTCCCACCAAGAGCTGAGCTTTGGTGGACAAATGTTCCAGCCACACCCCGCTGCCAGTGTGGCCCACACATGGCACCTACATGGAGAAGGACCCTGTGCTTGGTTTAATGTTATGCTGCTACTGTCTTGAAATTCTTAATATGAACTTTTCCTTTGAGCTGGTGTTTTGTAAGTGAATCCAGTGGCACGCTGGAGTGTACTCATTAGCAGAGGAGAATCTTGCAGTCAGTGCCCCTGCGTTGGTTCCTCACCTCCCCATTCCTGGTAACAAATGTTCCTGACTTGAGGTGCTCCCAGTGTGCACATGGACCCAGCCACGGAATTGCCTGGACTCTTGGTGCATGAGGAGTCCAAGAGACAGGTGAGTGCCAGATAAACATGCCCTGTCTATGAAGGCGAGGGGCAGATGTGGACAGCTAAGGGGCCACGCTTGTCCATCACCCTGGAACTTGCGTCCAGCGCAGATGGTAGAGACCAAGCCACCAAGGGAGATGATCGCATCCTTTCTTACGCATGTTTTTTCACTGGCTTAATCAGTTACTTATGCTGAAAATGAAGAGGCAGAAAAAGGAAACAAAAAAGGAATGTCAGAAAAACCGCAGTGCCCTTTCCTTTCTGTCCTTCTTTACCCATCGGTAAGTAGGGCTGTAGTGATAATGGAACGGACAAACATCAGAAAGTGAAAGAAAATTTGAGAGTGAGGTATAGCAGCCACTGTTGGAAGAAATACACAGACATTCTGAACTGCAGAACCTAGAAATCGGATACTTCAGGTGACTCTACACAGGAATGAAGTGCTGATGTTTGCATTTAAAACTGCCATTGCCCAAGGAAGATGAGGGGCCATTTGTGAACTAATAATAATCTGAACAACTAATTTGAAGACACCAATATTCAATATAACAACCATTTTTTTTTAACAACCGTTGTTGAATTCCTACCATCCTGTCTAGTGAAACTTTGCATCGTTTCTAATTTTTTTTTATTAATTTTTACTCTCTTTAATCATTTGGTCAATCTTGCATTCTTAAATCTGGTAACCTGGGCAACTTCTTTGAAGATAACAGTATGTAATATAACAACCACTGTTAATTCCTATCATCTTGTTTTGAAATCTTGTATTGTTTTTATTGTTTTTGTTTTGTCTTATTGTCATTTTGTTATTGTTTTTTCTCTCTTTAAAATAAAAAAAATGTGAATCTAAAATTAATCCTCGTCCCTTGGTGGGAACAGCTTTGAGGAGCATTTGTGCTGGCGGTGAGAGCCCAGGGCGTCGTGCTCCTGCACCCCTGGTTATTGAGCTGATGCCCCCATTGCTGTCTTCCTCCCTGGCTTCCTTCCTCCCTGCCCTCAGCCTTGCCTAGATCCCCTCCTGAGGTGCTGCTTGCTTCAGCCCTAAGTCAGGTCCTCCTCTATGGGATTCATGCCAGACTCTGCTGGGGCGGGGGGTGAGTGCTGACCTTTAGAGCCCTAAACTGGCCAAGCTGCTTCTTTTGCAACTTTGCTGTGGTCAAATAACCATCCTCCAGCCCACCAAGAGCTGGGATGCGCATCTGATCAGCTCGCTGAGACGCATGCTGCTTCTCAGACAGGGCAAGAAACGGCCAGCCGCGCCTTCTGAAGTTCTGTTGTTTTTTTAAGGAAAATATTAAGTTACCAGTTTTAGAAATATTGAAGCCAGCAACCCAAATATTTTCTCCATGTCAGGCTATCCCACAATGAACTCTTTTTCATCATTTCATAACGTTTTGGAACTCATGTTATAGGCCCTTAGGGGAGTTTATGTTCTTCGTGGGGCTTATGAGCTTCAAGGAGTCTGGACAACATAGAGCCCAGAGCCTATCTCAGATGTGCACCTGCTGTGTCATGAAGTGCACAGCCCTCACGGAGTCCCTTTTATGACCTCTTCTTTCTGAATTTCAAGATCTTCCCCAGTGTCGGAGGGCAGCAGGGGGAGGCACCCTTAAGGAGAAGGAAGGAACCTTTCGTTCGGAGCACTTGTCTGGGGTGTTTCCCTCTTGTAATCCCAGTTCTCTGGTATAGTTTGAATCCTGAGTGTCCCCAAAAGGCCCTAATGGTGAAGATCTGGTGCTCAGTTTGGTGCTGTTGGAAGCCAGTGGACCCAGGAGGAAACTGCTAGGTCATTATGCAGCAGCCATTAAGGGACTGTGGGCCTCTGGGCCCCTCCCTTGCTTTCTTTTTCTCCTCACCCATGACTGAGTGGTTCTGCTTCACCACGTGCTCCTGCCTCAGTGTGCTGCCTGCCCCAGGCCCAAAGCAGTAGAGACACGTGATCATGGACTGGAAGCCTCAAGCCTGTGAGCCACAACCAGCCTGTTCTCTTTCTAAGTTAACTGTCTTCAGTATTTTGTTACAGTGATGGAAAAAGCTAACACACTGTCCCATCAGCATGGTGTCACTGAATGATCAAAGCAGAGTCATCCCAGGACAGAGCCCTTTCTCAAGACAAAGGGTACAGATGCACCTTGCTCCAACCTGAAGTCAGAAACTCACTGAGCACCAATGTCATACTGAGGCATCACCTTCTTTTTTTTTTTTTTAATTTTAAAGAGTAAAAGAAGGATAACATAATAATAGGGGGGACTTGGCAAATTACAGACAAAATGGTAGGAAATTATCAATGGTTATCGTTTTACATATTATTATCTACAAAATAGTTTCTCAGGAAATCAAATAGACAAATAATAGTGAGTTAGAGACAAAAGAGGTAGGAGAGGCGTCACCTTCTAGTTCTTACTAGAGTGGGTACTGGGAATCCCTGGTAGCTCCACTTCACAGGTGGTGAGAGAGGACGGTGGTACCATTCTCTGTCTCTGTCTCTGTCTCTGTCTCCGTCTCTCCCTCCCTCCTTCCCCCCTCCTTCTCTGAGGAGCAATGGGAGAGCACTCTATCCCAGAAGATTTCATTCTCACCATTGGCGTGGGGAGCCCCCTCTTGCAACTCTTCATTTCCTCTTCTGAGCCTTCGCTCTGGGACAGAGACTCCAGCACTAAGCCTGGAAGATTCTCCTCACACAGAAGCCACTCTTTAGGATGCTGCAGGTAATATCAACAGTCAGAATCATATTTTTCTGGCTCTGCCCTCACTCACCCTCTCTCAAGGGCTTCAGGGAAGACCTTGGGCACAAGAACTCCTTTGACTTTTGCAGTGGGGTAGCTTTGTCCTTTCTCCTGATCTGGTTCATACTGGGTGGTCCCAGCTGTTAATGCCACACTGACCCTGTGGCACCTCCAACCCTTCATGCTTGGAATGAATGGTTTAGACATAGATATAGATAAGAGATGTAGATCATCTTTTCAGCAGAAGATCCAGGGCATCCCTTCTTCTGATAAATTCTTTTCTTTGCCTACCTACTTGAAAAGATCCTTGGACATCTCTGAAACCAGAGGGGCTCTAGTTCTCTGTCTGGCAGGAGACTCCCAGGAAGGGGTGAGAAGGGGAGCCTTGTGAGATTCCCTCATCAGGGCCCCTAGGAAATTGCCCCTCAGGCTTGGGACGGAGCCCAGTAAACCTTTCCTCCTGACCTGCCCATGATTTCTCTGAGTTAGTCAATGGATGATCTCAGAGAATCCACTAAGGTTGTTTTAAAAATTATGTCCAAATGGAAAAACAAGTAGTGAAAAGAACTTATCATCACAAGGACAAAATAACCTGATATTATGGTTGGAACAAGGATGTCTTTCGAAATGCTGTCTTAAAAACACTCTGGCTGGACACAGTAGTACCTGCCTGCAACTCCAGATACTCAGGAAGCTGAAGCAGGAGGATCACAAGTTCGGGTCTAGTCTGGGCTAAATAAATAAATAAAGAAAGAAGGCTGAGCTTGTAGCTCAGCAGTAGAGCACTTGCCTAGCATGCGTAGCGCCCTGGGTTCCATCCCTAGTATGAGGGTGGAGGTGGAGAAGACTTCAACCAAAACCCCAATGCTGAATAGGTCAAAAGCCAGTCAAGACTTAGAATAAGAATTCAGTTCCAAAAGAAAATATGCAAAAAGTTAGCTTCATGGAAGTTGAGAGGAGAGTGGTGGCTCCCGGAGGCTGGGGGTGTACTGGCGAGGGAGGGGTGACAGGAAGCACCCATGAGCAGGTGTTCTCATAGTGTGCTGTGGGGAAGAAGCTCTAGCACCTACTGCACAAGAGAGTGAGTATACAAAATGACAGTGTACTGTATATTTTAAAAAGCTATGAGAAAGGATTTTGAATGTTCTCACCAAAAAAGAAATGACAAATAATGAGGAAACATATGTATGTTTCCTATGTTTGAATATTACACATTTAACACATGCTTGAACTATCACAGGGTACTCTACAAATATGTACAATTTTAGAAAAAAGAAAGACAGACAGACAGAAAGAAAAGACACAATTGTTGAACTTCCAGGCAATCTCTCTTTCTCCTGGCACATGCACTGTGCCTTTCTCTCTTGCCTTGTGACAAGACATGGCTTGTGACACAGCTCTATGAATCTTCCACGTAGGTGACCACCTTTGATGGAGCCATACTGAGAATTTCAAGGGATGAAAGGCAGAAGGGGGATATTCATGTGAGCTCCACATTCTAGGGGTCACCTTGCATGCTTAAGTTTTTTTCAGGTCAGCAAATTTTTAACAAATCATCTGAAAACAGTATTGCTGCCATTGCATTTTTTTTGCTTACCTATCTGAAGCTATGCATTTTTATACGTGTATAGTTTTTGAATAAGATAACTGAGAAACCATGAACTTTTCACAGATTCCTCTCTTGACTCGTGTTCATATTGTACTATATCAGTTATCACTTACTTGATACACATCACCCCAAATTCAGCGGCTTCAACAGTAACAACCTTTGTCATCTCACAGTGTCTGCATTGTGGTCCGGCTCTCTCAGTCAGGCATTCGTCAGCCTGGTATCATCCAAAGGCTTGACTGGAGCCGGAGGGTCCAGTTCCAATAGCCACTCCCATGGCTGTGGGGGTGCTGAACTTCCTGCGTGTCCTGCCTGCACTGCAGACAACTTCCTCAAAGACAGAGACTCGAGAGACAGAAGCTGCAGTGGCCTTGCAGCAGTCCTGGGTGTTCCACACCACGGGTCACCCCGGCGAGCTGGGATGTACGTCAGTGAACCACCGTGATGTGAGCTACTCTACAGTGCTTTGTCTTACATCCGCCCGAGGGGACACTGACCTGCAGACTTTCACCTAGAGCCCATCCACACCTCTTCGCACCCCCTATGCATCACATGTGCACACACGCACTCATGTGTACCTCCATGTATTCACCCGGACACACACATATTCATGGCCCTGTACAACCACACACACACACACACACACACACACGCACAGTTGCGCACTCACAGTCACACTCATGCCTGCACGTGCTCGCCCACGTCTCTTCACACCCACGCTCACTCTTGTACCTAACACATATGCACACTCTCAAACACGCATGTGCACACAAAATGTACAGGCCCATGTGCACGTACTGCCCTGCTGCAGCCAGCCCACTGGACGGAGCACACTGGCAGATGGCCTTACCCACCGCTTGGTCCCCCGCCTCCGGCTCTCCCCGCCTGTCCACAGCAGATGCCTCTTCTGTGGACGTTTGTATCCCCCTCTCTTCTTTCTTCCATACCAGGGACTGGAGCCAGGGGGCCCATGCACTGAGCCACAGCCCTAGCCCTTTTTCAATTTTTCATCTTGAGATAGGGTCTCTGTAACTTTCTAAATAGCCCAGGCTGAATAAACTTGCCATCCTCCTGCCTCAGCTTCCCAGAAGGCAGGGGTTACAGGCCTGCTCTACACATCCAGCTGCTTGCTTGCTTTGCTAATTTAGTATCCAAGCTCTTGGCTCCAACCTACTTTAGACACCTACTGCTGGTTTGATGTGTGCCGCCGTCCTGGGCTCCTCTTACATCCATTGCCTGCCTGTGTGCATTCACCTCCCTCCCCCAGAGCTCCTCTTCCCCTTCCTACTGGGAGAGGTTCCCTGGCCATCTTCCAGCCCCTCTGACCTCCTCCTCTGCACTCCAGCCTTGCGGCCAGGCCTCTGCTGGGGGTAGCACCAGCTCCTTCCTCACAGAAAGGAGAGACGTTAGGCATCACAATCACAAGGACCAGCTCATGTGGCAGCGGAATGCAATTTGAACTGACCCTCTGTTGCAAGCATTTCTCTGAGCATCCATAGCCTTGATTTGGAAATTATTCACAAAAGCCAGACAAACACCCACTAGCCACGCAGGCTAGTAAAAGACTTCTTTGCTCACTGTTGAGATGCACTGCTGGCATTTGCAAAGCTCGCATTCCACTTGAGGCTTTGTCTGCTTGGCACACGTACCTGCCTGCACTAACCTGCCTGTGGGGCTTTAGAAACATTCTAGTTTACAAGAGGATTTTACATGTGTGTGAGGTGTGTGTAGTAGATGTGTGTAGTAGATTACGTGTGTGTAGATGCGAAGCTGGTCACCAGGAATGAGAAACAGCTCCCCAGGAGCTCATAGTCAATTCCACAAAGCAATGAGGCAAGAGAGGACTTGGAGAAGCACTGGATCGGGGTGGTGGGTGACAATGTCCAGGGTGTGTTTGCCTGGGACTGAGAACTCAGTAGCCCTAAGTGTCAGCTGCCTATGAGAAGCTCTGCGCTAGGTCCTGGTACACAGTGGTCGTGGAGACATGGAGACTCAACCTCATAGGCTTCCCAGGCAGGGACGGGGTCAAAGATACAGAAACTTGGAGACAAGCTGTCTCAAGAGAATAAACTGCTGCACCTGCTGTACTGAGGGAGGGACAGCCACGTCCACCCCATATCCGATCATCTCAATACTCTGGCCCTAAGCATAGGCCTTTCCCTACTTCTTTAGGGATTCCAAAACTGTACATTATTCATGATTACTATCAAAATAACAAATGTTGGTAAGGATATGGAGAAATCAGAACACCTGTGTAGTGTTTGTGGGAGTAGAAAATGGTGTAGTCACTGTGGAAGACAGTATGAAGGTTCCCCAAATGAATAGAGACCACATGATCCAGCAGTTTCATTTCTGAGTACACACACAGGAAATCTGAAATCAGGATCTCAAAAACACAGCAGCGTTGTTCACAATAGCCAAAGATAGTGACAACTCAGATATCTGCCTCGGGATGAATGGTTAAACAAGATGTGGTCTGTGGATACAAGAGAATATTATGCAACTCCTAAAAAGGAAAGAAGTCTGACACATACACCAACATGGACGGACTTTAAGGATATGCTAAGTGAAATAAGCCAGCCACAAAAGTGTGAGTACCTTGTGAGTCACTTCTCTGAGGTACTGAGAGTCATTAAATTCATAGGAACAAAGGGTAGAATGGCAGTTGCCAGGGTCTGGGAGAGAGGGTGTGAGGAGTTAGAGTTTGGGGGTCCTGTTTCAGTTTGGTAAAGAGTTCTGCAGATGGGTGGTGGTGATAGTTGCACAGTAATGCCTTGCACTTAATGCCACTTACCGTGTACTTAGAAAGAACCCAATTGAGTGAGAACTTGCCCAGACCCTGTTCTGGGAAGAGGCCAGTCAAGTGGACGGTCCCACTCCAAAGAGACTTGGCTCTCAGTGGCCCTGGGCTGGAGTAGGGGGTCTGATCAGCAGCTCAGAGCATAGGAAGTGGAGCCCGGGTTAGCACAGAGGGAGGCTGGAGAGACTGCTGCGCATGGGAGGGACAGGCACAAGCACCTTCAACCTCGGGTCTCTCTGGTGGCTGGGCTTATGGGACCAGCCCTGGGGAACGCGGAGGGAGGCGTGTGCCCCAGAATGGGCCCTCTGGGCTTGGTTTCGGCAGGAGGAGGCTGTGTTGTGTCTACTCCGTGTCACTGGCATCATGACACTGATGCACTCGGTGCCCTTCAGCTTTTCAGCTCTGTACAACTCACCGAGGGCCCAGGTCCTCTCTGTGGCCGTAGGCCCACAGTCAGTAGCGGGACGGTCTGGTCACTTCCAGCTCAAGGAGGCAGTGACTTTGGAAGTGCAGGCAGGGAGGACGGTGGCTTTGGGACACCTGAGGGACTGCTGAGGCTCTGATAGAGGCACTCTCTCTCTTTAATTTACCTAGTAGCAGGTAAGGCTCTCGGGGCAGGGGTAGGAGCAAGATGGAGGCGAGAAGTTGGTTTGCAATTAACCTCAGGTGGACAAATAGCATTATCTCGCCCCCCACCCCTTAGGCTGCGTGGACACTTGGAGGAAAAGCAGCGCATGCTGCTGAGTCCTCAGGAAATCTGTTTCCAGAGGAAACATTCCTAAGCATGGAAGGGACAAGAGTCTGGGCCTTGCCATGCGCAGATGCAGGGTCTGCCTCTGACAGGCCCTGGGTGGGAGAAAGAGAATAGCCACGGAGAGCCAAGGCGGGCACTGGGGACCCAGGGAGCAGCCTGGGCCTGGGCCAGAGCTTTCAGAAGCTGGCGCGGTTTCCTTCCCACTCCAGAATGGAGGGCGTTCTCTGGCCCAGATGCTCTGAGTGACTTAAGCCTGAAGATGAGGAGTGAGTGCCGGACCTCACCCGCAGAGGATGCGGCCATATCCGAAGCTGTCCCCTGCCCAGGTATTGAGTAATGTGCGATCTCACTGTCCATTACAGAGCCGAGCAACACAGAAGGGCTCTGAGCATTACAGACACTCACCCAAGCCAACCAGGATTCCCGCCAGCGCTACTGCAGTGCTCTGGACGTGGTATGTAACTTGTCACTGCTGTTATTTTGTTTTTGTTTTCCACTCAACAGGGAATCAGCCTGTGGACTCACGGAATCTTAGAGTAACGTGAAGACTTAATGTGGTGGAATTTACCTCCTACCCATTCACGTGTCAGAACCCGTGTGTATTTAGCAGGGTACAACTACTTTGAGACACGGTGGGTGTGTGCTTTGGTGTGTGTGTGTGTGTGTGTGTGTGTGTGTGTGTGCAGTGAGTCTGAGTGGCTGAGTTCTCAGGCCAAACCTTCCTTTACCTGCTGTAAGAAATAGCTTATTTAAGGCACCCTAAGCGCCGGGGCTTGGGAGGGGTGGTGCTCTCACCTCCACAAGGAGGGCTGGACTGCTCTTACACTGGTGGGCTGGGCAGTCCTATGGAGAAGGGGCATGAGAGGAAGCACAAAGCTTTAATGCTGGTGTGTCAGTGGTGACTCCGGGACGCCCCTGTAGGGAAGAAGAGACTCATTCCAGAGCTAAGCATGTCAGTCCCTGTGGTGGACCCTGGCGTGCCGAGACCCACGGATGATGGGTGTAGATGCCCAGCCTCAGAGAAGGCTACTAGCAGTACTGCTGCCAGCTCCTCGGAGACCATTGTCCCCCACTGGTACCTTGTCCAGGGGTCCAGCCCCCGGGGTGCCCCTTGTCTAGTGAGGGGCTGGATGAGCCTGCTACTGGGCCAGCCTTTGTCCCACCTTTCTGGGCCTGTCCTTGCTGCCATCCTCTTGTGGCGCTGATGCCAGTGGGTCTCACTCACAAACATCCCGCAGGTCTGCTCTGCTCCACGTCTGGGCCCTGGGGACTCAACTGTGATGGTCTCTGTCCTAGAAAATCTCAGAGACAGAGGGCTGAGGAGGCGCACATGCTTGATTTCTATACAGTTGTTCCTGGGTACCTGCTGGGGATTGGTTTTAAGACCTCTGAGGATAATAAAACCCCAAAATGCTCAAGCCCTTTATGTAAAATATGGTAGCATTTGTGGAGATCCTACTAAGATCCTTCTGCACATTTTTAATCATATCTAGGTGACTTATTCTACCAAAAACAATGCAAGTGCGGGGCATGTGGCCATTCCACTGTATTGTTTAGGGAATAATGACAAGATAAATGTCTGTACAGATTCAGATCAGAAACAATTTTTTCCAAATATTTTAATCACTGATTGATTGAATCCTCAGATGTAGATGCTGAAGATCCAGAGAGCTAACTGTACTGTATGTGTATGTGTAACAGGTATTCAATATAGAAAAATATTTGCAGCTTAATGTATACATACAAACATTCAAAATATGTATTTATATATAAGTATATGCACAGAAGCTCTTTATCTAATGCCTGTGAAACTAGGAACCATTAAGTGAACAGCCACTTAATCTCAGCCTCTGAGATTTTCTAGGACAGAGACCATCACAGTTGAGTCCCCAGGACCCAGACATGGAGCACAGCAGACCTGCGGGATGTTTGTGAGTGAGACCCACAGCCATCATTTAAAAGAGAAAGTCACTGTGTGTATATCTGCTTGTGTGTGTGCTCGCATTTGTAAAACATTCCATTTCAACTTGCAGCTTAAACATAGAGATATGCGTGCTGGTTGTCCAGTTTGGTGGTCTCAGATCTGTATCACCTTCTGCCTGTAGCATACACAGCTGCAGTGCTTTGTCTGTATTTAGCAGTTCTGACTTAGCAAAGGTGATGTGAGACCTCAGAGACCTCAGCTCAAGACTCTCAGTTCAAAACTTTTGTGGATTCTTACTTTCTCCCCATCTTTTATGAATCTCCCATTCACACACACACACACTTTTCATGGCTTGCCTTTATTTTTTCTGTTCTTTTCTTTTTTTTCCCCCAGTACTGGGGATTGAACTCACGACCTTGCACTTGCTGGGCAGGCACTGTGCCGCTGAGCTAAATCCCCAGCCCCTTTTTCTGTTCTTTTCTATAATTCACTTAGTTTGTTTTAATCAGTGTGTGTTTGCAGTACATGGTGACTACACCCATCATTGGGAGTTGGCATTTGCACGTAACACATCTTTCCTTTTCCAAAGCTTTGCACTTCTTCATAGGAACAGCTCTTCCTCACCTATCTCAGAGGACCTGGTGGTATTTAACCAAATCGCACAGTAACACAGCCTAGTATTCTGGGGCTGGACGTCAATGTTGGAGACCAAGAAGGACTGCACAGCGATGGGTCCAGTCCAGGGGCTGTCCCCGGCTTCTCAGCAGGCATTCAGCAGAAGCCTGTGGGTTCTTTGAGGGCAAGTGCTGGAAGCAGAGAGAACCTAGGCAGGGTTCTGGGAAGGCCTTCTAGGAGGCCTGAAGAGGTCTAAATGCAAGATGCTGAAGCCGCTACAGTTTGGATATGAAATGTGTTAAGGGCTTGGTCCCCAGTCTGGTGCTACTGGGAGGTGATGCAGCTTCTAGGAGGTGGGGCTTATGGAAGGCCTTAGGTCCCTGTGGGTGTGCCAGTGAGGGGTTGTAGGATCCGTCTGTCTCTCTCTGTCTCCTATCATAGGTTGAATAGGCTCCTCCAGCACATGTTCCCATTATGACGTGCTGTGCCACCTGGGGCCCAAAGCAACAAAGCCGAGCAACCTCAGACTGAAACCTCCAGAGTTGTGAGCCCAAAGCAAAAGCCAAATGAATGCCTTTGTGGCTTTTGCAGTGCTGGTGTTCAGACCCAGGGCTTTGTACATACTAGGCAAAGGCTCCACTACTGAGCTATAGCACTATTTATTATTTTGGGACAGGGCTCACTAAGTTGCTCACTCTGGCTTTGAATTTATAGTCCTCTTCCCTCAAATTCCTGAGTTACTGGGATTATAGGCATCTGGCACCCTACTATCTGTGTCTTCTTCTGTTGAGTTGGTGATCTCAGGTGTTTTGTTATGGTCACAGAGAGCTGACTGGCACACGGGTCTAACCACTGCAGTGCCATGTGTCTTTCACAGGTACATGTGTTTCCGGCCTCACCTGCCATGCATTACCCGTTCCTACTCTGTGCTGGGAGGTGAAAATGCAGTCCCGCAAAATGTAGTCATTCCCCTAGGGGACTCACAGGAGTGTGACAACCAATTCGTAAACAGCTCATTGTAAGTAATGTGGCAGATGTTAGAGCACGCAAGTGGGAGAGACCACCTGTGCAGGGAGGGTGCCGTCCACAGCAACAGGACAGTGATTTGGGGCAGGTCCTGCAGAATGAGTAAGGATTTGCTGGGTAACTGATGGGGGAAGTGGAGGGCATATCTCCACTGAGCAACTCAGGGGGACTGGAGACTGGCATTTGTGACAGAGTGCAGAGGGTTACAGACGAGAAGCCTACATGGGCTGGAGTATCCGTACGAGGTGTATTTAGATTCTTTCACCCACTGGAGTATTTTTGCCATGGAACAAACAATAATAACTTTGAACTGAGATATTTTTAAAGACAGGTCTAATCCACCTGGAACTTATTTTGCATGTTAGAGGCAAACATCAACAGTTTGTCAGATTTTTCAGTACGGTTTATTATATTCCTCTTGCTTTCCTTGCTGCTTTGCAAAGGCAAGTGTGTCATTGTCCTGTGATGCTGGGTCTGCAGAACCTCTGCATTGTAGGACCCTGGGGGAGCATCACTTATGTCACAGTCCACGGGATATTTATTGAGACTCCATGATGCACAGATGAGAGTGGTAAACTGAGAAAAGGGTGAGGTGAGGATAAGAAGGACAGACACTTTTTCATGCCACTTTAGGCAGGGAACATGGAACAGGGTCTTTGGAGAACCACCTTGCAGTATCTTAAAAAGCTAAGTAAATATCTACTGTATAGCCCAGCCATTCTATGCCTCGTTATTAGCATAAGAGAAAAGAAAGCATATGTGCATGCAAGGACTTATATTCCAATGTCCACAGCAGCAACTTTGTAATATGGCAACACTGTGCTACACCCTCACAATAAACTACCACTGCTCAACAATAAAAAGGAATGAAATGTCCATATACACAACCGCATCAGGAAAAAAATCTCAAAATAATTACGCTGATGAGAGAAACCAGCCCCCCAAATCATGCTGTGTAATTCCATTTATACAAAATTCTAGAAAATACAGATGGTGTACAGTGACAGAAAGCAAATTACTGCCTGTCTGGGGGTGTGGATGGGACAGGGGAAAAGGAGGAAGAGGAGGACAGAAAGGGGATGCAGAGTGATAGAGAAAGCCTCTAGAAGAGATGCAAACGTTCACTCTCTTGGTGTGGAAGATTGCATGCGTTTCTGGATATGAACAAAAACTCATCAAGTTGTGTACTATACATATGTGGCTTATTGTGTGTCAACACTACTGGAATAAACTGTGGAAAGAGTGCTTAATCTATTGTTGCCAAACAGCTGCCAGAATAAAGTTTCTCAATCAAGACATGTTTTGAAATAAAATTTAATTTCAGATTATGTGATAGAAATAGAACATTAGGTCATTGTGGGAAAAGTAAAACTTTTTCAGTTATAGTTGTTTTCTGTTTCAAATTAGGAAAACTTCCTCTTCATGTGTAGCAAAGAGCATTTATGTGAAGTGTACAGAAGTTTTCTGGGGTTGTTTGTTGCAACATAATATTACTGTCTGAGTAGCTTAAACAACATACATTTATTTCCTGATGGTTGTGAAGGCTGGAAGTCCAAGATCAAGGTGTCAGCCAGGTTGGTTTCTTCTGAGTCCTCCCTGCCTGGCTTGTGGATGGCTTTTCTCTGTGTACTGTTACATGTTCTCCTCTCTGTACGTGTCTTGGTCATTCCACTTGATGTTCTTTTCATAAGGACATTAGTCATATTAGGTGAAGGGCCAGTCCTACAGAAGCATGACTTCATCTTAGCTAATTAGTTATACAGTATTAAGGTACAGATCTAAAATATTCCCCAGAAGTCTCACGTTCAGAGCTGAGGTATGATCGAAAGGGTCAGATCACAGTCAGTCACTAGGGCCGTGACTCAGAGGGACGTATTCCTGTCTCTGCTCATCTATTCTCTCTCTGCTTTCTGGCTGCCACGTGGTGAACAGTTTCCCTCTGCCATATCATTCTGCCATGCAATTTCTGCCTTGAAGCCAACCAACCATGGACTGAACCCACTGAATCTATAAACTGAAAGATGTTTCTTCTACCTTTTGAGTTGTAGGTATCAGGAATTTTGTCTCAGTGAAGGGAAAATAACTTGCACAGAGCATTAGTATGGAGAGTGAGGTTGTTGTGACTGTAGCTGATCATGTGGTTCACAAGTTGTGACTGTAGCTGATCATGTTGGTAGTGGTTTGCAAGAGTTGTTTGAAAAGTTTGAAGATACAGAAACATTAGAATGCTTTAACATTAGCATTAGATCGAGAAACATTAGAATGCTTTAACAGAAGATGAGAATGCTGATAAGAATGCTGACATGAGGACCAGGCCCAGGAGGTTTCATCTGGGAACAAGGACTCCACTGGCAGTTGGACTACAGGCCATGTGTGTTACTCTCTGGTAGAAAATTGTCTATATTTTGCCCACATCCTGAGACTTTGCATTATACCAAGATTAAGGGCAGTGATCTACAAAATCTGACAAAGAGTTTTCAAGGCAGCCCAGTGTTAGGCTGTGTCACGAGCACTGCTAGCTGCTTTAGCCAGATCTATAGGAGAAAAATAGCGGAAGTGAATGATTTGAAAAGCTTGCAATTTAAGCACAAAAGAAATGCATGCAAAATTGGGGTTTTGGAAAACATCCTTGCTGAAAAGATTAGCAACAAAGAGAGGCCAAGTGTTTTGCCCTGGAGCAAGAAAGATGCCTTGAGGGCATCTCATGAATCAGCAAGATCCCACCTATTGCGGGTTCAAGGGTACAACACTGTAAAGCTTTCATTTTAGAAGAGAACTCTTGGATTCCCCACTTGAGAAGGACTACATAAAGGACTGGTTCCCTAGGATTTGTTTTATAGTGCCTAGCCATCCAGGTACTCAGAGGGCTCCTCAGTCCCGATCCAGGGTGAATGGCTACTGCTGAAACTGACGAATAGACCTTAGCATCACCCATATGGTGCCAGTTTTTAAGGCACACAAAACTCAAGAGCCCAGATTTGAAAGGAAGGCCTGGGAGGCCAGGCAATGTGCTCTTGAGAGTGCATGAAGTGTGAGAGTGAAGCCAAACATGCCGTGGAGACCACAGGAAGTTGGAGTAAGCTGGTTCTAAGGAAGAGTTTCCATGGAGATCCCGGAAACATGGGTCATCTGCCAAGGAAAGTTGCAGGCAGTGAGCAGAGTCAGGCCTATTGAGAGGCCGTGTGGGCTGCAACTGCAACTGGTAATGCTGTAGGGGTAGAACTCCCCAAACCCTTTGGAGTCCACATCTCCCCACAATTTGCCCTGGGTGTTGGATGTGGAAATATAAGATTGAATGTCTCCCTGTTGGGTTTTGGTCTTGCTTTGGTCCTATTCTTTCTTACTCCTCATCCTCCCTTTTGAAATGGGAATGTTTACCCTGTGCCTCCTGTGTTGGAAGTGTTTAACTTTTAAAAAATTTTATAGTGACTCAAAGCGAAGAGTTTGCCTTGAGTCTCAAAGGAGACTTTGGATTTGGACTTTTTGGCAATGATGGAACTGTTAAAACTTTTTTGATTCTCAGAGGTGAAGTAAATGCATTTTTCAGAGTGAGATGGACGTGAGTTTGGGGGTCAGGGACAGAATATTATGGCACAGACCCAACACATCTCCCCAGATTCTCATGTTCAGAGATGAGGCCTGTTGAAGGGTAGATCAGTGCAGGCATGCCACGGGACAGTGTGTGCTCATCCCCAGCTCCTCCCTTCTCTCTGTACTTCCTGGCCACCATGTTGTGAAGAGCTTTCCTCCACCATGCTGTTCTACCGTACTGTTTCTTCCTTAGAACCAGCTTACTATAAACTGAATCCACTGAAACTTTGCCTAAACAAAAATGTCTTCCTTTATGTTGTGACTGCCAGGTATTTTATCTTAGTGATAGGAAAGTGACTAATATTACAGTGACCTTGTCCACAAATAAAGTCATATTCTGAGGTACTAACAATAGGACTTCAATGGTGGAATTTAGCGGATAAGCACAATTCAACCTACAGCTAAGTTTTGCCTTATGTTTTTATCCTTTAGAAAAGTAAAATAAGATAAAAATGAAAGCTGCTGTTTTGAAGTCTGAAAAGCTGCCATGCTCCACCTGTAAAAAGCCAGGAAGGAAATGAGATTTCCTCTGAGGTTTTTGTGCAGCATCTTGTGGCCTTCTTGCTGTCTGGAAGAAATTTCCTTCCTGTCCCACTGGGCTTCATTCTTGAGCCTGGGACATGGGTTTTTCCTGGCTGGACTTTTGCATTTGCCTTTGGTCTGGACCGTTATAACTGCTCTCCCTGGGTACTCTGAGGGCTGTAGTTCTCATTCCTTCTTTTCTGAGTTTTGTTTGATGTCATCCTTTCTCTGGTCTTACTTTCTTCCATCTAGCATCAAGTTGTCTACACTAGTGAAATGCCCTGGAAGCATCATTAAAGATCTATACTCAAATTCAGGTTCCCGTGAAAGCCACAAACTCTTTGAACAAAGAGAAAACAGGAGATCCCGGAGCAATCACAAACTCCAACACAGAATCTCGGGTTCAAAGCCTGATTTTGGTGAAAATGGTGTGCCTTTGGGGATGGAGGGAACTTTTCCTTCTACATATTCTGCATAGGGCATTGTCCATACACGTGGGGACAAGAGGATAGGCCGGTTGCTCTCACTAGGGGAGGAAGCTCCCAGCCCACACTGGCCTGCAGTAACAGAGAAGGGTCTCTGGCTCAGGTGCCGACAGGTTCCCAGCTGGTATGCATTTGAGGAGAATAATCAACAGAAATGTCCAAGGGTGCTTTTCTCGCCTCCTGTCTTCACAGCAGCCTCCTTGATATGTAGCAATGGCCTGGGGAACTGGGATCCACTTAGCTTCCTGATGTTGGCTTCACCACACACGGGCACTTGTGGCACAAGACACCTCACACACCCTGGCTGGTAATGCAGTCATTGTTACCCACTCTTGCTTCATGAACAACCTGCTTGTCGAGCTGAACACTGTCAAGTTGGACAGACGACCTTAATTTCTGCAAATGGTCTTTCCCAAGCAACCACCAAGCCTCCTGCCTATCAGCTTTTCCTTCAGCAATCCACTTTTCTACTTGAATATTCTTTTTTAAGAAAACAAAGCAATACACTCACTAACGCACTTCATGTAGCTTCTAAAACAATCCCGTGTGCTAGCAGGGGATGCACTGTGCTTTAAGAAACAGTGATGGAGAAAGGTACAGCCTTGCCGTCTTTTCCTGGGCTTCTCAGTCCTTAGCAGAAGCCTTTTTGGATAAAAGGAAAAAAAAAATCCATGGACTTCCCTTAGCCAGGGATCATTCCTTCGGGATCTTTCAACTGAGAAAATACATACAGAATGACGGAACTTCTCCAGTGTGTTCTACTAGTACTTCCAAGTGAACCGGCATTGTGTTGACAGTGCACATTTTCTTGAGCAGGTTATAGCCTTTCCACCTGCTGCAGGTCTGGAGAGCTCACTAGTGTGAAGCCGCTTTGAAACTCTGGCATCCTAGAGTCCGCAGCTCATAGCTGGGAACCCTGGATTTAGAAGAAAAGGCCAAGGCCATCTCTGTCCCGTAGAGTGGACCTCAGAAATTTGCCTTCTAGTTCCCTGGTCTGTGACATGTCTGTAATTGTGCCTGCTTATGTAGCCTCACAGATGACATATTTTTTGGTGAAGACAGTAATAAATATTATGCAAAATAATGCAAAAAATCAATATAATACCTTCTGTAAAATCTCAGAAGAAAAGTAGGGCTCTACAGAGAGGAAGGAAAGAGAAAAAGTGAACAGAGAGGAAAAGGAAAAGCAGCAATCGACGCCTGAGGTACTGACCACAGGGCCTGGACTCACAAGTGTCCTACGCTTGGGTGGGAGGTGGCAGCCAAGCCTTCTCAGCTCCTTTAGAATCACCAAGCAGAGGCACATGGACCAGCGAGGAGACCATGTGAGGTGTGGGGCTCAGTCTCTGGGGTTGGGGATCTCACTGGCACCCTGCAAGGAGGGGCGTGAGCTAGTGGACAGGAGGAGTAGACAAAGCTGCTCTGCTCCCCACAGGTGACCGGCTCTGGTTTCTCTGAAATGTGCCAGGGCTGCCTTGGGGTCCATGGAAGCCCACCAGGATGGCAGTGTAGCAGTAGGAGGGAGAGGAAGGAAGGGCACAGAGTGCAGAGCCCTGCCCAGCAGGTGTGGGGAAGAGGATGGTTTCTCACTCTTTCTCCCAGGGGAACCGAGGCCAGGAGGGGCAGCCACTCCGGGGGTGCAGCTTGCTGTAGAGGGCGAGCCCCAGCCAGGCTGCACTCACCAGCGGCTTTCCTTTCACAGACGCTCAGCCCACCCCAGCCCAGTGTCCAGAACCAAATGACTGCAGGTGAGCAGGCCCCAGTATTGTGCCTGTATAATAACAGGATGAGAAGGGCAGGCAGGAGGACCTTATAAATAGATTATAAGGCTGCGGAGAGCTTAACTTTTACAAAACCTCTGAGCCTTTCTGCTTCACAATGGCAATGTGACATTGTCCTGATGTTCTATTGCAGAAACAAAGAAAAAATATCTTTTCTGTTTTTTTTTCTTTTTAGTTGAAAAGCTCAGAGCACATAGAGCCTAAACTTCCAGAGTGGAGTGGACTATGTCCCTTGATTGACACGGGTCTGTGGGTTTTGATGCCAAACCTGGGGATTCCAAACTTGGTGAGAAGACAGCTGTGGATGGTAGAGGAAAACCTCATGCACTGCCAAATCCCAGGCCCTTTTCAACAATAAATTTGGTAATTCACGAATGTTCTCCACCGTCTCCAGTCATTGTCCGTCCATCGGCGGGTCCCTCACCTGCTTGTGCACTGTGGCTGTTTTGTTCAGGGCTGTGCAAGCTCCAGCACTGATTGGCCTTTAATAAATAATATCATCCAGCTATTAACTCAACAAAAATCAGGTGAATAATAGATGCATCTCCTTCCGAAGGAGTCTTCAATTATTTGCACTGAGAAACCAGTTAGCTCCTGCCAGACAGACTCAGCTGGTGACTAATTGCTTGCTTGAGACAATAAAAGCTGCAGGAATTCGGCGGGGGAGAATGTCAGTGGTCTATCTGAGCTCTAACAAGTGGAGAGGAGGGGAGGAGATGTGGGGGAAGGGGAACAGCACCAGCAAAGGCCTATGGGGCACGGATATGTTGCTGTTTAGGGAGTGAAAGCCTCCCCCAGGACTGACCAGCAGTCAAGTGAGAGTGAGGTGCTGAGCTTAGGACCCAGGAAATATCTGTTGTTGACACTGAGTTGGAGCTAGGAAGGGTGGACCCAGACTAGGAAGATGTCAGGGCAGTGAAGTTTGGAGTCTGCACACTTGCAACCCTGGCAGAGATGCCAGGTGTTCAGACACAGGGGATCATGGTGAAAGTGCAGCTCCAGGCGGGCGAGGCAGGCAGCAGGGAGGCACTCCGGCAGCTGATCTTGCTGCTTGTCTTTTGGAGGTGAGAAACAAACCCTGCAAAAATAAATAAATAATAAATAATAAAAAGTGACACATAGAGAAACCTATGCAAACAGCATTCCAAATATTCCCTGAAGTCCTGAGTGGACCACTCTGAGAGCACAGGCATAGACTGTGGTTATCAGATGTGGCCTCAGGAAACATTTCCAGGGATGAAGATCCTGTGACAGAAGCCTGTGGCTTGTTTCTTTCTTTCTTTCTTTTTTTTGGGGGTAGGTACTGGGAATCAAACTCAGGACCTTGCGCTTGCCAGGCAGGTGCTTATGCCACTGAGCCATAACCCGAGCCCTGTGGCTTGCTTCTGTTCCCTCTGTCCCTGCAGGTCCACACACAAACTCTCAAATACATGCACACGTAGAAGTACCTGAGCCCATGCACATGCACATGCATGCACACATATAGACACAATACCCATGCATACATTTAAACACATGCACATGTGCACACTATACCTTTGCTGGTTTGTTCAATTTTACATAATTTTCTTAGTTCATTTGCTATAGAGAAATATTATAAACCGGGAGACTTCTAAACAGTAGAAAATTATTTCTTGGAGTCTGAAAGCTGGGAAGTGCAAGATCAAGACATGGCAGGTTTGCTGTCTGCTGAGGTCCATTGTCTGGTTGTAGACAGGTCGTTTGTGCTGGGTCTGCGTGTGGTGGAAGGACTAGCAAGCTTCCTAGGGTCTTCTGAATGAGGCACTAACTGAATGCACGAGACTCTACCCTCGTGGCCCCAGCACTTCCCAAGGCCCCAACTCCCAGTGTTAGGGTCGCAGGATGTGAATCCAGGGGGCACAAGGATTCAGATCATTGCAGCCATCTTGACTCAACCCCTACACTCCTGCCTGTCTCAAAGTTGAGTTCTTGCTGCTTTTCCCACTTCCATGTTAAAGAAGGCTGGGTGGTGAGACTAGAAAATATCTTGGGCTTTGAACAGAGAGATTTGGGTGCAAATCCCAGGATTAGTGCGTGACACCCATGTGCTTTGTTTTTTGTGTTTTTTTCCTTGTTTGCTTTTTATTTTAAAGAGAGTAGTAAAAGAAAGAACAATAGCAAAATGTCAATATCATAGACATAAACAAGACAAAGCAAGAACCTTAAAAGTGATACAGGGTTTCAGAACAAAGTGATAGGAATTAACGGTGGTTGTTATATTACATATTGTTACCTTCAACAGTGTTGCTGAGGCTCTGCTTACTTGAACTTCAGCAGCTCCTGTTGCACGTACCTGTCACATGGAGATGAGAGTGACAATAACATCCGTGCGATGAATGCCGGTGCGTGCAGAGGGGCGGGCACCCAGCAGGAGCTGCCTTACTTGCCTGAAAGCCACCTAACGCCTCTACCTTCTTAGCATGTGGATGAGTATAGAATCTCAGTATTGTAAGATGAAAAAGTCTTAAAGATTCACTGGACAACAGCACAGATGTGGTGAACACTACTAAGCTGTATACTTAAAACTGGGTTAGATGGTACAATTTACTTTGTGTTTTTAATCACAGTTAAATTTAAAACAAATTGTGGGACAATTCAGATGCCTTATTTTTGGTCATTTTTTCATTTACATACATAGTAGTAGATTCCCAATTTTAACAGAACTTTCAGACACTTTTTTTGGGTGGGTGTACCTGGGATCGAACTCAGGACCTTGCACTTTCAGGGCAGGCGCTTGTGCCGCTGAGCTATATCCCCAGCCCTTAACAGAGTTTTATAAGGGAAATTTAAAAATTCAGCCCGCTAGATTTATTATTTTTTTTTCTGCTTAATTTGGGGAATTATCCATCTTAATGGCACATATTCAATTTAGTTCACAGAGACTGGGAAGTTTTCACTTAGGACACACATCCTGAGACTCACAGTGGCCCACGCCTGCAGTCTGTGGGGAACCTGGGTGAGGAGACACTTCCAAATATCCTGTCGACTCTGACGCGCAGTCAGGATGAGAACCTCTGATCTGCAGGAACAGTACCTGACCGTATCTGATGGTGGAGCAGCCCTTGGCACAGGGCTGCTCCCGTGTGCGGGAATCCGCAGGGAAGCTCAGGGTGCACTGGGATAGAGCACAAGCCGGGCTGTGGAAAGAATGCACTGCCCTTCTCTTGAACAGAGGAGCCAGGAAGAAGCAGCGGTGCCCACAGCCACAGCATGCAGCTCTGCGAGGGCCGGGAGTGGCAGAAGAGCAGTGCACATCACCCAGGGAGGGGCGGCAGCCATAGGATCCTCACGGAGCTGGGGCACTTACTTGTGAACCAACTTTTTCCTCGAACTAGGAGCGCTCTTAAAATGTCCACGAGTTTGTAACCTTCAGAAATGCTAATAAGGCCTTCCTGTAAGTCATGCTGACAGAGTCAGTATCAGGTGAAGGCATCGCCACGGTCTGTGTGGATGCACAATTTCCTCCTGCCACGTCCCACCGTGAAAGCTTCCACTACAACCAGACAGCAGCTCTGCTCTTCCCTTGGAAGCCCAGGCTGCATTTGAGGACAGGCAGAAACACTGAAAATGATCAGTCCCCATGGCAACTACAATGGTCAAGTCCCAACTAACGTTAAAGCACTTGCCACCTTGATAACTGTGAAACTGTGTTAATCATGTAGATTCTCCTTTTGATAATTCCTCTGCCTGTAGTGGCGGGGCTCTGCCATTAAATCTGATATGGCAGCCCAGAGCATGGAGTCTACTGGCTTCCTGATGGGGTTAGAGGTTAAGAGGATGGCTGAGTAGAGGATGGAGAGGAGGACAGAGAGACAGAACAGTAGCGTAAGCGCAGGGAGGAATGCGCAATGGATGAAAGGATGGACAGGTAGATAGCATCTACATTCATGCACACATTCACAGATTCAGAATAAGGAAGAAGGGTATAGACTGATAGGCAGGGGAGCAGATCTGTGGATAGATGACACCTGTGTGACAGAAAGAACTCCAGTGTGTTATGGCTTCGTTTAGTCATCACAATAGGCCTACTTAACAGCTGTGCTATAGTTACTTTCAATTTGTAGAAGAGAACACTGACCCCAGGTAACTTGGCAAAATCACACCACTCACGAGAAGCCAAGCAGAGACTCAGACAAGGAATCTATCTCTCTACAGCACCCCTCAGGAGAGGCACTACCCTGAAAACTCTTGACCTGTCTCTTGTCACTTGCTCTCAGCCACCAATGAACTCCACGGTCCACAACCAGCAGCAAATTTCTCAATGGCACGCATTTGCGAGAGGTCACGCAGCTGCTATGACCCTCGCCAGGAGAAGAGTTTTCTGTCGGTTGGGAAAGGGAGGATGATGGAGGAGGGAAGAGGAGCGGCCTCAGGAGCAGAGGGGAGAGGAGACACGGCCCAGGAAGGGCCACGCCATGACAATGGCGTATGTTGGTTCATACACTATTCCGTGGCCATCCCTACTAGGAACACAGAGGCGGGGTTTATTCCTTTCCTGTCCCCATACAAGCCCTCAGGACAGTAGAGCTGGACACCAGGATCCAGGAGCCCCAACTACATGGCAGATTCCTTCAAGCCCAGGCCGGCGAGGGAAGTGGTGGGGAGGTAGGGGGACCTGCTCTGCGGAGTTGGTTGTAAGATAACCTCACCTTCCCTTGCCCGTGGCCTTCTCCTGAGCTGACCATGACAGTGAACAGATTTTGGAGAATTTCCTGAGTCCCTCCCTTCCCCGGGAGAGAGGAAGTCCCGGAAGCTGCCTCAGAATGCCTGAAGAACGGCACACGGCACAGCTTTCCCAGACCACGAACAAGCAGGGGACCGAGTCTGGCCACTGTGGCCTGGCACACAAGCCTCCACCACCGCCCCTCGGCCTCCCTGGCCCTGGGGCTCTGCAGCCCACCGTGCTCCCCCTGGGGAGATCACTTATGCCCAACTGCAAACCGGCTCAGCCTGAAGTTCCGGTTTAAAATCCAGGCGCCTTTGGGATTGATTCCTACACAGATCCTAACTTCTCCGCACTGCAGTTCCCGCAGCTATGACGGGAGTAGCTATGCTATTCCGTTTGTTAGGAGATAATGTTTTATGTATGTCTGCATGTCTTATGTCGGATTTTGTTTCCACACTATTTTTTCAAAGATGTCTGTATAGAAAATAGTTTTGGGAGAGAGAGATGGTACCTTTCTCTGGAAGACAGGTAGATTTCTTTCCTGATCAAGATCATAAAGATATTGTCATGCTGCGACCCCCTTGTAAGATTTGGGGTCCCCTAGGCTTGAGGCTACTCAGACGTGCACAGCAACCTCTGGGGCCCGGCTGCGCCTTGCCGCCAAGGGAGTTCAGGGCAAGGGCAGCACAGGCACGGGGCAGGGAGCACCGCGGAATGACAGGTACACTCTGAGGAATGAGTCATCGGGGGGTTCCTCATTACAGAAACATCACAGAGTGACATATACAACCCAAGATAGCTATAGTGTCATCCAGTGGTGCAGTCTTATGGCGCCACTGGCACACGGAGGGCCATCACTGACCCGACTGTCACGAGGCTGTGCTTGATGGCCTGAAGTCTTCTGTCTCTGACCAGGAAGTCTCGTGTCTACTGCTGGCGGCCCTGAACGGGGCCAGCCTCGCTAATTAGGCTGCACAAAGGGTGAGCGCTCGGCTCCATGCTTCCCACTGGCCTCTGGGGAGATTGTCTCACTGCCGACAAGGGAACTAGAACCTCAGGCCGTCGCCTACCTAACTTCCTCCTACTCAGAGACACACATACTCCTTTCTCAGCATCAGTCACAGCCAGCTCTGCGTTCCAGGGTACTGCTTGGCTTGTGGACCTCGGAAGCTTTTTTCTGGCATAAATTTTCATGCCTTGGTGACTGCTCTGATGTTGAAATCTACTGAGACCCTGTATCTTCACTTGCTATGATTTTTTCTCTTAAAAATACTATGTTAAAAGATGCCTAAGAATTCACGCACTCATCATTTTAACCAGAGTCATATGCTAACCCAGGGTTCTTCTTCAGGCATCATACAATTCACTTACTTGGGTTGGGGCTGGGAGCTATCAATGTTCTAAAATTAGACGAAAGCTGTGTGTATGACTAAATTTTCCTAGGAACAGGGATTACCAGCTTTATTGGACTCATAGAAGTGTTGGTACTCGAGGCCCTGAGGTGGATAAAATCCTTCTGTTGGGCAGAGCCGGTGGGGCACTGCTGAGCTGTTCTGGGAAGCTGTGGTGAGTATCAGCTGTGCAGTTGGTCTCAAGCCCCATGGGAAGTCCAGACCGGACAGAGGCACAGAAGCAGAAGCCTCCCTGCCGAGGGGAAGAGAGAGAATAGGGTAGGAAAAGAAGGAGCTGCAGACCACAGCTCTCAGAGTCAGGATGGGGGAGTAAAAGATCATTCTTTCCAGAATAAATCTCTCTTTAAAAGAAGTAAAGCTCTTCCCGGAGGATGTGCAAATTAGAAGATATGCTGGTGTGACCCAGTGTCTTACTCTGCTTGGGCTTCCAGAGCAAAATACCAGGGGCCAAGAAACTTACACAGCAGACACGTACTTCTCGTAGATCTGGAAGCTGCCCTCAGCACACACATGAAGGGAACATGATTCAGGGATGGCTCCTGGTAAGATCAAAGACTCATGGTGGCCGTTAATGTTATGTCAAACTGACTAGGCCATGGGGAGCCCACAGTGAGCACCATTTCCAGATGTGTCAGTGAGGGTGTTTCCAGACAAGATCAGGGTTTGAATCCATGAACTCAAGGAAGCAGATTGCCCTCCCTGTGATGGGCACCAGCCAGTCCTTTTAGCATGGAACAGAGGAAGAAGGAGGAGCCAACCCTTTCATCTGCCTCACTGCTGAGCTTGAACATCTCCTCTCCCATCTTCTCCAGCCTTCAGACTGGGGTTTGCACCATCAGCTGCCCTAGTTCATAGGTCTTGAGATTTGCAATGAATTATACCACCTGCTCCCCTATACCTCCAGCTCATAGAGGGCAAATAGTGGGACTTCTTTGCCTCTACAATCAGGTGAGTTGTTCCTTCATCATCCATCTGTCTGTCTGTCTGTCCATCCACACAACCACCCATCCACCCATCCACCATCCACCCATCCACCCATCCACCCATCCACCCATCCACCCATCTACCCATCCATGCTTCCATTGTACTGCTGCTATTTCTGTGGAGAACCCTGACATGCATGTTGCCTGCTACCCAGGCGCTCCGCCTCTCCACACGGTTTGGAGGAATGCTGTGCGTGTGACCAGCGGGTGCACTGGAACACTCACAGCAGCAGTGCAGGCAGCCACACTCACTGCTAAGCATCAAAGGTTTGACAGTAATAAAATAGGCAGACGCCATGAGATGATTCACCTCGGGGAGCACTGCACAGCAGGGAAAAGAAATGAGCCACAGCTTCAGACACAAGCAGGGAGGAATCTCACCCAGAGAAGGTCAAGCAGGAGAACCCAGCTACAGAGGATGTACAAAATGTAATCTAGTTTATCTAGACTTCAAACGCAGACAACACGAAGCATTGGGTTGTCTGGGAATGCGCTCATGTAGGCGACAACCACTGAGAAAGTCAAAGAAACAAGTAATGGAATTCAGAGGATTCCCTGGAGGTGAGGAAGGCTGGCGGTCAGGGCGGGCACACCGGGCGTGGGGAGGGCTGGAGGTCAGGGTGGGCACACTGGGCGTGGGGAGGGCTGGCGGTCAGGGCGGGCACACTGGGCGTGGGGAGGCTCGGTGGCATGGGCAGCGCTCTCTGCCTTACACTGTATCGCAGCGGTATGGCGGCTCACTTCACGATTATGCAGAAAAACTGTCCGTGAAGTGAAAGTTGTCAGAATCAAAGTGGAATCACTTTCGCCAAACCCTAAGAACAACAACAGTAAAATAGTAATAAGCAAATCGGTGGTCGTGGAGAAAGTGACCTCATGTACACACAGCTGATAATAACTACCACAAAAACCTCCAGCAGAGCCACAGTTTTGCACAAAAGCCACTGCACATGCTCACGTGTACACACACACACACATGCACACACAGGCGTGTGCACACACACAGAGGTGTGCGCACACACACGCACACACAGGCGTGCATGCACACACACACACACACACATGCACACACACACTATTTCTGCAAGAACACTGCCTGTTTACTGTGGACTGATGCCACCTTTGTTATCGACAGTCACAGCCAAGGATTATTATTTCAGAATAACTATGCAAGTCTCCCCAGCTTGACTTGAAAAACTTCCCCTTTCCTCGATTTCCTTGAATACACACATGGTTTACCACTGAGTACATATTCCCATTATAATATCCACTTTTAAACTAGTGTGTTATCTTTGGAGAATCTCTCTGATTGATATTTAGATTCTGGATGCTGTTGATATTTGGATGTACTGTGGTGTACATATGTATTGTGTGTCACAATACATACGTATCATATATACATGTATATCATAAACACTGTTTTTATGAATGTCTTACATAAAGAAAGAAAGAGACAGAGCCAGGTGTGGTGGTACATGCCTGCAATCTGGGAGGCTGAGGCAAGAGGCTCACAAGTTGCTCAGCCTGGGCAATTTAGTGAAATTTAGTGACTTCAGAAAGACCTTGTCTTAAAATAAAAAATGAAAAAAAAAGAGCTGGGCTTGTGACTCAGAGCCAAGGCCTGGAGTTCAATCCCACTGCCACAAAAGGAAGGAAGGATGCGCAGGCAAAGCGTGGATTAGGGCGATGTTTACTTTGAAGCCAAGCATTCACCTCTGCTCACTTGCCACCTCGTGGCCACAGAAGAGACCTGGGGCTTTCAGCTCACGTGCCAGGATGTGGACGACCTTCTGAGAAGGCCAGGGAGCATCACACTCCTGCAGGTCGGCTCCGGGAGCCTCAGGGTCCTGCCATCTGGGCTCAGCTGTGGAAGGGCGCGGGGCAGGGACCCTGTATGCCGGGACTCCTTCCCTGTCCATGATGTTGGTGGAACCACATGAGTAGCTGTGCAAGAGCTGCCTGCACTGAGAAATAACCAAAGAGAAAAAGAAAAGGAAAGGAAAAGGGCCGGGGATACAGTTCAGCAGCATAAGTGCTTCCCTGGCAAGCCTGAGGTCATGGGTTGAATTCCTCGTACCAAAAATATAAAGAGGGAAATCACCAAAACCTGCTGAGTTCGCTATAAGGGAATAATGGCGAACAAGTTGAAAGACTCAAAACTTCAAGGAGATGACTTCTGTTTCCCCTCTGCTGTGAGCTGCCGAGGCTTCCCATGTCATGTGGTTTGACGCGGGCCCTGTGCAGCTTGCTCACGCAGTCACGGGCAGGTGTGAGGACTCTGCTGCACACATAGAGGCAGGGCAGTGGCAGTGACAGATCTGTTAGCTCATTCCCAGGCCTCAGGAAGTCATTCCAGGAGCAAGTGCGCTCACCGTAAACAGGGGAAGAGCTGAGTTGCGTGCCCTTAATGAGAATCTAACGCCTGGTGATCTGAGGTGGAGCTGAGGCAGTGATGTTAGCACTGGGGAGCAGCAGCGAATGTAATTGAACATTAGCAGAGAGGTTTGACTGCGGAGACTGTGATAAATCGTATGTTTGCAGACACAGCTCAATCTCTTACCAGTGTGTGGCAAGTGATAGTCAAACCATATCTGGTGTAGGCTTACACTGGCAAGTGAGTTGATGTACTTCAGTGGTATAGCTACATATTGTGGCAGGCTTCCAATCAGAATCTGACACTTATTTTAGTCTGCACATGGCCTACCTAACATTTTATTTACAGTTCTTTCCATGCCTCTTTCTTGCACTACGCGCTTGTCTCAGTTATGGTTTGTTAAGCCCCCTGGCTAACACTAGCCAAAATGAGTGAACAAGAAGTCCCTGGAGAGCTTCTTTGAGAGTGGGGTGGGCAATGATGAGACAACAGAAGACTCTAAAAGGCCAACAAAAAGAAAGGTTCATTCAAAAGAAGGTACCACCAGGCTTATATAAATAATGGATTTATCGCAATAGGTATATGTTCTCCAAGACAACTTTTGTATAGTAGGTGGTGAATGGCAGTCTAGCAAAGCCATGAAACATTCAAAACTGCTTTGCCACATGGAGACTGAGCACCCTACATTGAACGGCACGACTTTGGAGTTTGTTTTTTTTTATTTTTTTTTTAAAGAAAAGATGTGAACATAAGGAACAGAAATAATTATTGAAGGCCATCTCTTCAAATGTGTCTGCACTCAGAGCATTGATATTAGCTGAAGCTTAGAAGCCTTACTGTTGGCGAAGAGTTGACCCTGCCTGCTGCCAAGGACATTTGTTGTGAACTTACAGAAGAGGATGCAGTTCAACAGGTAGCTCGAGTCCCTCTTTTGGCTAGCACCATGGTTAGATGAGTTGATGACGTAGCAGAGAACACTGAGACACAAGTATTAGAGAGGATTAATGAGGCGTTGCAGTACACAGTCCCGGGTGATGAATTTACCAAAGTCGACAGCAAGTGCTTGTTTTTGTGCAATACATCTTTCATGAGGGTGTACATGAGAATGTGTTTTGTGCACTTTTGTTGCCAACCAACACAACAGCTCCAGAGCTATACAAGTCTTTGAACAACTGCATACCAGCAAAACTGAACTGGTCCTTTTCTGTCTATATGTGTACGGACAGAGCTGCCATGCCTGGGCTGCTTTTCAGTTTCACTACTTTGGTCAAAGAGGTCCTTCTGAATGTGAGCCTGTGCACTGTCACACATCGGGAAATGCTGGGTAGCTGAAGCATGTCGTTTGAACTTAAGAGTGTTGTGCATCTGAAAGAGTAAAAATATTTGAAGATATGATAGATATTGTGAGAGGAAGGAACTGCCCAATAGGAAAGAACAACTACGATGGGGGAAAGGAGAAAAGAAAGAAAGAAAGAAGGAAAGGAAAAAATAAATGTATACAGTACATACACAAGATAAGCTAAGATAATTGTACTACTAATTTCTATTGGTGTATTGAAAGGAATAGTTAATGTTTGATTGTTTGATCTATCTTACATACCTATATCTGGTATTCTGAGCAACTACTTTGAAGAGAACAGTAAGTAATACAACAACCAATGTTGACTTCCTATCATCTTGTTTTGAAATTCTGTATCATTTTTATAGTTTTTGTATTGTTTTGTTTTTGTCTTTGTTTTTGTTCTTTTCTCTTTAAAATAAAAAAACAGAGCTACAAAAAATTATCAAACACATTAAAGAACGCGTGAGAAGGTGAATGCAGAGCACACACATCTCTAACACACAGAAATGATATGACTTTCTAAGGCACAGGACTGGCCAGAGTTTGTGAGTTATGAGGGCCACTCCAGAGATTTCTTTTAGAAAAACAATCACGCTGGGGAGCACATTTCAGTGACACGGAATGGGTTACAAAGCTTGCTTCCCCATGCACCATATTCAACGTGTCCTGTCAGTGGAGAATGAAAACTGTGCTCAAGTCAGCAGAAAAGTGGTGTGTTCAACATCAAAAGGGAATTGTGAGGCCTGTCAGTGAACACGGATTCTTGATGTGTTTTGAACATTAACAGAAAGTTTGGAAGAGACAGAGCCAGGACTTTCTTCCAGCTGGTGGATGATCACTCAGTTTTCAAAAGAGGTTGGGCATTACTTCCTGTCTTAGTTACTTTTCTCTCATTGCTGAGACAAAATACCCAATGCCCAGTATGAAGGAAGGAAGGGTTTATTTAGCTCACGGTTTGTGGAGGTTTCAGTCTATACTCGGCTGGCTCCAAGGCAGAGTGGCACATGGCAGAGGGCAACAGTTCATGGCAGCAGAAAACAACAAAAGCAGCAAGAGCACAAAGGAGGAGTGGCAGCAGGGAGAGAAGCTCTTTCCCTCCCTTACAGTGTATGCAAACTATCCACCCCAGGGCGGGTGTAGCACTCACACCCATAATCCTAGCATTGGACCACAAATCAATCATAAACTCTAGAAGCCCGCCCCATGACTGCAGGAGGCTCTGGGGGGACATCCAGACACAAACCATAACAGCTGGATTCTTTGGTCTTTAGTGTGTGGACAGATTTCCTTCACTTTCCTTTTGTGTATGACACTTTGGGTGACTATTATAAATAATCTTATAAAGTATGTGTCCTGTATAGTATTGTTTCCCCTTGCAAAACCCCAAACCATGACAACATGCAACTAATCAGAAAGCAATATTCTCAATCTTTCCTTTGAGTCTGGTTCACAGGACCAATCAAAATTGCTGTTCTTCATCTTTTATTTACATATAAGCGTGACAAATCAAAAGAACTTGTTTCTGATCCTTCATTTCAGATCAGAAACCAAGCGTGAAACCAAGTGAATTTTTTGATAGATAGTTTACATCTGGCTTGAGGCCAGTTGAGTTTTTGATATAACAGTTGTCTCAATTCTATAGCTGAAGAAGGTGGAAGCCAATTCAGGTATTTTGGATTCTAAAGACGCCTTTTGCTTTATCCTTAGGTCTGCTATGAGCCTTTTTACTGGCCTTCTCTTGCCCTGTAGAGTGTACTTCTTTTCTGCCTCCAGTAAATGTACAATTTTATTGTCTTTTCTCTCTCTTGGCTGATTCTTTGTTCAGGACACCAAGGACCTGTAAAGAAGTACTGTGGAATCCCTCATCTGCCAACACCCAACAGCCAGGGCGGGGAGAAGGGTTGAAGGTGGAGTTGACCGCAGTGGCCATTGATTTATTTATTTTATTTTTATTTTTTTATTTTAAAAATAAAAGGAGGAAAGCATTAACAGACAGACAACCTTTTATAAAATAGCAACCTTTTAAAAAACAGTACAGACAATACGGAGTTACAAACAAAGTGGTAGGAAGTTAACAATGCTTCTTGTATTACATACTGATATCTTCAAAGTGGTTTCTCATGAAAACAGATAGAGACATGCAATATTGATCAGTCAAGGACTCATTAACAGTTTCTTTCAGCCAAGAAATAGAAGACAGTAGAGCAGCTGTGTTAACTATCCTGTGTATACATACATACAAAATTTCTCCTTCTTTCCCTTCTCTTTTCCCACATCCCAGTTGCCCTTTACCCTTGAGTGTTTTTCTATCATTTCACAATGTCTATCATACCTCCGAGTTTAAATTAACTCTTTCAGGTTTTACACTAGTGAGACAATGCGGTGCTTGCCCATGCAGGTCTGATTTATTTCACTTATAAGTATGGTCTCTAGTTGTGACCGTTTACCTATAAAGGCCTCGAGTTTATCTTTCTTTATAGCTGTGTAATATTCCATTATATAAAAGTAAGTGGCCATTGATTTAATCAGCCGTGCCTCTCTGTGAGGAAGCCTCCACCAAAAACCAAGACAACAGGGTGTGGAGCGCTTCCAGAGAACTGAACGCAGAAGCTCCTGCAGGCCAGTGAGCCTCAGCAGAGTGTGGAATCCCCAGTCGTTTCCACACGCCTTGCCCATCCATCTCTTCATCTGAAGTGTGTTGGTGTCTTCTTAAAATTTATTTCACTCTTTCGTGTATTACCCAGATCAGTGTGCTTTGTTCTGGCACACTTGTACAGAAACATAACAGGCTTGGATCGTACATACTCCTGTATACAATCCTGCCTCCTCGTTTCACACCTGAGGGGTCTCAGTTCATATATTTCACTCATGTACATCCCACCACTACCAGCCCTCACATCCCTTCTTATTTCCTTTTTCTTGTCTAATCTGCTATTTTCTTGTCACTTTTTTTAGACTCCACTTATTAGGGAGAACATGCTACGTTCTTCTGAGCCTGGCTGATTTTGCTTAAGCTGGTGATCTCCAGATCCACCCATAATCTTGCAAGTGACAGAATTTTGTTCTTCTTTACAGCCAAATACTACTCCACTGTGTATACATATTCCTTCACCTGTTGATGGCCACCTAGGCTAGTTCCACATCTGGGCTATTGTGAGTTCTGCCACAGTAACATGGGTATGCAAGTGTCTCTAAGGCATGCTGAGTTTAATTGCTTTGGATATATACTGAGAAGTGGCATAACTAGATCAAGCAATCATTTCATTTTCAGCATTTGGAGGAAACTCCATCCTGATTGCCACAATGGCTGTACTAATTTACAGCATTACCAGTGGTGTAGCTTCTTTTTCTCCTGCACCCTCGCTAGTTTTGTTGCTTTTTGATGATAGCTGTTCTGACTGGGGTGAGATGGACTCTCAGTGCAGAGAGAGACTTTTGATTTGCATTTCCCTAATGGTTAAAGATTTGGATATTTTTCCATATACTTGGCCATTCGTACGTCTTCTTTTGAGAAGTGTTCATTCAATTTATTTGTTCATTGATTGTTGGGTATTTAATTTTATTCATTGGCATCTTTTGCAATGTCCTTCATAATATGCAGGTAAATATATTTTCCTAAGTTCTGTAAGCTGCTCTAGCCAATTCATCAAGTCCAGGGAGGTTGTTGTAGGAACCCTAACTTACAGCCCATGGGTTAGAAGCACAAAGAAAAACAACCCTGGGGCTCACAATAGGAATCTGAAGTAGAAAGAGTAGCAGTGTCAGGGCCTGAGCACCTAACCCATGGGATCTTACACCATTTCCATGTGGATAGTATCAGAATTTAATTGAGTTAGAGGACATCTAGCTGATGTGCATGCAGAAACTGATCGCTTATTTGCTAATGGGAAGAAATCCCCTATATACAAGTAGTCACAAAGGTCATCAGTGCTGGGCTGGAGTGAAAGCATAAGAGAAACTGAACTTAGTTTTAAAATTTTGTCTTTAGAGGGAGAATGGGGCAAGGCCAGTTATTTATGGGAACTTCAAAGATAGCAGGCTTGGAAAAATAAGCCTTTTGTTAGAGAAAAAGATGCAGCTAACATACATTCTAGAGAGTGAGAATAAAGTAGTGTGTGTTGGTTAATTTTATGTGCCATCTTGGCTGGTGAAGGGATGTGCAGAGGGTGGTGAAACACACCTGGTTGTGCTCGTGCCTGTGAAAGTGTTTTGGAGGAGATCAGCATTTGGGTAGGTGGGATGAGTGAAGCAGGCAGGTTGGGCTCATCACTCTGTTAGGGTCTGATGCAAAGAAAGGCCAGATTTTCATCCTTCCTTGAGTTGGGACAGCTCTATTCTGCTCTTTGACTTCAGCACTCCTTGTCCAGGGTTCTTCAGACTCAGGACTTACAATACTGGACCTGCAGTCCTCTGCTTTTGGATTTGATCTGGGACTCACACCATCTCTTCTGGACCTGAGCTGTGAGCCTGGATGGAGGCGACACCACCAACCCTCCTGAGCTCATAACCTTCTCAGCCTCCGTAACCTTGTGACCCAATACCTTGTAATAAATCTCTTCCTGTGTCTGTGTGCAGCTGCTCCTTGTGTCTGTAGGGAATTGGTTTCAGGATTCCAACACATAGCAGAGATCCTGGAATGCTCAAGTCTTTTATATAAAATGGCAGAAAATTTGCATGGAACCTGTACACAAGCTCCTGTGCAGCTTAAATCAACACTAGATTACTTATAACACCTAATATTATGTAAGCGATCTCTAAATAGTTGCTATATTGTTTAGGAAATAATGACAAGAAAAAAGTGTGTACCTGTTCAGAATATATGCAGTTTTCTTCCCAAATATTTTTTATCCTTGGTAGGTTGAGTCTATAGATGTGGAATCCAGGGATACCATAGAACAACTGTATACTCTATTGGTTCTGGTTCTCTGGAGAATACTGACCAGTACACTGAGTGACACGAATGATTGTCTTCCAGAAAGGCAAGGTTATACTGAATGACAAATGACCCTAGGATTGTAAAGGCTCCACAGCGTAAGGCTTGCTTATTACTCATGCCGGCACATGGGCAGTGTGGCTCTATGGTGTGTCTCAGGGTCTCAGGTGGGCGGAACCTGTGCTGTGACACGGCTGTGGGAGGAGATACTGTCAAGAAGAACATGTGAATCACTTCCTGCTCTTCAAGGTTCCTTTGCAGAAGCGGCCCACGGACTCTCATAGCTCAGCAGCCGAAGTGAGTCACACAGGCACACTTAGCTTCAAGGGAGTGGGGTCAGGTCGCCCTGCCATGTACAGTACAGCACTCAGGAGAGGAACAGAACATTGGTGCACATCCTTGGAGTTTACTGACCCTTCACACATGTTTAATGTAGCAGAGGTGACTGGAAACAGATGAGGGGGAAATTCGAAAGCATCAGACACAACAGCAGCCAGTCTGCGGCACATCTCCTTTGGGTAGGGCAAAGACACAAGGCACTGTGTGCTTCGGAAAGAGAACTCCAGAGGGGGCATGAGAGTAGCACCTTCCTCCGTCACTGAGGACAGAGTGAGTGTGGTGAACAGGCGATGAATTGGAGTTGTGTTTCTGAAGTAAATTAGTGGCACTTGGAGAAAGATCTGCTCTGTGATGCGGAAGAGAGAGGAATCTGACATAACAGGTTTAGGTTGGGAATCCAGGTGATTGACCTCATGACTGAGATCAACAGGAGACGCTGAGAAGCTTGGAAGGAACCAAGCTGAAGCTGAGACACTGGGGCTTCAGGTGCTCTATGAGTGCAAGGCAGAGGCCCCACACAGAGCAAAGGTTAGAGCCAGGTTTAATGCACAAGGTTAGTGGACAGCTGGAAATGGTGGCCACGCTAGACAGAGGTCAGGGAATGAGGAGGAAGTGCTGGCTGGACCCAGAGGTGCAGGCAAGCAGAGGTGAAGATCTACTAGGCAGCTGAGGGGTGCAGCTCCTAGGAAGTGGGGTTCAGCCAACCCTGACAGATGCTCGGAGTCAGGAATGGATGGATTTGAAAGGGAGACCTTCAGTGTCTCAGGGGCACTGAGAGATTATCAGTGACGTTTAGAGAACAAGTTCGGTGCGGACACGGAGACAGACGTTGCCTAGGACCTTGGAAGACGCTTCTTCAAAAACTTGCACAAGCTCTTTGCTTGACTCAGAAGTTGCCTTTTCTCCTTGCTACCTAAGATCGGCATAAGGAGCAGTTCTCTCCACCTTCCTTAGCTGCTCCTCCCTGGCCATCCCATGCCTTCCACAGCTGCTTTTGGAGTTCACGAGACTTCTGTCTTCCTGTAACATGTGAACACCGTGTGAACACCTCTCTACGATCCCCGCTTCTAGGGCTGTGGATCTGGATGTGTTGAAGCCATCTTTGCAACCTCTGTGTCTGTCTCACAAGGAAGATTACAGAAGTTAATGGTGAGGAGATGGCGGGGAACGGATGAAGGGGAATTGATGGTGCTTATGGAGAAGTAGTGTGGAAGGAACAAGCGGGTTTGTAGGTTAAGAGGAAAGAATCCATAAAGAAAGACTGGAATATAAAAAAAAGATTGAAAGAATTAAAGTATGGACAGAGGATGCAGGAAGAGTCTGGGAGAGGCATTTTCTGTCAAAGGGGCAGAAGCCCTCCCACCTTAGACAGAAAGGGAGAACAGCGGGGCAGGGAAAGCAGCAGATACATCCACTTGCCATAGAAGAGCGCAGGTTAAACCCTGTATAGGGCTTATCTCAACTCCCTTGCGAGCACCAGTAAATTGTAGGCAAGATATAGAACAGCAGAGCTACTGGCAAGACATTAAGAGGAAAGGTGGGCAGCCAGGGACAGAACAGAGAGAGCACTGCCTCTAAGAGGTACAGCCAGCCTGGGGCTATCCTGCAGAGCCCTGAAGTCCTGGGAGAGGGGCACGATGATCACGGAAGGCATGTCCCACGCCTCTCCATAGCAGAAATAGATCTGGGAGCCCTGGGCTCCGGCAGTGGGAGGGAGAGGCCAGGAACCACCATGAGAACAGAGCAAGTGGCCATTGCCCTGAGAGAAACCTGGTCCCTGCTTCAGGTAGCTCCACGACCCAGGGATTGGGGGGAAGCTCCAGCTTCAGGCTGTAGACTTCAGACTTCACTAATGCAGGAGCCAAACAGCTCCAAAGAAAGCCCTTTGCAGCCCCACTAAAACAGCTCAACCACCCCAATAGGGGCTTTGTTACCTCCACCTACATGTTTAGTACTTTCCCTCTAAATACATACAAAAAAATCATCAGGTGCTTCAGAAAGTCTCCAATATGAAATTCAGAGCTCAAAGGGAAAAAGGGAAAAGTATACTGTCCTACTAGATAATGCACCTGTGGAAAATAATAAGATGTCATAACAAGTAATAAGGAATAAAAAAGTGCTTTTAGAAATTAAAGGCATGAAAAATAAAGAATTCAATGAGTCAAGTTAATGAAATGTCCTAGAAATCATTGGCAGAATTAAAAAGACAAAGAAAGAAAAAGGATTTTTCAATTGTAGGAAAATGCATGCACCTTAAAACCAGAAGTTTAAGTGAAACAAATCAGACATGCAAGTTTAATTATTGTATGGTTTCTCTTATATGAGAAATCCAAAGTGTAAATTAGTTAAGGAGAAAAATGAAAGACAGATCGTAGGAAACAGGGACACAGAAGTTTTCAAAAGGGAACGAGACCAAGCGATGGAGGGAGGACAGAGAGAGGAGGGGAGGGGAAGGGATATGAAGGAAATAAGATGAAGCACGGACATATACCAATTCTCCCAGCGAGGGTAGTCGCCATGTACTGCAGACATGTGCCAATGAAAAGGACCAGACTTGAAGATAACAGAACAGAGAAAAGATAGGATATCATGCATAAAAAATTACAAGTTTCCTGAAGAAATAATTCACAAAATGGAGGGGAGGGACGCATTAATCCGATGAAGTAAGAAAACTGCCTAGAGCGGGAAACATGAGTTTTCAGATTGGAAATGTCAAATATGTTTCTCAGAAAAATATTGAGAAGCTATCAGCACAGGTCGCATCATGATGAGCAATTACAGCGCCAGCTGGAAGGGCCCGGAACATTCCCAGAAAGGAAAATGGTGAGTCTCGTGCAAAGAATTGGTCACAAGCCTCCACTGCTCCAGGGTGACACCTTCAAACTGCCACGGGAGAGTTACTTAGTCTGGACCTGGAATTTCATTCTCACGGCTACCAATACTGTTGGTTTATTGAAAGGAACGGTTAATGTGTAATTGTTTGACCAATCTTGCATACCTATGTCTGGCTACATGTGCAGCCATTCTGAAGATGACGTTATGTAATATAACAGCCATTGTTACTATCCTATGACCATGTTTTGAAATGCTGTATCATTTTCATTGCTGTCTATGCTGTTTTGTTTATGTATTTGTTTTTGTTATGTTGTTTCTTCTTAAATGAAAAACAAAATATATATGTATAGATAAGGATAGCTGGCATAGGTGTATTGCTGATGTCTGTGGTTTATTGAGAGGAACAGTCAATGCTTAAAATTTTCTTTTTTTTCTTGACCAATTTTGCACGCTTGAATTTGATAATTGATCTGAAAACAACGTGCAGTATAAGCACCATTGCTGAACTCCTAGCATCTTGTACGGTGAAGCTCTGCATTTTTTCCAGTGTTTTTTAAAATTATTGGTGTTGTTTTTTACTTGTTACCGACTTTGATTGTTTGATCAGTCTTACATTCTTGTGTTTCATGGACTGAGCAACTTTGTTGACGATAACAGTATGTAATATAGCAACCACTGTAAATGTCTGTCATTTTGTCTTGAGGTCATGTTTCATTTTTGTTGTTTTGATTTTGTCTTCCTTGTTGTTTTGTCAGTTTTTAAATTTTTAAAATAAAAAATAAATAAATAAATAAATAAATAAAAAGGAAAACATTCACAGACCGAGACAAACACTCCCAGCCTCATTCTCAGCTAGGATCTCCGGAATCCTCCTTCTGACCAGGCCCCAAGCCTGGGTCCTGCTGTTGGCTGTTTTTTCCTTTAGAACAATGGAATAATGGCCACTCCATCAAGAGTGCCTCTGAGTCCTGTCCAGTCTTCGGGTGGACACAAAGACAGATGGTTAAAGGGTGATGTGTACCCGGGAATGGGGACAAGGGAGCCATTCTGGCAGAGGGTGGAGCCTGAAAGGGTGAGGTCAAAGCTTTCTGCAGTTCTGTGATCACTCTGATGACTTAGAGAGTCTTTTTCAATTACGATAAAATAAATGTAATATAAATTTATCATTTCAGCCATTATGAAGTGTATGACTCATTGACATTAAGCACACTGGATTGACGTGCAATGTTAGCAGCACCCTTCTCTAGAACTCTCCATCCCACAAGGCTGGGACCCTGTGTCCACACCTGAGAGTCTCTCTTTCGCTTCCTGACCCTAAATTTTCCAGCTACCTCATATAACTGGAGCCATGCAGGATTTGTGTCTGGGTTATCTCACGTAGTTCAACACTCTCAAAGTTCATCCATGCTGTAGCATGTGGCAGAATTTCCTTCCCTTTTATGTCTGAATAATATTCCCTTGTACATATAAACCATATTTTGTTGTTCTGTTAATCTCTTGACAGACATCCATTGCTTCCATTTTGTAGCCATTGCAAGTAATACTGCTGTGAACATGGGTGCAAATACATGCTTGAGTTCCCGCTTCCAGTTCTTTTGGGGGTACACCCAGAAGAGGAGTTTCTGGATCATACCAGAATTCTGTGTTTTTTTGAAGAATCACTACATTGTTTGCCATAGCAGATCTGCCATTTAGCATTCCCTTGAGCAATTCACTAGAGTGTACATTTCTCCCCGTTTTCACCAATAATTAATAATAATAACAATAATTATTATTATTGTGATAATAGCTACCCTCGTGGGTGTGAACTGGTACTTGAAGACAAGCTCATGCCTAAGTTATTTCTCAATCACATTTCAGCTGCCTTTTCTTATTTTGGTCTTAAGAGACGTCTTCCCATCACCTGGCACTCAGCAAGCACCTGCTGAATGGCAGCTTTCTAAATAGAGACGGTGTGTTTCATGCACACAATCTGTGCACTTTCTAGGGGCCCAGAGGGCAGGGCGAACCATTTATAGTCCACATTTCACAGCCTCCCCTGCCCTTCTTGCCAGCATTTTGCCTCCCAAATGCACACCCGACGGGTCCTATGCCTGGCACCCCCAGGCACGGGGAACCTCCCGGAGCCCAGCTGGTGATGGGAGAAGGGCAGAACATCTTGCTTTCCTTGTGTGTAAGACATTTTGATGGTTCCATTTTGAGCTACCCAAAACGTCAGTTTAATACCTTTGGGGGGTGCCATCTTTCTGCCCGAACCCTCATCTTCTCCCACGGCTCCATCTCAGCCTCAAACCGGTCCCCGTGCTGGTCTCACTGTAAGCTGCCCTGCTCCTTCCGAATGAATCAAGGGCTGCAATAATCACCTGACCACCCCGACACAGGTGAGTTGCTCCTCTTTGCCCCCAAGAACCTGCCCTCAGGAAGGAAGTGCAGGAGCCGCGGGAGTGCAGCCCTACCAGAACGCTGCACCTCCGTACCTGGCAGCCGCCGGCCCTGGGGTAGGGCGGGCGTGCCCCAGGCTGACTCTTCGGCCTCTGTGCCTGGCTCTACCAGGCCCGACCCCCAGGCACCCCTTTCACCTGCCTGCAGGACTGCTGTTCCCACCAGCAGGTCCTGGCGCTGAGTCGGGTGCAAGGCCTGGACATGATCGCAGACGGAAGGAGAAAGTCACTTCTAGCACATCTTAAGCAAAACTCTTACATAAGAAACCGAGGCTCACGAAGTGGGATCTTAACGAGGATCTGGATTGTTTACTTGAGAAGGGATTCTTGGTTTCCTAAAAACTCTGAACTGGGAGTGGCCCTGGGTGTATGCCAAGTCCCATATTTTACAAACTATTTCCCTATAGTACTACTAGCACTTCACATAAGATGTGGTGGTCCAAGCTGGGTGTGGTGGTGCACTCCTCCAATCCCTGAACTCGAGAGGCTGGTGCAGGAGGATTGCCATGAATTCAAGGCCAGCAGGGTTCCACAGTGAGTTCAAGGCCAGCCTGAACTACATAGTGAGGCCCTGTCTCAAAAACAAAACAAAACAAAACAAAGCACATGGTGGCCTTGGCCCAAGCACAGCAGGAGAGAGGAACAGAAGAGCTGGTGTGACCGCTGCTGAGGGGTGACAATTCCCCCCGACTGTCGGCCTCGCTGTGTGCAGCTGTCCTTTCCTGGAACCCCCAGGCCCTTCTCTGGGGACAGAGGAATGTGCACGTCACCAAGTCCTTGGGTTCATCCTCTATGTGAATCTGCCTCTGGTTTGGTAGTTTATAGGCTTAACACAGCGTAAAACCAGGTCTGCAGGGAGGGTTGGAGGGGTCAGAGCCGGGAGCAGTGGGATGCTGGTGCTGATCCTGGTCTGCGAGCTCTAAAAGTGTCTGAGCGCAAAGGGAAGGTTCTACCTTCCTGGTCCTGGCCGTGTGTGTCACTGAGCCCAGACCTCCCGCCTACTCAGGAGCCCACGGCACCCTTTGGTGTGTGCTGAGACCTGGCTCCCTGGCTCTCCCAGGTGCCCACGTGCCCTTCTGTCTCAGGCTTGAGGTGTTGAATACTTTCAATTAACTGAGAGCTTGAAAAAAATGAAAAGGAAGATGGGACAGGAAAGGCAGTTGCTGCTCAAAAGTGATGGCCTTTCTAGCCTCACTCGGGGGCAAGCGTTCATTCTAACGTGAGACTTCAGCTGCTGTCCTGGAGGGGTAGTTTTCCTCTTCCAGATTTGGGCAGGAAGCTCACGTCAAGAATTACGGAAGCCGCTTCAGATGTGGACATCAGGAAGACCCATGAGAAGGAAATAAATGTCTAAGACATCATTTCCATATGGAAGAGGGCTGGGGACAGATTTCAGCAGACAGTGCACAAAGGTCTAGGGGAGAGGCATCACCTGTCTTTCCCATTCCCATTTGCTGCATTGAAATGACACCCAAATATTCTGGTGTGATCGAAGCTATGAAGATATCCCTTCTTCTCAGGAAGTAACCATGGTGCTGAATTTAGCAACTCATGAAAAGAAAACTTCTCACTATGATTTCCAAAGACCCACCAAATGCCTTCGTTTTAATTCTTTGAGCATGTTTTAGGCACAAATGGCAAACATAATCATAATAATAGCATGGTAAGTAGCATGGGCTGTTATTTATTCATGCACACAAGCCATGAGCAATTAGTGTGCATGTTGTTTCAGAAGATGGAAATACAAGGATGAGCAAGAAGTGTAAGTCTCGGACTGCTCACACTGGGCGGGGAGCAGCAGGCACTCAGACCTATGAGCACTAGTAGGGAGCCAAGCCGGCAGGTGTGCAAGGACCAGGGCCCCAGGGGTCTTTAAGAACTAAAAACAGGCACTTGTAGGCTGGTGCCCTGCACCAACTGTGCAGGTGAATGCTCGTGCAGGCCAGGAGTGTGAATAGAGATGGGGTGGACAGGAAGAAAAAAGTTATTTTCACCAATCTCTAATACGTAGCGTTTCTTTCAGTTGTGTGAACAATAAACTGCTGTTGTATTAATATTGCTGGAAGGGCTCCCAGATTTAGCAAATCAAAAGTACAGGATGCCTAGTTCAGTGTGAATCCCAGAACAATGAATAAATTTTTAGTGTAAGCCTGGGTGTTTGGATGGGACTAAGAAAAATGTAATGGGTTCTTGCTGCCAGGCTGATAGAAAAGTAGAAGGAGGAAAAAGAAAAAGCAGACCGTGATTGTTCTAGAGAAAAATCAACCACAGCCCCTGAACCATGCACAGGACAGCAGCATGGCCAGCGGCAGGTCAGGAGTCCTCAGATCTGCCCCTCCCTCCTCCCTGTCCAGCTCCAAAGCACCTCCTCTTCTTGCTCCCTTGTGTGCATCTCGGCTAGGAACCCCCTGGCACATGTGCCAGGCCCACATGTGCACCCCTCGTGTTGAGCTACCTCACCCCGTCCTCCTGGTGTGATCCCTCTAAGCTTGAGTGACACAGGTGACACCTGCTACTAGTTCAGGGTGTGCACTGGGTCCCCACTTATGCTACATTTTTCTCAAGCCAAATGTGAAACCAGCAGTGAACTGAGGGCATTGTGGGAACCCCAAGCCCAGGCAGTGAATGTTTGTTGAATGACTGAATGGATGAATGAATGGAACTAAACAGCAGATGCCACAGGAAACTTGATAGAAATAATTTGTGTGCCACTAGAATTACTTTAAGTTGCATGTCTATATTTGAGATGGAAATTGGCATATCTATCTACAAATAAAGTACTTTTGACTGATAGGCAGCAATTCAGGTTTAGTGAGTTGTTGCTCCACTGAGATCTGGGTGTGTGATGGCGAAGACTCATGCCAGCCTCCTGGACGCAGACTCCAGCTGGACCGCGGGAGCACACTCGCTGCCCTGGCAGGGTTGTTTCCACCAGCAAGCGGGGAGAATCTGAGAATTTCTCACCAGCTCTTGTGAGGGGCGATCTCCCAGGAGGATGTCTGCTGCCTTGAGTGCTGATCCAGGCACCGCGTGGGTATCAATCACTGCATTTGATTTTGAAATGTGTGAGTGACCTGCCTCATGGGGAACATGGACTCCTGTACCCTTCATGAAACGCTAGTCAGCCGACCCCAAGCCACAGAGATGCAGACAGAGAGGAAACATGTATATGAGAAATGTAGATCAATGAATGTGGTGAGTCTAGTGCCCCTCACTTACATCTAACTGAAGAACCGGGTTGCCTTGGAGACAAACCTCTCCCCTGGCTTCCAGAGGAGCACGAGATGATGTCTCTGCTTCACAAACACAGTCGATGTCTCCTGCAGAGAGCTGAGGGCCTGTGTGCGCTGCTGCACTGGAGCAAGCCCCCAGAGGTGACCCACAGCCCCTTCTTCCCACCCTCTGACCTCTTGCAGTACTTCCTAGGATGTTAAGATTCTGTTAAGATTCTGCCATGCTGAACAAGCTAAGAACATATGCAAACACATTTTCATTTTTTCTTTATTTTAAAGAGGATAGTAGAAAAAAGAACAATAGCAAAACACACACAAAAAGCAAGAACATTAAAAATGATACAGGGTTTCAAACCAGCTGATAGGAATTAACAGTTGTTGTTATATTACGTATTGTTATCTTCAACAAAGTTGCTCAGATTACCAGATGTAAGAATGCAAGTTTGGTCAAACCATTAAAGAGAATAAGAAAATAGTAATTTAGAAAACATTAGAGATGATAGAGAGTGATTGTAGCACATATTGATGTAATGAGCATGTTCAGGAAAAGATGGGACAGTGGTCTCGAGGTTAGGTCCTCATTACAGAGGTCTCTCTTGGAGCCCTGGGCCGGGGGATCCCGCTGGAGCTTGGGGGAGAGGGAGGCTGTGACTTGCTTGCTTTTGCAGGATCCCCAGCAGAGAGGCTGCAGACAGCAGCAGGCCACGTGGCCAATGCGCGTGAGACATCTCAGCTAAAAATAGCCCGGAGCGGGCCTCACACTCAGCGGCCAGGAGAAGCACAATTCTTGTCCAGCGCTCCGAGCGGCGCTAGCAGGGCTCCGAGCACAGCACGGGGGCAACTGTGGCTCAGCGGAGGCTTTGCTTTATTTTCTTCAGGGCACCGAGTATGCTTTCAGCTCCACTGTCGGGACGCAGCCAGCACTGTGCGCATGAGAAAGGCCAGGCTGTGCATGGGGACAGTTCCCCGGGGAAAGGTTTGTGACCTGGGAGGTGGTGCAGCTGCTGTCAGTTTTGGAATGGATGGATGGGGTCCCTTAGGGACAATAGCTGCTGTGGCGAATTTAGTGTCACCAGGAACCCTGCTCCTTTATTCACACAGTGCAACGTATTACTACACTTCTCTAAGGAAGCGCTCACACACACACACACACACACACACACACACACACACACACACACACGGGGTGCTATTTTCAGCAATAAAGTCACATGGCTTGCTCCTGGGACATAAGTCAATAAGAAAAGACTCAGAAAGAGGAAGCTTCGGCTAATGTTCTAAAAATTCACATTTTCAGGGTATAAACCATCTGGAAGTTTCTGGTATTGAATCTGCTTATAAATACTCAAACTACATGTGTTTGGAAAGGTGAGCATTTTCAGCATGAGGACGATGGTGGAATCTGTCCTTTTATTTATTTTAGTAAAAAAGGTACATCTTATAGCAGCGTCCTGTGCTGCAGGATCGTGCTGATGTTTAACACCAAAGATGAAAAAAGACGCTTGTCAGTTAAGAAAATCATTCACAATTAACAATGAGAAACGCTATCTCGCCTATCAGATAGTGGCTTTCTTTTTCTTATGGGATTTGCGAGTATTTTTTGATGGGAAAGGGGGAAAGGGATGGCAGGTAACAGACCTGTGGCCAGGTGAACAAGACGGTGGACGTCAGGCAGCAATAACTGCTGGGAAGGGCGTGCAGGGGGTGCCCAGCACAGCGCTCTGTGGTGTCTCTTGGGGTGTATTTCCAGGCAGGTAGGCGGTGCTGGGGGACCTGCCCCGGGGTGGGGGTGGTTCAGGGGTGCTCTGCTCCCAGCCTGCAGGCTGGAGCTTCTTGTTTTCTCTGTGAGCAGGCAGGAGCTAAAAATAGCAGCCCGGCTGTCCTTTGGGAGCTGGAGTCTGCTGTGCTTCCCGCGCCTGTGCGCGTAGCCAAGGACAGAGATTTATGGCCGCTCGAGTTCAGCCAGTTGTTCAGAGCTTCTGAGTCAGAGCAGGCACATTTGCTATCATGTTTATTTTATATGGAGATAAATTTTCAGACCCCCTGAAAGTGAAGTATGGTTTAGTCTGGGGTCAGAACACTGGGGAGCAGGGACCCCTGGCCTGCCTTCTGTCTCAGAATCTCAGGCTTCATAAATATTTCAATCTGAAATGGTGTTCTTTAAGGTGCTCTTGGCTGGTTTTTTTAATTGAAAGAATTGCTATGTAAAGCGCAAATAGCGTAACCCTTACCATCATGGTTGTTTTTGAGTGTACTGCTCTGTGGCATTAATTACCCTCAATTATTGTGTGACCATTCATCTCTAGAACTTTGCACCATCCTACCACGAGACTGCGTGCTCATGAGACGGTGACCCGGTGGGCTCCTTCCCTTAGGCCCCGGGATCCACCAGTCCACGTCCTGCCTCCATGAAGTTGACTCTGCTGGGGACTTCGTATGACTGGAGTCCTGTGACCTCTCATTACTCACTTACATCATTCAGCAAGGTGGTGCAGCTCTTGTTGGATTCCCCTTCCTTTTAACAATTGAATAATACTCCATTGTTAGTGTTGAGGAGATGTGGGACACCCTTGTCACCATTTTAAGGCCTGGCTGGTCCTCCCTCACAAGAGACAGTTTAACAGGAGAAAAGCAGAACAAATTCACCTCTTCAAAATTTTACCCAACACTGAAACTGTCAGAAGGGAAGACCCAAAACAACCTCCCAAGTATTTATTCATTTATTCCTGTGCTGGGAATCAAACCCAGGGACTCACGTCTCCAGGCAAGTACACTATCACTGAGCCTTGTCTCCAGCCCTTTAACATTTTTATTTTGTCCCAGGATCTTGAAGTTCCTCAGGCAGGCTCCACCTTGCAACCTCTGTTCTCAGCCTCCCAAATAGCAGATCATAGATGTGCACCACCACACCAGGCTGAGCTATCTACTTGTGTTCACAGAAGAATGGACAGATAGCTGGGTAGACACGTAATTGAATGGAAGGATGTGATCACAGAGGTGATAGACAGAAGGAAGTCGGCCAGTCCATCCATATTCTTCCTGGCCTCTCTGGCACATTCCCTGCCCATGGTATGAGGAAGTACCCCTCTGTGATGCGGGTCTCAGGGAAGCAAGGGAGGGTGACCTTTCTAGATTCTAGGGTTGTCTTGGGTGAAGAGAAGTTGAGTTTCTGTGACTCCCCTGGGGAGGAAGAATTCCTGTTTCAAAGGCTGGGAGGGGTAGGAAGTGGAGAGAGACACTGGAGCTGGAAAGGTTTTGAGAGAAATTTGGCTTCTAAAGCCTTCCAGCCAAAGCTGTACTCTGAGGCCTGTTTTTGGAGTCCCAGTGTGTGCACACATCACATTTTGTGTATCTGCTCATCAGCTGAGGACATTTGGGCTGCTTCCACCTTTGGCTCTCGTGAAGTACACTGCTATGAACAGGGGTGGCCAAATACCTGTTTGTGTGCCTGCTTTGAATTCAGAAGTGTAGCTGGTGGGTCACATGTTCATGCTATGTTTAACTTTTGGAAGAATCACTGTACTTTTTCTCTCCAGCAGTGCACAGGATCTGACTTTTCTAGCCCTTCACCAGCACTCATTCTTTTCTCTTTTTTTAATTATCAAAAAAGCCCTCTTGATGGGTGTGAGATGATAGTTCATCATGGTGATCATTTGTACTTCCCGATAAAGATCAGGGCTGCCAAGCATGCCATAACCATGGATGTGATGGGATTTAAATAGGAGTGATTACTAAAACAGTGATCAGAACTTTCGTAGTTTATGTTTTGTAGTCTCTGGGTGAGGTGTACCGAGAATCTGGATTTAAGAACTGATCTGTGTAGTACTGCTGTGGTGCAAAGTACTCCCCAAAGGGTATATTGAAGTCATAACCCATGGACACGTGAGTGTGACCTTATTTGGAAATAGAGTCTTTGTCAAAAGAGCTATCTGTGGGTGTTACGGTTTGTGGCTGGATGTTCCTCCAAAGCCTCTTGTAGACTTGGAGGGCAGGCTTCTTGGAGGTGGATGAATCTAGCATTTGTGATTGGTTGCTCGTCAAGTGCTGGGATTGGGGGTGTGAGTGCTACACCTACCCTAGGGTGGGTAGCCTGCCTACAATATGAGGAGGAAAAGAGGCTTGATCCTCCCTTTTGCTCTTGTTGCTTTTGGTGTCTTCCTCCACCATGAACAGTTTCCCCTTTGCAAAGCTACCCTGTTTTGGAGCCAGCTGATAATGGACTGAAATCTGTACAAACTGTGAGCTAAATAAACCTTCCCTTTTATTTTTTTTATTTTTTGAAATTTAAAGAAAAAAGTTTATTGAAGATCTGAAGAACAATTCCCAAAAGACTAACTTTTCCAGAAAACTGCAGCTAGACAATGTATGGTGTCTATCATGTTAAAATGTGCATTCAACACAAATACAAAAACCATGAGACAATTCACCATTCTTCAACAATCTGAGCAAAGTTAAAATGCCTAAGGAACAACATGGATGACTTGCAAAGGATGGGCTCTTTAAGCACTGTTAAAAAAAAAAAGAGCACAAATGGATGAGTGTGTTCAGTTATATACACTGAATTGGACCTTTGGCACTAGGAATCAGAGCATTTTGTCATACAGCATTAACAGGCATTATAAAAGTGCGTAGTGTCAAAGGAATAGAACCACCAGCATTCAAAAGCAGCTTTGTCAACTAGGCAATAAAACACTCTACACCATGACTCTCTGTTGTCCATCATTGAATACACTGGTAGCAACTTTGAAATGAAAAAAAAAAGAAAAAAGGAGCTGAAAACCCCTTTTATTTTTTCTATTTAAAAATCAAACAAAACAAACACCAACTCTGTTATATACTAACATCTTCAAAGTACATCATTTGTACAAGAGAAAGACTAGGAACAAAAACGTGTGGACCAGGATCTAAACACAGATGAGAGTGCCTCACACCGCTTTCCGATGGTACTCAGGAGGGCCACTTCATAATCACTGGCACTAAACAAAGTTGCTGAATTCTTCGCCAGATATTTGAGGAAATCATGAAGATCACTCAGTAATAAAGCAAGCCTCTTCTCATCCAGAGGTGTGTAGGCCAACATTGCTCCAATTTGTACAAATAATCTGTGCAGATGTGGTGCTCCGCACACCTGGGATGTGGGTGCGTCAGGGTGATAGGCAAGGATCTCGGCATGCTGTGGTCTCTCAGATTTGCAGAGGAGCTGAGCGCCCAGCATCACACTGAAGCATTCTTTTATCCCTGCTACAGCCTCATTAACAGCATGCTCCTTATTATCTGTGTTTCCTTGAGATTTCTTATAATTTGCACAGTCCTCTAGAATGGAGTCCACAGGCTTCTTGGCAGGAAGATAAAAGAGCCGTTTCTGCTTGGTAATTAGGTCCCAGTCATCAACAAGCCATGGTTTTAGCTCTTTAGGGATCTTTACTTTACCTTTCACTCTGTTCATAAATGTTTCTTCATTTTCAACAGTAGGATCAACCCCAGCCCTCTTCTTCTGAGGAGGCTGAGGTGTCTCACTGGTGCTGGCACCATCTCCATTGCCAGGGGTTTTTGTTTGTTCTTTTCAGTTTTCACTTCAACATTTTCCTGCTGCAGACCAGATGTCTTCTTTCCTGGAGCAGCCCCTCTCATCTTCCCCTCTGCAGATTGCTCCTGATTGGCCTTCTGAAGTTCTCGCTGTTTCTGCAGATTGGTGTCTACAAACTTGAGTCCTCTGCCTTCTGGAACCCACTCACCCCAATTTTTATCCCAACCACTGCAATGCATAAAGTATTTTACTTGTTTGTCCTTTGTGGCAACCTGTATACACTTTGCTTCATAAAGAAAAGGCCCATGAAAGCATAGTACTCGTTCACCCTCTTGGAACTTGGGCTTCGGGTCCTGCTTGGGCGCCATTTATAAGTGATTCGCCGCCTTCTTCTCCCACCACCCCAGACTACCGCCCCCTACTCTCTACCCCACCCGAGCTCACGTCACACGCGCCGTCAGGCACAGCCGCTCTACATCCTGGGCCCGATTTGCCAGTGCCCGCAGACCTCACAGTGCCGCAACCGCACAACTGCCCAAACCTTCCCTTTTAATTTTGGGTGTCACATATTTTGTCCCTGCAACAAGAAAAGTAACTAAGATAGTGGTCATTGCTCCTGAGACAGACCTGCGTAGATACAGGAAGAGTCCTACCACAAACTAATCTCCCTAGGATGATGAGAAGAAAGAGGACCCACAGGGAGAGAGCCATAGCAGGTCAGGTCCAGGACCCTACCATGATTCTGGGGTGTTTAGGGATCACCCCAGCAACCAGGGCTAAAAACAACCCCAGAGTCTCAGTTCCAATGTGGAGGGTGGGCTTGGGGAGACTGCCTGTTCCCCTGGAGCACAGCCAGCTCTCCTAGTGTCTTGGTTACTTCTCTCTCATTGCTGAGACAAAATACCCAATGCCCCAAATTAAAGAAGGAAAGGTTTATTTAGCTCACAGGTTGTGGAGGTTTCAGTCTATAAACAGCCGGCTCCAAGGCAGAGTGGCACAACAGTGGGACAACAGTTCAAGGTGGCAGAAGACAGCAAAAGCAGCAAAAGCAAAAAAAGGGGGGCAAGCAAGCCTCTTTTCCTCCCTTACATTGTATGCAGGCTGCCCGTACACACCATCTCTGTGCCCTCCTCTTGCACAGGCTCAGGATGTTTACAAAGTTAGGGCCCTGGCACCCCGTTGAGTCCTGTAGTTAACCTCATCTTCTCAAGCTGACACAATGTTCCACCCATTACACCTAGGATGTCACTGGGAAGGGAAGAGAGTGAACCCTCCTACCCTTTTCCACAGGAACTCGGTGGAAAATTACAAACCAGACAGAGAAGGAGTGGAGCTTCCTGGGTGTCTGTCTTGCCTACTCCTGCCCAGCACCAATGCGTTACAGTAAAATCCGTAGAGAAGGAGGTGCTTTCCTGCCTGCGTGGTCCTTGCTCGGCACCCCATGCTGTCTTCGGCTGTAAACAGCTCCAGGGTTTTTATGTCTCTGTTCATGCCAAGAAGACTCAGGACCCAGAACTGCACTCAGCTGTGGTGGGACGGGATTGGACTCAGAACCACACACAGGTTCAGTCTTCCAACTCGGGGCAGCTGCGTTTCCACAGTGAGCCAGAACTGGGAGGGTTTTGAAGGACTAACTGTGCCTTTCATGACTGTCATGAGAAGAGCTTACACAGCCTCCCTGGCCTGGGCTCACATGTGCGGTCACCCTATTCAAAAGTCTCAAGAATAGTAAAACATTGGCGTCCTTTCCTGTATTTAGAGAAGGCAGATGAGCGGCACTGCTTCTCTCTGGCATCTGATGTGAAACACACCATCTCTGCAGGGTCTCGGCGCCTTTTGCTGGTGTCTGCTTCGTATGGCCTGAACTGTGCTGAAGTCACCTGGATGTGTGACAGCCAACACGACACCTTGCACACTCACTGGAGTGATTTTTCTCAGCTTCACCAGTGTTATTTTTTCCAGCTCAGAAGGTTGCATGTTTCCTGGACAGCACTCCTACTAGACTAACGAAGAGTGTGGTGACAGCATGGGTGTGGCTCTCCTGGCCTGAGACTCTCCCCCGAAGCTGAGGAGGTGGCACGCCTGGCCATGAGCTGTGTGTGCTGGTGTGCAGGCGCAGCTGGGGGAGACAGAGGAGGCTCACCCTGGGTGTTCTCGCAGTGGACGGACGGCAAGGCAGAGCTGTCCTATACACTGCACCAAGTACTGTCCCTCATACAGGGTTGGAAGTCTGCAAGCACTTTCCAAACAGAGGAACCACTGCAGCTCCTCATGCCCAGGAGGCCAGGGGGCGCGTTCTGAGCTCCCGTTCCAAGTGCCACCCAGGAAGAGAAACTGCAGCTGCCCACACGAGGTGTGGACTTTTGTTTATAATAAATGACTGAGCAGTTCACACTCAGCAGCTGAGACGCACTCCCCTCCTTGGTTTTATTCGGGGGCTGTGTCCCTGGCCAGGTCTCTTTAAGATCCATGACTTTGTCCCAAAACTGCAGATGGGCTTAGTCCTTGCTGCCTGGAACATTTTTGCATTTCTCTGTGTTGATTTGCCGGAGTAGCACAACCAGTATATCTTGCATTATTCATTATTTTTTTGTCATTTAACTTTGAAATGCAGAGTTGGAAATCTGTAAAACTAACAGATAACCCCTTCAAAAATAAATTATGAGCCCAGAAATCACTTCTGTAGTGAAAACCTAATTTGCCTGGAGTATTTCAGAGGCACCCTTGCTGCAGGAGGGGAGGGAAATGAGAGAAGCCAGGCACGCCTTGAGCACAGGAAATTCCCCCACGGCTCCCAGAGGCCAGGTTTCCTCCCTCCAGCCAGAAAGGCTGGGGAGGCGTGAAAACCAGAGGGCTTTCAGGCCGGTGAACCACCCAGCGCTTGCGTGTTGGATTAGCCGCAGGCTGCAGAAATTAGCATCCTAATTAATGAAGAAGACCTGAGTCACCTGAAACTTGCCCTGAGCTGAAGTGATGACTAACCTCGGTCACGACCCATGGTGGGCACAGTGGAGGCGATGTGTGAAAGCAGAGGATGGTTCTCCCAGCAGAGCTGGAGGCGTGCCATGTGCGGGCTGGGACTGGGCTTGGTTGAGGAGAGCTTAATGTATGCTCTCTGCTATCTGAACCATGCCATTAACTTTCCAGTAGAGGCCTGTGGGTGTGACTTTAGTAACGTGGACAGGGAGAAAGCAACACCATTACCACTGTCCTGAATACATTTTCATTGATCTCTAACCCGTGCCTCAAGTTAGGTATAAACTAAGTTCAAATTGTTCAAGAGTTTTCTTGCTTTTAAAATCAAACACAGGAAGGGATTCATTCAGTAAGCAACACCGTGCTGGGATCATGTTAGAATGGGTGGGCTGAGATGTGAAAGAACTGTAACCTACAGATCCTCCTGGGACAGCCTGGGGACTTGTGCAGTAGTGACCCGTGTGACAGAGAGGCCTGTGGCCGCTGTGGAGATCAGCTAGGCAACGTACCTATCTACTTTCAAAAAGTACTAACAGAAACTGAGTTGTACTTGTGGATAATAAATTCAAGGCAGCAGGGACCAATTTTAATACAAAGATGTATTAAGATCTCTCTTTAAGATACAGATACATCTTAATGCAATTTTATATTAAACTTTTCAATTATATTTCATATACATATTTTGATGTCTGCTTAAGAATGATTTAAATCATCAAGAGTCATGTCCTGGCTTTCCCTAGGATTATTGTTCCCTGATTTTGGAGCTGTTTCAAAGTCAGGCTCCCCAGGAAGCAGAGATTGAGATTTGTGTGCAGCCACTTTACTGGGAAATGCCCTTGGAATGACCTTAAAGCAATGGAAGGAAGATCCCAAAGCAGGGACCCCTGAGCATGATGAAGGTGTAGCAGAGCCCTTGGCTGGTCCCGCTGGGACCTCTGAGCAGGTGACCCTTCTAGCTGTTTAGAACTGAGGCAGGGAGTGAGGCCCTTCTCCTACCCAAGGAAACCAAGGCACTCACTGCAAAGCAGGGAGAGAATGTGAGCTTGGGAATACAATTGCTCAGAGAAATTTTGGCTCTGGCTGGCATCCTATAGCATCTACAACTTTTCTCTTTTCTTGGCAGATGAACCCTAGGGCCTTGTAACCTGCTAAGCAAGTACACTACCATGGAGCTGCACACAAGATTTTCACTGTTCTTTTTATTTTTCTAATGTAGGATGGTCTGTCTGAAAAGGGTAGAATTCTAGAACTAAAATGACTTCCTATAAATTGGTCCAATTTACTTGGACCAATTTGCCAATTAGGAAAAGGATTCCAGAGAGGAAATAACATTTTGGGGAGATGCACAGTTGCTCTATGGCTACTCAAAAATCCAGTTTTTTGAAGGGGTCATATGTAGTTTCCACCATGCTGTTTTTCAATGATTTGGATCCAGAAACAAATGTTAATGGAGATAAGAATGCTTTAGGTCCACTGCATTCAGTAGACAGCTCCACAGGGGTGTTGAACTAAGTGTATTCTTTGGTGTGGTCATAACAGCATTACACGCCCGCTACCCATCGTCATACATGATGGGGTTTTTATCTCAGTTCAGCAAATATTTGGAGTGTAACAAGTGCCACACTTTGTATTACGCATTTGACTACATTTTGGGGAATAAAGTAAGTGGTTTCTGACCTTCTATCCTTTTCTGATGTTTCCCTCAGTGGAGTCCATGTTTTGGATATATGACTGCTCTGACTTTTCCTGAAATTACTTAGTCATGACTTCACTGACATTCACTCAAATTGTCCCCAAATTTTTATTGCTAAATATAAGGAAATCTTAAATGTACATAATAGATTATTTTCTTTAGATTTGGTCTCCAAAGTAGAATTACTGGGTCCAAGAAAATGAACAGGTTGAAGGTGTTTTGTTCTACATTGCCCAGTTTCTTTCCAGAGGCTTGATCTCACTCAAAACAAGCGTTCAGTGCATCGGTCTGTGGCCAAATACTGACTTGACCTTGGTGTTACTGATTCATAGCAGTCCCGGGCATCACATAACTCTTTCTGTATGTGTCACAACTCTCCCCAGCTGGCCAGTCTTCCAATTTTGATTATTGTACACTATACAAATATTGCAATAGTCTTATGACAATGGCTTTCCTCTTTGGAGGTTTTATCTGTCATTTATCTGCAGGTGAGCCACACTTCCTGTTACGATTTCCTTGCCAAAGCCTCCGCCCTGGGACTGACTGGTGGGGACCCAGGGTCTGGGCAGGATGACGCTTTCTGCCCCTTAGTTCCTCACCATGGTGAGGAGCTGAAGGAATTTGCAGGCCCGTGTCTTAGCAGGTTCAGATAGGTGGCTCCAGATAATGTGGAGCAGGAAGCCACATCCAGAATGGGCTAAGGAGGTGCAGGGCAGGCTGAGATGAGGCTGCGGGCGGGGACGCTGGAGTGAGGTCCCTGAGCGAAAGGTAGTCAGGAACCCAATGGTTGTGGCAAGAGCCAGAGGGGCCAGCTGTGCGAAATCTGACAATTGCTTTACGTTCTCATCACACTATGGGTTTCTACCTTAAGTCACGTGGTGGTTATCCATATGATTTAGTAAATATTTCTCACTGATTTCTAATCCGTTTTAAGGCACAAACTAAACTCTTACGTATAATGATACATCAAATCTCTTCTGTCTGGGTCTTTTCTTGGATTGATTGCACATTATTTTGAGTGTTAGTACTTCATAAAATATTTTACCATCTGGGCTCTCGTTTACCTTTTTTTAAATGAGCTTGATTTTCTTCTCATTCCAGTGTTGGGTAGCACCTCATCCTATAAAACGGAAGTGTTCCCTTTCTGACTTTTATTTCCTGGGATTTTCTTTGATGTTTTTGCCTATATTACACCCTTCCAGATAAACTCTAAAACCATTTTGTTAATCTCAGAAACACCTAAAGAAAGAAAGAAGGAAAAAATGAAAAAAATAAAAAGCTACAGAAATCATGAAATGCAGCAGATTGATAGCATTTATTTTTTAACCTAGGAGTGAGGCATACTTTTGTACTTAGGATGTTGATTAACATCTTCTTAAATTCTGATAAGCTGTCTTTATATTTACCAAAATGATTTCTTAGCAATTGAATATTTGTTAGCTGTGTTATATCAACGAATGAGATCTTTTCCTGCTTTCATTAGTACGTCTTCCTGGTTACTACTGCTCTGTGGAGAAGCTGTGGTTTGTTTTCTTTGTACATTTATTTCCTTTTATTAGTTTTGAGAGCCTTTTAATTTATTCCTTTGGATTTTCCAGGTATATAATCATATCATGTATAAATAATGATAATTTGGTCTGTAACACTCCAATAATAATTCTTTTTAAAAATTCATGTCTTATTGCATTACCCAGACATTCTAGAAAATATTAAATAATAATGAGTTACAACAAGTCAATTTTCTTTAATCTCTGATTTTAACAAGAATACCTGTAGTATTTTGCCATTGGCATTTATTTGTGGATTCACCCAACATTTGCTAAGCACATTAAACTGCTAGATTCTGTACGAGTGCTAGGCATACAAGGCCAAGAGGACAAAGCATCTGAACCAAGAATTTAAATGAATGGGTTTGACTTTGAACTAGGCATGCTGTAAAATGTCAAGTAATTAATCCAGCTATCTTGTTGCCAAAAGCAGAGCTGTCTTTAGTAGTCAGCCTTTCTATGGATTTATATTTGCTACTAGGATTTGGTAACATCTGGTGCTTTTATGAGACAATCATGAAATTCCCTCTATATGCCCACTGACAGATGAAAAGATACATTAAATGTGGTATACATACACAATGGAGTATGACTCAACCATAAAGGAGGATAAATTTGAGTCATTTGTAGAAAAATGGATGGTTCTTGGGACCACAGTGTTAAATGAAATAAATCTGACAGAGAAGGCTTCTCTGAGATACCCATAATGAACATAATTTAAAGAAGAAAACATAAAGATAGTAGGAAACAGGGAGGTAGGTCTGGGGACTGAGGGAGAGGGGAGACTGAGGGACTGAGGGAGTAAAAACGATCCAGATGCAATTTGTGTACCACTTCCCCAAGAAGGATGTCATTATCATGTATTGCAAACACATACAATAAAGACACATATCATGTTCATTTCCGTGTCAAAGTTGGTTGTGAAAGATTATTATTATTGTAAATTTTTTTTTTCCTTTTTGTATTACTAAGGATTGAATCTAGGGCTTTTGCCCTGAGCCACATCCCCAACCCTCATTTTATTTTTTATTTTGAGATGGGGTCTGGCTAAGTCACTGAGTTGCCCAGGCTGTGCTCAGATTTGCCATCCTCCTGCCTCAGCTTCCCCGAGTGCAGGGATTATGGGCATGTGGCAGGGTATCTAGCTATTGCAAGCTGTTCAGCATGTTCCTCATCCTGTAAACTCCTGAGGTGTCTGCAATGCTTACTTCTCTAAACTGGCTTTGGCTTGCATCTTCTTGAAGTCATCGCCTGGCATCCCCCTTGCTAAGAGGGAAGACGTCCTTTGTGAGACCGGTTGTGAGTGCAGGACTGTGTGGGAAGCGGGGCATTCTGAAGTGTCAGATGTGCAGGTCGGGAGGACTTCAGTCCTGTACTTACGATCAGAGTTAGAGTACTTCAATTACAAATAGCCCTGTGCACGTTTCTGAGCTGAGTGGACCGGCTGGCACTGGTTGTGGGGAGAGAGGGTGAACATGGTGTCACCTTTGGCCCCACACTGAAGGCTGCAGAGGCTGCTTCCAGCCCCTGCTTGCCTCCCCCAGCTGACAGAGGCCCCCCACATGCTCCTCTGAGGATCCCCTCCTGCGGCCCAGGTTCTTTGGGGAAGATGGACCCTTCCCCATCAGGTCACCTGCCCTCAGGTCACCTGTAAGGGGTCTGGAGGCTGCTGTGTGACCCATACAGGGCGGGGCTGGTGGTGTGGACAGCAGCGCCCTCACTCTGGACAAGCACAGGCACCTCAGTGCTGCTTGGGGTGACGGTAGGAACTGTGTCACCTAGGACGGAGGCAGCCTCAGGACAGAAGCAGTGGAAGGGGTGCGGGGAGCCTCGTGTCTTAGTCTGTTTTGTGCTGCTGGAGCAGAGGATGAGGATGGGTCATTGGTAAAGAATGGAGATTCCTTCCTCACAGCCCCGGAGGCTGCAAGGCCAAGATCCAGGCACCTGCACCCGTGAGGGCCTTCCCGCTGTGTGTTCACGAGTCAGGGAAGCAGGGCCGGCTGCCCCACGAGCCCTTCTTAAGGTGACAGCGACCCACTTACGAGACAAAGCCCTCAGGGCCTGAACGCCTGCCTCCCAGCACCACTGCTTGACCGACCAGAGCAGGCCAGGACCCTGGAGCGCACGGCCAGGCCACAGTGCCCGGATCTGAGCGGATGGGCCCCCTGTCCCTGAGGCCGTCCTCCTCTGGACTCGCACACAAGCTCGCCCCTTCCCTTTCTGTTTGACCAGATGAGCTGCATTTTCTATCTGCACAGAGCCACACTTCCCTGAGGTCTTTGTCTGCTGATCCTCTGCTCTCTCTGCATTGCAGGGCCTGGGTCGCACACTGACAGGTTGTACAAAGGCAGCAGCCAACAAGCTCTTTACAAAGTGAAGCTGTTTATTGCTTATGATGAGTCTAACAGGCAAAATACTAACCGGCGGGGCTGTCATACCTACGAAGTGATCTTTGTGAAAGGAATGCCTGCGTGGAACTGAGTGCTGGAATGAAATTCATGCATCCGTTTTCCTTGAGGTTTCACTTCCCCTTTCCTGGGTGAAGAGGAGCAGGCCAACAGCCCCAGCCCAAACTGGTGGAGGGTCTGCCTTGGGGGCCACACGCCGTCTGCCCTGCACGGCTCCATGGCTCCTCCGCACCCGCACCCACTCGGGTTCACTGCGCATAATCATGGATTTTTTCTCAGAGAAAGCAGAGTCATGGGTCTTGAAGAAAGAAGTCATATTTCTTTTTCTTACAAAATGAGATGAAAAAATAAATTTAAACACACTTTTCAAGTGTCCCTCTTCCTTAAACTTTATATATACATACACATATATACGTTACAGCTCTTATTTTTCTTTATCAACATACTTTACTTAGAACTTTAAAAAATAAACTTTCTGGGGGTACCTCTCATTTCCTGTGTTAGCCTGGAAACATTTAAAAATATATCTCCCTAGAACTCTTCTGTGCAAATAATAAACATAAATATTAACATCTATGTTATACATATAAAAAAGGACATTTTAAGGTTTCCACAGAGGCTGCCGGCCCGTCGTCCCTTCGGGTGATCTAGAGGTACTCTGCAGTCTGTCTCTGCAAGCCGGACAGGTCCGGCTCTGGCTGCGGGGGATTGGACAGGAACTCACTGTCCCTCTTGTCCACATGTAAACTACTTCTGGAGAACCGCAGGACACTGCCCAGCCCGCTGACCAGCGACAGGGAGGACACACAGCCAAGCGAGCTGAGGTTGGGTAGGCTGAAGAGGGACGACAGAGGCACCGCCTGGCTCGTGCCGAGCCGCTTCCTCTGGTGATCCCTGGGACACTCTCCTGACACAGCCTCCCCCGCCGTGGAAGACCCCGGGGACTCCAGAAGGTTGTTCTCTCTGAGCGGCATGCTTGTGTCCACAGCGCTGGGCTCCCCGCTGGCCTTGGGAGAGCAGGCTGGTGGCTGCTGCATGTGCGGGGAGGTGTGCAAGGCACAGTCCCTAGAGGGGGACTCGGAGGGGTTCCCAGTGCTCCCTCGGGAGAGCTCAGTCTTTGGCTCTCTTGGCAGGTGTCCCTGAGCAAAGGTGTCTTTGGGAGTCTTGGGTGACTTGTGGCATTTCTTGGCCAACTGGCGTCCCAGCTGCAGCTGGGTAGGGAACAGGCTTCCCTGGAGGGCTTTGAAGAATAATCTGGAAAGAGCACAGAAGGAGAAGTCAGGAGCTGCCGCTGCAGGAGGTGCCTCGGAGCTTCCTGCGGCTCCACAGGGCAAAGCCACAGTAACGCACACATGCCTAGGCTCAGCCAGGACTCCAGGGTGCTGTCTCTGATACCCACCTGGGCAGCAGTGCAGTGACAGGTGTTACGAGGCAGATCAAGTAAAACACAGGGTCTCCCAGTAACGTCTGCATGGTCCAGTAAGGGTTAGATGGAGGATAGCAGGTTGAACAGGCAGAATTATAGATCAAAGCCACCACCAAGAATAAAAGGATACTGAAGCCACACGCCATCCAGTTGAGCCAGGTCTGAGGGGAAACAGAAAAGGCTTTTATTTCAACTTAAAAGTGGTGACAGTGGTGGAGAGAAAAAGCGTGAGTTGTTCCTGAGCGGGTGGGAGATCCTGACGGCTTAGGAAAAACTGGGGGTTTCTTTGCCATGGGTGGCTGGTGGGGCTTAGCGAAGCTTCAGGAACCAACCGGGGACAGGGACGTGAGAGCAATACAGGAGACCAGGGGAGAGAGTGTTGGTGAGGGACAAGGGACGAAGGGCGGGAGAGGCAGGAGGAGCTGAGAGCTGCCCTGGGCCGTGGGTGGGGGCTCTGGCAGCTCCCATGCTGGGGAGCTCCAGTCCAGGTTGTCTTCATTCTTGTCACGGGGAGGCCAGCGTTTGGGGCTCCTGTCTGCTCAAAGAAACGAGACCTCCCGGAGCCTGCCGGGAAGTGGGGCCCGCAGCATGGGCCCTCAGGGATGTGACATGAGAGGCAGCGCGTACCCAGGTTTTGGTTTCAATACCCAGGTGCAGGAGGAAGGTGAGCAGTGCGATGGCTGTGATGGGGGTGCCCCAGGTGAACACGTCCACGTCGGAGTCATAGTAGGCCTGAAAGACAGCAGCACCCCATGTCCGTGGGCCCCTGGATGTGGGTACAGGAAAACCACGCTGGAGGCCAACTTACCAGGTAAGGAATGAAAAAGCAAATCAAGCTCTGGAAGGCAGCGTCGACCATGTTTAACCAGAAAGCGCGCGGCCGGTATTCCTAGGACACAAAAACGAGAAGGGAGATTACAGGGAAGCGCTTCTCTCTCCAGATGATGTTCTGTGGGATGTGAGGGCCCTTGGCACACCTCGAGCCACTGGAGGAAAGCTTGCTATTCGGGGCTTTGGGAGGGATGAGGCCCCAGATGGTAGATGAGAAGCCAAGTGCCTGTGGAACCGTTCGCAGCTGAGCTGCAGCTTCTGTATCCAAAAACGAGCTGGAGTAGGTATAGGCCAGCAGTAAGAGGAAAGTACTCTCTAAACCTTGCATGGGAACATTTCCCCACAGCAGGAAGAGACCTGAAGTTCTAGATGTTCTCGCCTGACATAAGCCCTTCTCTTCTTTCCATGCTCTACTTTGCCAGGGCTTTGTGGTGAGTCCCTTAGAAGGATTCTTAAAGGTGTTTCTTAAATTTTTAAATTCCATGATAGATGGGTCCTCTGTTAAAAGTGAAAAGCAACTGCTATGATTTGGATGTGGTTTGACCATGGCCTCCAAAGGTTCATAGATTGAAATTTAATCCCCACTGGGAACGACGAAGGGGGGTGGAAACTTAGTCTGACGATAGATGGGGTGAAGTTATCAAGGTGGAGACCCCGGCATGGAGTATTTATGGCTTTGTAAGGAGACCAGAGGAGACAGCCACTCAGAGCTTCCTGCCTCGTGCCACAAGATGCTCTGCTCTGCGTCCAGATGCTGCCAGCAACAAAGTTGTCACCAGGTGCAGCTCTGCCACCTCACACCTCTAGGACCAGGACCGAAACATGCCTCTTCTTAAATAGCTTGCTTCGGGTCTTTCACTACAGTGGCGCCAGGCAGACGAAGATGACTATATACCCACAGGCAAAAATAACCTTGACATAGGCATACTGAGGTTTCGTTTCCTGGGTAACCACACTTGTATTTAACCCTGCTAAATTCCGAGTAGCTGGCATGGACTTTTCCCTGCAGGAAATGCAGAGGGGACGAGGAGCATCTACCAGCACGTCAGGAAAGTGCCGGCCGTCTCCTCCTGCTGGCCACCTCACTCCACACGAGAGACTTGCAGCGAAAGTTTGGCTGGCTGAGGAGATGAACAATACGATTTTCCTAGATGACAGATGTCAAGCTGCACCTGTCTAACCCCAAGCAGCCTGCTCCAGTGGGGAACAAATGTTCACAGAAGTGGCCAAGGGATGTTAACGTGCAAGGGCATGAATCCTGAATTGGAGATTGTTGCAGGAGGAGGAGGGTGCCAGTCTTCTCGCATGCTCAGAAATACTCGGGTGCCCTGCTTGAATGGCTGGCTGGAAGCAGCTGATCCTTAGTGTGTGTATCATGGGGCTGAGGTCAACATATATTTACATCTGTTTGTTCTTTCAGTGGTTTGATGGTTTTCCCTACGTGTCTGTCTGCTTTCAAGTCCCACTGAAAAGAACTTGCTCTGGCTGGCTGTAGAGGACCCTACTGAGCCTTAGCTGTCACCTGTGACTGACTCAGAGTTGGGGTGGGCTCTCGAGACGCCTGGGTGGAGAGGGCTTTTACCTTGTGTATTTACTGCGTGCCATGGTTGAGCTGCCCAAAGGTCCGTGTGTGTGTGTGTGTGTGTGTGTGTGCGCGCGCGCGTGTGTGTGTGTGTGTGTGTGTGCGCGCGCGCGTGTGTATGTGTGTATGTGAAAAGCTGAGTTCCCAGGGAGGCACCACTGGGAGGGGGTGGCGCCTTCAGGATGGGGCCCAGTGGGGTCCTGGGCCTTGGGCTGTGCCCTTGAAGGAAAGGTGGGAGTGAGTCTCTTGCCCTTGGCTTCCTGGCTCCTGACGTGAGCAGTTAGTTCCCCAGCCCTGCCATCCACCACAGGGCTGCAGCAGTGGATCTGCCCTTTTAAACCATGAGCTATCTAAACAAACTTCCTCCCTAACAAGTTAATGTTCTCAGCGACATCACCACTGCAACTCCGGGGAATGTGGCGCACTGCAGAGGCCAGCAGACAACATTCACTTTTCTCACCCCAGGTCAGTTCCACAGGGTGTCTGTTAAAGGAATCTTGGAGACATGCACTTTCTGTGCACTTGGGTACTGAGGGCCAGGAACCAGGGGGTGGGGCAGCCACTCAAAGCCTACCTCCATCTTCTGGCCACTCTTGTAGAGCTGCGGCTCCAGCAGCAGCACATCTGCCGACACGTCCTTGTCTAGCACCCCAGTCACGAGCTGGGGAAGCGATGAGAAGAGCAGGTTGAAGAAGATCAAATACCACTGATCAATCATGGCGGACGCCGAGAAGCCACAGTAAAACTGGAACCAGAACAGGAGGCCCACGAACATCTGCAGCCAAGAGAGAGAGAACAAGACCAGGGTATCCTTCGCTGCCCTCACAGATTCCCACCAGAGGGCTCTGAAAGTTTGGCAGTTTTTCTGTAAAGGTAAAATCAACAAGCAGCGATGCCCTCTGATCATAGCTCTGCTGCTGGCCTCTGTCTCTCCCTCTCTGCTTTCCCCAGCCCTTCCTGGTCTCTTAAGCCCCAGGGATGCAGCAGCCTTGGGACAGATGAGGTTTTATGCCTGAAGAGCTGTAGATCGTTAGTGTAAAACAGAATGAAGGTTTGGAAGGGTGGGCTAGGGCTGTGGCTTCTCTCTAAGACCACTGTGCCTTTTGTGCCCCCAACAAAATCTCCCTTGGCGACATCCTTGTCCCCCTTGTTAGTCACCTTGCCTTTTCAGTGAGGAGCACAGACGGTTACTACTTCCATGGAGTGGAAGACACAGAGAAGCAAGCACATCAGCCAGACAATGATGCCATCAACACTGACCCAGCTGAGCCTTTGCTACACACTGGCCCACTGCTGGCAGGTGGCGGCAGGCATTATCTTCCATCCTGGCAGTAGGAGTGGAGCAGGGAGGCTGGACCATCTCCTCACACCCAGTAGGAGGGGGAGCCAGGAGGGGTCTTTCCCCAGGATTCCTAAACCGCTGAGAACCGGTGGCTTCCCTGAGTGCCATCTATGGGCACATGGCAGTTTAGCAGCCACAACTCTAATGACTTGGATCTTGAAACCCCTTGATGGCTCACGTGTTGAATGCTTGCTTCCCGGCCCGTGACGCTATGCGGGGAGGCGGGGCTGGTGGAAGGAATGAGCTCATCGCGGCTGTGCCTTGAAGGGGGCATTGGTCCCCTAGCCTCCTTCTCTCTCTTTCTTTGCTTCCTGGCATCCATGAGGTGAGCAGCTGCCCCTGCCACATGCCCTGCCACCCTGCGCTGCCTTGCCACGGGACTAAAGGCCACAGGACCGAGCTGCCATGGACCGAGACTTCTGAAACTGTGAACCAAACTAAGCCTTGCTCCGTACAAGCTGTTCATCTCAGGGATTTTGTTACAGTGATCCAAAGCTAACGCAGAGAACAGCCTACATTTAGCTCCAGGGAACTGACCATTCAGCCCTTGCTGCCTTAGTTTCCCTGTCCATGACCCAGGTACCCCCGTGACACTTAGCCATAAGGTTGTTGGGAGGACTGAAGGGCCCATGCACTAGTAGTGCTCCCCAGGGCTGCTGACACACTGCCAGGTGCTCCCGCAGCATGCTGTTGGTAGCGAGCAGGATCCTAATTTCCTTTGTTAGAGGCTCACGCACAGCCACTATTTTTACCATTTAGAGGACACCGAGGTTCCAAGATGCAAAATGATGGACCCAATTTGTGCAGCTATAGATGGGTCTCAGACCAGGCTCAGGGATGGCTCCATGGGGAACCTGGTGCCATGGACGAACGTTCTCTGCTGGGCACTGCCAGCCTGGGCTTTGGCTTTGGCGTTGTGGTTATCTAACACCTTTGACCTTGATTCAGTTCTTTAACCTCCCCCAGCTTTGGTTTCTTGACCCGAGGGATTTTTGTTGTGAGGACCAGAACAAATGCCAGGCTCTCAGGGAAACTATGACGACATGTGTCCTCCAGGTCTGGTTTCAATCTGTGATGAAAATCTCTCGACTTTCCCCCTCCTCACCCACAACCCACAGACTTGGACTTTTCACTGACTTTCTTTCTTTCCTTCTGCCCACGGCTGACTTTCTTTCCCACGGGCTCAGCCTAATGAGTCATCCGTGAGCAAACAGAGTCAAGGGAAAGAGGAAGAAGAGCACTTAGATAATTGAGATTCTGTCTCCTGTGGTACCAAAGAGCTTTGTTTCCAAACCACTGTTGCTATGGAAACCCTTCTTCTCTGCTCTCTATTGGAAAGGAAGGCCAACTTATTCTTAAAACTAATGAAGCTCTCGTGGTAGGAGGCAGCGTGATTATCCTGACCTCGCATAGATGGATGCTTGTTAACAAAGGCCCTGCTTCTCATGTGGAATAAACACAGGTGTCCCTTCCCTCCCTGTGCCCTCCAACAAGGATGGGCTCCCCAGGTGGGCGGGAGGATGTGCCCATCCCTGACGGCCACTCTGGGGCTGTGCTCCGACCCAAGATGTTGAATGGAGTGATCCACATCGTTCCTGCCATCCAGTCAATCTGAGAAATTTTAACTGGGCATTTCAGAAATCAGCCAGTTCAATCCTAGGTTTGTTTCTTGTTTTTCATGTTAAAAAAATCTGAAGGCAAATATATACGGATATCCAGCTTACAATATTCAACAGGAGTTTTCAACTTTACAAAGCAATGTACTTTCAGCAGAAACTTCACTTTGAATGTAGATCTTTGCTTAGGTGAGAAATATGTGGCCAAAGCCTCTCTCAAAATTTGCTTAGGTGAGAAATATGTGGCCAAAGCCTCCCTCTGGGGAGGTAGTTTAGGGTAGAAAGCTGGCTTAGCATATGTGAAGCCCAGGAGCCCTGGATTTAATCCCCGGTAAAACACACACACACACACACACACACACACACACACACACACACACAGAGGTTGGGCATTGGCTTAGAGTTCCTAGTCAAGCACAGGGTCATGAGGGGAAACAGCAGAGGCTCCACAGTGCATGGGGTGCTAAGCTATGATGTTAGGGAGGCTGTGTGCATTCACCGGAGTTTCAACTTCCAATATTTTCAGCTTGTGATGGGTTTACCAGGGCAAAGCCCCCTTCATAAATCAAGGAGAATCTGTAACTTGCTTAAGACCCCACTGCTTACAAGGGACAGAAATGAGGCTGGGTCCCTCCACTCCCAGAGGAGTCAAAAGCCTCTGGAGATTAGTGTGGAGGAGGGGCTAGCACAGGCAGGACAGTGCAACGTGACCTTCCTTGGATACAGGCCCAGGAAAAGTCCAAATTAATTTCCAGGATTAAACCTCTCCAATCAGACCAGCCTGACGGGTGCTGAGCCTCTGTAGCCATTTGCTAGAAGATGTTTTGAAAATCAGGTGAGAGGGTGGGTGCCGAGAGGGAACAGAAAGGTAGGTGCCAGCCTCCAGAATGAAACATTAAGAACATGAGCAAGAGGTATACTCATGGCAGCCCGGTCAGCAAGGGACTTTCATATGCAATTAGAAAAAACCACACCTTTCAATATATTCTTTTTCAGAAATGTACTAGATAATGCTGACACTGGAGTGCTGGTGCCTAGGAAGCTGGATCTGGGGGACTATGCGGGACGGTCACTCATCCCAAGAGTTTATTTCGCATCCTTCTTGGTATACTGGGCCATGAGTTATCAGAGACAGAGCTACGACCAACAGCCCAGCGAGTGCTCAGCAGAGGATCCAGAAATCTCTTCCAAGTAAGCAGAGTTCTGGGGTGGCATTGGGGTCCATCCTGCAGAGCCATGCAAAAGGATGCATTGCAGAAACTCATTACCCAGGGAAACAGGATTCAACACTGAGACCCACATGAAACTGACCAAGCAGGTGCTGTATTCAAAGCTCCTAATCCGGATTAGGTTCCCAGGTTCCCAGCCAGAATTGTCCACAGCCAGTCTGCTGTAGAGATGAACTGCAGAGGGAGTCAGCCAGCACAGGGCGCACCGTTCTCCAGGCCCTCCAGAGTTGGGTCACTGCTCCTGCCCTGGCTGCGGACTTGCCTGTCAGACCCAGGGTCGGTGTGTCTCTGACAGACACCTGTCAGTACTGGAATCTGAGCATAACCAAGAAACCCGACACCAAGACCACCAAATGCATTTCTGCTCATCCTTTGATCTTCCCTGATGACTCTCAAAGGGGTGATGCCCCTCTGTGCATACCCCAGCAGCAGGCTCCTGAGAAACATAAGGACAGCAGCAGAGAGCTTGGGGGTGCCCGCTGATGATCAGGGTCTGCCTAGCTCACTAGCTGTGTGACCCTGTGTAAACTGCGAGCTTCTGGACAACGCTGCTTCTCACTAGGAAGTCACGTGAACTTTCGCCTGGTTTCTGCCCCTGTGTCTGACCTTCCAGGGCAGAGGTGCAGCTACTCTCAGAGCCCATGGGGTGCACAGCCAGGCCAGCACTAGGGGACCTTCGCAGACGTCAAGGAGGACAGAATGGACGGGAGGCCTGGGAGGCCTCTGGCCTCATTCAGGTGGTGTCTCTACAAGCCCCAGACCTTCTGCCTAAACATCTCCCAAGCCCAGTGTCTAATACCTACGGTATTTTTGTAGAAGAAGTAGAGCACCATATTGGCTAGTCGTGAGTAGCACCAATGTCCGTGGACGATTAGGAGTCTTTCCAGGTACCGGAATTTCGGCACTGCGAAATCGCTGGCCATCACTGCCTTGAAAGGGAAGGAATTCCCATTATTGGTGACGTCTCACGAAGCACGAGATCTGTCTTATCTCCCCCGAGCATGAGTCAAAGCATGGAAGGAAAAACCCAGCTTCACACACGTGTGAAGGGTGGCTTTACCGTCCGTTCCTTTGTCATCTCTTTCAATTAAAAACACTCTCACAGACGCTTTTGTTTAGGGATATCAAGTTACAAGTTAATTTAAGGCTTCTGAAGCTAGGTGCATAATTGATGAGTTTTATACATTTTTGCGCTTTTGTTTTTCCACACTGTTCTTTGATTGGCTGCAAACCCAGAGATCCATGGTGTCACCCTGCCCTTCCTCGGCCCTGGGGGACACGCTGCTCCACACCATGCCACCACCTCAATGCCAAGACGAGCCGGAGCTCCGTCTCGGGGGCATCAGAGCTAGATGTTCAGCTCTCCTGGGAGGTGCATTTAGGGCTATTTTCTCTAGACGGATACATAGTTGTTCTACTGTACTTTTTAGGGGAAAATGACGAGAAAAAAGTTTGTTTACGTTCGGCAGAGGCATTTTGTGCTCCTATGTTTACCATCCACAGCTGTGTGAAGCTGTGCGGTAGGTGCGGTGCCCACAGATAGAGGCCAGCTTGGGCCCAGCCCCAGCGTTTCCCCGCCCCTCACCCGCCTTCGTCTCGCCCGAAGCACTGCTGCTGCACATCCCTCTTCCTGCACCGCAAGCTGAGAGGGGAATCTGCATCTGACTCACTGTTGCCTCTGCACAGCGCCCCCTGCAGTGCCACAGACGTGAGCAGCTCAGGAAGCACGCGCTGAGTGAGGGAAGGAAATAACTCATTTTGGCTTTTTCAGCATTGCCTGTTTTCACTATTATCTGTAGTGAAAAGCTGACTAAGGCAGTGCTTGCCAATCTCACGTGCAAAGAAGCTCAACAGATAAATACCTTTTCTATCAAAGACCCAATGTGGGCGCTCGTGTTGGGTTGGAGACCCGGCTGCCCCACCGTTCCTCTCGGCCAGGCAGGAGCACGGCCCCTGGCTGAGGGATCTGTGACTTGAGCACAGGCCCTGCGTGCAGCTGGGTGCTGGTGAACCGTGCAGCTTCCTAAAGGCTGCCTTTGGAGGCTGTGTTATATACGACGCTGCTACCCATTTGTGTTTTGGCTGCTTGGGTTTTTTAGGTGACTATAACCTCATCACCTGCATTTTAGTCCCACAGCTGAGGCCGCACAGGCATCTGGGGTCGGGGCTGAGCCCTGGAGGACCAAGAAGCATGAGCAGGAGCTCCATCCCAGCCCACAGCAAGGCCCTGGCCCATGCAGGGAGCTAGGAGGACAACAGAGACCCCTCGTCTCCTGAGACGCTTCGTTCCCGTGGGCTCACCAGGTCTGCTGCGCTTTTGTTGGAGCCCCGAGCCCCAAGTCCTGAGGTGCAGAGTGGTCATGTCTACTATCCCAGTTCTGATGGAGTTTCCAGAACAGAGGGAGGCTTTACAAAGGCCATGTTGACAGTGGGACAAGCACTGTGTTTGGGGCTAGAGCATGAGGGATGGAAGGCTGGAGAGTTCTCAGGGGTCGGGATTTCTCCTCCGAAGACCGTCTATAGGTCTGCCTTGGAGCCTGGTTAGTCTATTTTCATTTTTTTTCATCTTTATTTTTGTGGCATTGGGAGTTGAACCCAGGGTCCTGAACATGCTGAGCAACGCTCTTCACCAAGGACAGGCATTGTGTCTGACAGTCTCTGCGTCTCCAGATCTGTGCTTGACAACAGTGGGTTCTTGACTAATAGGATGAATGAGTGAAGAATGAAAGAACACACAAAACCTTTTAAGCCCTTCCTGTGTGGACAGGAAGAGGCACCAGGACATGTGCTTGGATATTCTTGACAGCTGGTTCACAAAACCTAAGGTTTCTGACTTCTCAGTTCTGTGCAAACCTCTTCTGTATCTGAGGGGTCTGTGTCTACAGGTGCAAACAAGTTGGGGTGGAAAATTTTGGAGAAAAAGTGTATCTGTAGCGAACATGACAGTAATTCTCCAAACAGCATCATGACTGATCACATAGCACCTACATGCTAAGTACACACTAAGAGTCACCGGTTATGCTGTAGATAGATAGGTGGATATGCCCAGGACATATGCAAATACTGCATCATTTTAAGTAGAAGGCTTACACACTCATGGGCTGTGGTGTCCATGGGGGTCCTGGAACCAATTCCTCTAGACACTGAGGGCTGACTGCACTGTGCTTCCAGCGGGGACCTTCAACCTCGCTGAACTTTACCATCAAATAATAAAATTAGTAAGCCACAGGCCTGGCACACAGCAAGTGCTTAATAAATACTTACTGAATGATTCATCAATACATATCGGATGATGGCCTGATTTTAGAAAAATGCTGAATAAATGGTTCCTAAGGTCTCCATCAAGTTCAAAAACGCTATGATCCAAGCTTGATCCCATGTTGGAAATCACTGCAATATGACCTCCAAAAGCGGAACATTTTTAATTAGCTCCTGTATTCCACCTCTGAAACGTCAAGCACTGACAAGGTGACAGAGGAGCAGCACAGACGAAGCTGCAAGTCTGTCTCACGCCCGTCAAATGGCCACGTCCCACGTTTACAGTGACAGCCGTTCCAGTAGGACCACAGCACCACTGGTGTCGAGGAACAGTAAGCAAAGAGTGCTTCCCGGGGATGAGCCATCAAGAGCCGGGATGCAGGCGATGACTCACCTGCCTCGCTCCCACCCACTGTTCCCCAGAGGTGTACTTGTGCAGACACAGGCAGCCACACATCGCTTGATCCCACGTTGGAAGTCAACACATGTGCAAGTGTTGACTGCACATCGCTTCATAAATATGAGCGTGATTGTCCACCTTACCTTCTCCTACTGGCACAGCAGAACACAAGGATTTGCTGTATTCAAGGCAAAGCCCTGTCGGTGTCACACAGAGCCAGAGCAGGGCCAGGGCAGCTCCATGGCACGGTGGGACAGAAGCCAATCAGTGAGGGCCCCTGGGGCCTCCAGGCCAGCCCGAGTGGTCTTTACCTGCATGCCCTCTTGGCCAGAGATGCCGACGCCTACATCTGCCACCTGGATCATGCTGACATCGTTGGCTCCATCACCTAGAACCAGCAAGGCAGGGCGCACTGCTGAGTGGAGACGTGGAGATCTGCCGGGTGGGCCCGATCGGGTCTTGTTTGGTTCCCAGTGGGCTGGAAAGTGCCCTAGGGAAGTTGGGGGAGGCAGAGCAGCACCCTGGCCGGGAGAACCGCGGTCAGCATGGACCATGGTGGGACGTCTGGGTTGCCGGCCATAGCAGCAGAGGCCCTCCCTGCGGCAGGCTGGGGATGAGCACCTTGCAATCTGTGCCCTCGAGACAGAGCTGGCTCCTACGCAGAGTCCGCAACATGGGTCTGTCCTGGTGGGTACTGTCCCCCCACTCCCGTCATGACCACAGCGACTCAGCTTCTCCAGCCAGGCAGCCAAGGTTACACGGATCCACACCCACAGGAGCCATTTTCTAAACTGAGCGGAGGAGGTCACATTCTGCCCAGCAACCGCAGGGGGCTTTTTGTCCACTGACTACCATCCAGCGCATTCACCACCCCGCACACCTGTCAGCCTTCTGAGCCTGTGATAAAGGAGAACTTCTCCTTACCCTCAGGGCGCTGAGAGACAAATGTTTGTGAAGACAGGGTCAGGGAAAAGCGAGCAGAGACAAAGAGGTCACTGTCACCCTGGGACAGTGACCATTCTTGGGTCTGGGTAGCTGAACAGCGCCAATCACAGAGAACACCCAGGACGGACCAAGGGTCAAAGATGCAAATGCACAAAGTCAGAGTGGGTCAGAACATGGCTCACAGGATGCCTCCTTCCTGGGGTTTTTCTGTTCCTCCCTGGGTTAAGCCCAACACAGGTGATCAGTCAATATTTGTCACACTGAAGCTCTGCAAAGCAATAAAAATCCCTGCAGCTTCCCCAGAGTGTCCCATTCAAATGAGCTATGGCTCACAGCGATGCTTTCTGCAGCACAAACTGCTGGCACTGAGAAACCAGCAGAAGCGCTCCCAGGCGATTCCCTTCCCCTTCTCCTCTGAGAGTCTCTTTTGCTTTTTATTTTTTAAGTACCACACACCGATGGCCATGCGGCAAAGCCAGGCCCTGATGAGGCCGTGGAGACATTGTTTACAGTTCGCGTCTCTCTGGCCTTTCGAGATAGTTCTCGCCCTCGGAGTCCCAGTGCAGGACAGGAGTGCAGGGGGGAGGGGTGTGCAGTGGACACAAACTGCAGACCCCTCAGCTCCTGACTCTCACACTTCAGCAGCCCTGAAGCTCACTCCAGGCACCGGAAAGCAAAGATGGCCCAGGAAGCCTCTCCCAGGAAGGGACAAGCTCATCTCTGCAGGGCCAGGGCCCCCAGCCATCTATGCACTCCTCCTGAATATGGGGTGCCTGGGTAGGTGGGGACACGTCTCCATGACAACCATGCTCAGGCAGGGACCTCCTCACCGCCACGTGCTGGGGCCCAGTACTGGCCTCCTCCACTGTACTGAGTACCCATAATGACAAAGTGGTGCCCCCGTCTCAGTAAGGAGGCACTGCCACACACCTTCTGCAGCAAATGCTGGACTCCTCAGTGAGTGAGGACCCATGACTGTGGGTACGGTCTCTATGGCCAACTTTCAACCAGGTGGAGATCTAATTATAGCTGGTATCGCAGCGTTCACCTCCATCCCAGCCGTCACCAGGAGGTGGCCCTATGGAGTCCCTGAAGTCCCTGAACTTGTACTAGAAACTCACCTGATCTCACCTGATGCAGAAGTGGGTGCAGAGGCTGCCTTAGAAGACAAGTGGTCACCACGTTGCCGCTGAGGAGCGTAGCAGGCTCTCCAGGCCACTATCTTAGGGTAGTTTATCTAATGCGATGCTTGTTTCAGAATGATCAGCAACACTGAGCTGATGAGAAGTGGGAATTCTGGCCATGGCTGACTCAGTCCTTACAACACCATAAAGACACTGACCCCAGGAATCTCTCCAAGGGCCTTTTTTCTAAATTGGGCCAGGCTAATGCCAGCGTATCAGTCCTTCCCTGTGGCTGGGACTTCCTCGGTTGGGCAGGTCTCTACCGTCCTGTCTCCAGGAAACAGCGTAAGCACCACCGGCCTTCCTCGGTTAGCACTGCGCTGTTGGCCTCAGAGCAGGTACCCTACCTGCTACTGTTTTCATGGTTTTCCAAAGTAGGTTTTCTATTTGGAACACACTGCCCATGTTATCACACTGGGTGTGATTTTATACGTGGGGAAAAGGTGAGAAAGGCTTTTTCTGTTTTATGCAGAGCGTGGAAGAGAATCAAAACCCCAGGCTGCCCAGAAGCAGCTGCTGAGCGGGACAACTGCAGGGACAGGCCTCGTCCCCCAAGCCCGGACACTCACCTATGGCCAGGGTCATGGCTTTGAGCTTGCTCCGGACCAGCTTCACCACCATGCTCTTTTGCAGCGGGGTCGAGCGACAGCAGAGCACGGAGCGGCACTGCTTGGCGAGGAAGAGGAATTTGTCCTCCAGGTTCTTCTCCAGGGCGTAGGCCAGGCTCCTCCCGTCGATCACGAGGCTCAGGCTGGGGCCCGAGACAGGGGACTTGGAGGCCGAGCAGAGAGGGAAGAGCCCCACGCTGACGTTGCCTTCGGTCTTCTCAGGGGTGCTGTGGGGGGCCCTGGACTGTGCGTATTGTAGGCACTGTTCGAGCAGGGCTGCGCATGCTTCCTGGGATGGACAGAGGGAAGTTTAACTGGGTCACGTCGCAGAGCCCAGGCACCTGCCTCTGCACCTCTGAGCTGATGCTCTCCGCGGGCGCTGGGTGGGAGTATCCAGCTGCCCAGGGGATAACCCTCTAAAACTGAAGTCCAGCCAGGGAGGATGTTTCTCTACGTAGAGAGAAGACTAGATTTCTCTAAGATCCCCTTGATCACCAGATCCAGGGCCCCAGCTGGGGTGGACGTGCTCCCCTGGGGCGCCGGCTGTGTCATCGCTGCTGCGTTGTGGTTGGTTGGGCTGAAGGAGCCTGGTCAACTGCCTGTCTGCTTCCTGGGGGCCCTGGCCCAACCCTCTGTCTTTCCTATTTAGGTGCCCATGTGGAGCACAGAGCATTTTCAAAGTCTTTGTTGGGGTTTGCTCCTAAGGAAAAGTGATTAGGAGCGGTCTCCCTAAAATCTCCATGCCTACTAGAACGAAAAAGCATAATTAGCAAGGCATTTATTTGGCCATGTCCTTCCAAAACTGTGTGAATTCCTGAGAGAGGAGAAGCTATTGGGGAACCTACACTGGAGATCAGGGTCAGGAGCCAGAGGCCCAGGAGGGGTGACTGTTTTGGGGACAAACAAGCCCTGCAGGAGGATTGATGGCCCTTGGTCCTCTGAGGACCGCGAGCCCACTGGCTTAATGACCGCTGCAGCACGCCAGGGAAATTCAGACATATTCAAGTCCGGCTTACTGAGGACCTTGGAATCCAGAAAACGAAAGGAGACTAGAAAGGAAAGATGAAGGAGACAGTGACTGCCCTCGGGTGAGATGCAGGCAGCTGGGTCACACACTCGCCAAGGTCAGAACAAGTCAGCTGTTACAGGAGGTGGAAAGCGTGCTTCCCCGCAGCTGAGGGGTGCAGGTAACCGAGGCAGCCCGGAAGGGCTGCGGATGTTACTGCAGGAACATCTGGGGTTGCCTGGGGCCCCGACACAGAGCGCTGGCAAGGGAGTTCCAGGCAAGAAGAGGAGACACACCTTGAATGTAGCCACTGTGCCTGACAGAATGCACGGAGCCGCCCCGTATGAGTTGGGAGAAAACGCTCGCATCGGGACTGGGGGGTCTAACGCTTAAGGGCACTGAGCACAGCTCCCACCTGCACTCCGGCAGCCTTGCCGCGGCCCGATGAGTCCAGTGTAGAATTTAGTAAGGAATACTGGATGGATGTCGGTTCATGAATATGCAAATGGACTATGCTCATATAGGAGGCTCACTAGGGAGAAATCAAGTGTGGGCATGGGAAAGCTTGTGCTATTGAAGTTTTCTATAAATCTAAAACCATTTTATATATAAAGTTTATTTTTTAAAGAACTCATTCAGTGGGTTTAGGAGCAAAAAGGAGATGCCAGGGAAAATTAGTGAACGCATACATAGGTCATAAAACATATTCAATTTGGATGGAGAAAAAGATAAAAGCAAACACAACAAAACACAAGGGGAGCTTCCAGGGCCACAAGGTCACACTGAAAGACCTACAATTTGTGGTATCAATCTACCAAAAAAGGAGAAGAAATGCAGAGTGCTTCAGAAATGTTTGAAAAACCAAAACTTCCCAAATTTGGTAAAAGATAAAACCCCACGGCTTTAGCAGATCCTGGATCGTAAATCTGAAGAAAGCCATGCCAAGCAGATCGCAACTGGACTGCCGGAAATGAAAGACAAGGGCAGAGTTCCAACAGGAGCCAGATCAGAACAATCCATTGCCAGGGGTGGTGTCACATGCCTGTCATCGGAGACGGGAGCGAGCAAGCATCGCAGCCGAAGTCGAGGAAGCATGTGAAGGAGACATCTCTGACACGCCAGGGGCTTTCAGCAGGTGAATATGGGCAGACTACAAACACGCTAGCGTCTGCAAAGCCTCCCTGAAACCTGCCTACCGGGGACTCCGCGTTCAGGGTGATGATTTCCTCGTCATGGTCCAGCAGTTTGCAGGCATGGGCGATGTTCACAGCTGTCTCTTGTTTGTCACCAGTGAGAACCCAGATCTGCAGGCCTGCCTGTCGCAGTTTAGAGATGGTTTCAGGGACTCCGTCCTGCAAGCGGTCTTCAATCCCAGTGGCACCTGTTCAAATGCATGTGCAACAATACGAGGGAGCCCTCTCCTCACAGGCCCCCAACCCATGAAGGGTTGCAAACACCACACCCCTCATACACCAAAGTCAGCTGCGGGTGGCACAGCCCCATTGACTGGGACCTCTGCGAGTCTTGGTCCCAGTCCCACCTGCCACTGATTGCCAGGAAGTCCCTCTGGAAGCACGCTTCGATGAGGCACCATTGAGGGACAGTGGCGAGCACTTCTGCTAGCTCTCTGGGAGTGACTCAGGCGTGTGTAGGGGGACAGGGTGAGCCACAGCACATCACTAAGTGAATTTTCAGCACACAGCCTCCATTTTTCCTAACACGAGCTTAACTTAGAACTTTACAGAGAGCTTGGAAATCACAATGGAGGTGGTCAGTATATGGCAGAGGAGAGACTTGTCCATGCTGCTCCAGGCAGGGGCACCCGCACCTACTGAAGAGGACTGAAGAGACAGATTTCCCTCTGAGAAATGAGAGGAAAGCTGCCACCTGGGGGCGAGAGCATTGGTCCAGCAGAGCCAGCAGGACCCCTCCCTCCTGACCTCAGGCCAGCACCAAAGGTGCTTGGTCTTTGGAGTCAAGGTCTTGCTACATTGCCGCAGCTGGCCAGGGATGCCTGGGCTCCAGCCACCTCCCGTCAGCCTCCCCAGTGGCTGGAACTACAGACACGTACTGTGTCTGCAGCCTGGCCGGGTGCTTACGCTGGGTGAGTGCAGAGCTGGGCCAGGAAGTCACATCCCAGTCCCTTAAAATGGACACAGCCGCTTTAGGGGGACATCATTTACTCCACACCCAGGGGTGCTGCTTCTTAAGCTGCTAGGCCTCTGCATCCCAGGCCTCTCATCAGAAGCAGCGGCTGAGGCGAAATGTGACAGGAAGTGTTCATCACACCTGGTGCACATCGCACTATTAAGCATTAGTTACCATTAACCATAAAGGATGCTAGATACACAGATACAGGTACGTAGATGTCCCTGCTCCTCCGCCCAGGGAATGAGGCCCAGTGAATACAGTCCCTCGGCTAAATGAAGAAAGACAAAATTTGTGACACTTCAAGCAGGGCCAGCGGGATCTGACCCACAACTTCCAGGGAGACAAGCAGGTGCACAGCAACATCACGCCAGCTACTTGTGAGGACAGAGCCCAACAGTCCACACATACAAAGACTCAGCTAAGTCACTCACCACTTCAATACATTAACAAATTAAATGCTTTGAACATTCAAGTAAGTGTAAACCTAGCAGGGCATGGTGGTACATGCCTGCCATCCCAGCACTCTGGGAAGCTGAGGCAGGAGGACTGCAAGCTCAACTGGAGGCTGAACAACTTAGTGAGACCTGGTCTCAAAATGAAACATAAGAAAAGGTTTTGGGGTGTAGCTCAGTTAGAAGACTCTAGGTTCAATGCCCTGTATGTTGGGAAGAATAAGTATAACAACCTTCACTGATGACTAAAATTAATTAGTATCCATTAAATGTAAATAGGGCAGAGTAGGAGACAGGAACACATTTTAGCAAAAATGAGACGTTTTCCACTGGTTTTTGTTTTTGTTGTTGTTTTGGGGGTGTGCCGGAAATCGAACTCAGGACCTTGGGCTTGCCAGGCAGGAGCTGTGCCTCGGAGCTCTATCCCCGGCCCGAGCCCATTTTCCTTCATCCCAACTGAAGCTGTGATGTATTCACCAGCTGCACAGTGCAGCAGCTTCTGGAGCACAGCCGGTTCTCCTGGGCTGCCGGGTGGGGAGGGGACCTGGGTGCCCCGTCTATGCCTGGTGGAAGCTTCCAGGGAGGCAGCTGCCACCACCCTTTGGTCTGGCGCACAAGCTCACATGGACACGGCTTCAAAGGAGGTTCCCCTGAGGACCTCCCAGCCTGGGGGACATGGAGCTTCAGGCCGGGCTGCTCCTGAACTGCACCCAGCCAAGACCCTGGGATCCCCCAGCGAGGGATGGGGGTGCGCAGCCACACCGCACCCTGCTCCCAAGCGCGCTCTGCACACCGGCCACGGCTCCGCGCGAGGGGAGCTCGCCAGGAGGTTACCCAGCAAGTGCAGGTTGGTCTCCAGGCGCAGGGCGGACTGGAAGAGGAGCTCCTCGCGGTTGTCCAGGGACGACTCTGCTTCCAAGTGGCCTTGCAGCCAGCAGGCGTATTCCTCTTTGCTCAGGACCTGTGTGGGGCACGCCGGTGAGGCCAAGCACGGAGCAGCGGCCCCCGCAGCCCGCGCGGCCCCCACTCACCCGCTTGGCAATGCACAGCGTGCGCAGGCCCTCCATGGCGTACAGGTTGAGGAAGCTCTGCGTCTTGCTGCGGATCTTCTTCTGGTGCCGCCCTCTGGCCTCCTCTGGGGTGGAGGAGAAGCGGAGGGCAGGACGGCTGAGCACAGGGCCAGCGACCCGCCTCGCGCCTGCTTACCGCATCTAAGCCCGGCGCGCAGCTCCGCACCATGCGCAGAGTAAACATCAGCTTTTTTTTTAAAAAAGAACTCATCCAAACACACATTTTTGGCTGTTTCTAAGATCTTCAGCTGAAACAAGAAGCTCCAAAGAGGAAAAGCTCATCACAAATGGCACGGCTGTCTTGGGTGTAGCCTCTTAAATACAGGCGCACACTCCTCCTCTGCTTATGAAAAGTCCTGCTTAACAGAAAGTGCAGTTTCTCTCCCGCGCACACACTTGTTGGTAGTGCTGACAGACTATCCAAACACTGTACCGATACAGTAACTTACATTGTGAAAACACTGTAAAAAATGTAAGCAACTTACGTTGTAAAAACAGTTTATTTGAATTTCAAGCTTCACTTGTATTTTACTTTGTTTTGCTAAGTCTGGCGACCGAGTTCCGAGCCCCTGGCTTCAGCTGGCTCCTGCCCCAAGTGCACCCTGATGAGCAGAGGTGGAAAAGCTCCCCTCCCCGACACTCTGCAGCCCCAGGCACCCGCTCTTTCTACCTTTGTGTATTAGGGTAAAAGCCGGGCTGGGCACCGGCATGCGTGAGGCTGAGTTTACTCAAGGGAAAGCCGCGGGTTTCTGGGCTGCCTCGCGGGTCCTGGGAGGGGGTAGTGCTGCCACACCCCTTCGGGGAGCCACGGTGCTGTCTGCCCTCAAGTGCTGCCCAGAAACCCTGCATAAAAGGCTCAGCTCCTCGCCTGCAGGGCGAGAAGTGCAGCCTCTCGGGGACAGGCCTGGCGGGAGTCACTGAGGACGAGCGTGCCCCGCAAGGGGACGGAGGGGCCCCGGCCCTCCTCTTTTCCTTTTTTGCTCCTGGCCGCGAGGAGAGCAGTTTGTTTTACTGTGCTGTCCCGCCTGACAGGCATCCTTGTTTCCAACCCAAAACAACAGGGCCAGCAGAAGCCTCCAAACCACAGCATCAGGTTACTATACTATGGAGGTACAGTCTCCAGAGTTACTGCTAAGAGTCTGTGTGTTTTATATTTGAGGTTTTCTACTCATTTAAAAAATGCACTGGCAAAGCTGGCGTGTCATGCCTGTAATCCCAGCACTGGGGAGGCTGAGGCAGGAGGATTGCTGCGAGTTTGAGCCCAGCCTGGGCTACGAAGTGAGTTCAAGGCCAGGCTGATCTGCATAGTGAGATCCTGTCTCAAAAAGACAAAAAACAGAAGCACTAGCAGAGCGTATGGGTGCAACACCTGCCGTGGCCCCCTGGGGGGAATGGTGCTAGGCTCTGGACCGAAGGTCCCGTCTGTGGCACTGGGATTACAGAGAGAAGGACGGGTGGGCGATAAAGTGTTCCCTGGAGCCGTCACAGAGGTCGCAAGGGCCTGTCCAGTGCAGGGTTTGCAGCAGGTGACACCCAGGGCTGCTTCCTTCCAGGAGATCGCAAGCAGCAAAGCTGCAGGGGTCGGCAGCACAGCCCCGAGGGCCTCTCCCACTGCCAGCTGCACCCTCGCCTGCACCCTGACCCTGACCCCAGAGGTGAGACTCACCCCTCGGCCCCCTGAGCACCGAAGACAGGGTAACCAGGCTTCTGTCATGAGTGTGACTACTCTTCCTCCCGTTCAGGAGCATCTCCAGCTCCTTTGCTGCCTGAAGTTCCTCAACCTCATTGTAATTCAAAAGTAATCAACAGCCCAGCATGGAGCTGCCCAGCACGGCGTCAGGACCCGAGGCCACCAGCCCCCCTCTTCCCAGTCCCCGGCAATAGCTGAGAACCACAGCCTGGACCTCAAAGCTGCCCCAAGGCCAGAAGGCAGGAAGGAGCCTTCCAGAACTTCTGACCTGAGGTTCTCAGCCTCCACCCTTGGATGGAAAACCCCATGTTCCCCAGGTAATTTCCCCCCAGTGTTGGGGAGAAGGTGGGGTGCGAGGTCCAGGCCAAGGGCACTGGAGCGCAAACGCTTTCCACTGTGATGCAGACCCGGTGACGATCTGACGTGCAACACGAAGAAAAAGGACAGACGGCCCTCACTGCGCCCAAAGGTCTGGGTGGGAGATTTCTGGGGTGCAGACGGGCGGGGGGGAGAGGCACCTGAGGAACAGGGCAGCAGCAGGTCCATGACCACCGAGTCAGCACCCTTGGTGTAGACGTTGATCTCATCGGTGAGTGGGTGTCGGATCACCACGGACATCCTCTTGCGGATGGAGTCGAAGCCCAGCGTGTGCAGCAGCTCAAAGGTGAGCCTGCCCAGGTGGGGCAGCTCCACGGACACCTGGTCAGGGAGCCGGTCCACCAGCGCACAGCTGTAGGCCCTGGCGGCGTAGACCAGCGCCGCCTCATCGGGGCTCTCGGCCTCGTACCGCAGCTCCCGCTCCTGGCCTGGCTCCGGCTTCTGCTCCGGGGCCCAGCTCTCAGCCTGGCTGCTGTAGCCGTTGCTGGCGATGGACGGAGTGGGCTGGCTGAGCCTCTCCTCCAGCTTGAGAAACACGCTGTCGCTGGAGAGGCTGGACAGGAAGCTGGGCCCCGACTTGTGGCTGGGCTTGCTGGCGGCCAGGCCGCCGGTGCTGCTGCACACGGAGGTCAGGCGGCTGGGCGTGAACCTCCGAAGGAAGTCTTCTATGGTCTTCACCGGGGACTTGAGCTCGAACCTCACCCTCACCTGCTGGAAGAGCAGTCAGACGAAAGGGAGGCAATCACAGCTGCTCGTTTGGCCTAAAAGGCTCAGAGAAGTGGACCCCATGGCCTGGCCTAAAAGTGGGTGCCTTTTTACCCCTCTTAAAATGCCACTCGAAAGACTGGCTTCACATTCTCTTGGAGCAGACTGGTGGAGACCCTGCCAGCCAGATGCGGGACATTAAGGCAGCCCAAGCGCACGGCTGCGCGGGGCCGGCTGTACAAGCCTGTGGCCTGGGGACCCGTCTCCTGGGGCCCACCAGGGCCCTGGGGCCGCAGCAGGCAGGGGCGGCAGCTGCTGTCAGAGAGACCGCAGGGACCGCCTTGTTCACCCCAATCGTCCGCCGATGGCTCCTCAGTGCGCACAGGGCGAGGCTGACGGGAGGCTGGGAAGGCGGGCGGGGCTGGGGCACACGTCCACCTTGCCGCACCCACGTGCCAGCACCCTGTCCCGCCGTCTGCACCCCAGCCCCTCTCGCCCTCTCCCCTGTGTGTCTCTGGGACCTTGGGGCTTGGGGATGCCACCCCCAGGGGTGCCTCTTCTGCCCTGCCAGGCGGGGAGGAGCTCTAAAGGCAGGCGGGCCCTCCTGAATTCGCCGCCCACCCAGACCAGGCCCTGGCTGGCCACTCTCTGGCCCTCCCGTCCCAGTTCAGGTGTCACAGGCAGTCCGTCCTCTCCCCCTTGGGCTCCTCCAGGCGAGCACCCACTCCAGCCTGGGGACTGTCACTGCACAACCCCCACACCCTGCTGCAGCCCCGACACCCGAGAGGCCTGCCGGGCGGCTCCCCGCAGGAAGCGGAGCCCGCACTCTTGGAGGGCGCCAGCGGTCCCGGGCGTTACGGCTCGGGGCCTTCGCAACTTGCCTTTTGTCGCGGCTGGTCAGGGGACGTGACCACCACTGCGTTGCAGACAGTGAGTGCGATGAAGAAATCGAAGACGTCTGACAGCTCAGGCGAGAGGTGGGCCAGGGGCTGCTCCTGATGCCTCGAGAGTGCCAGGCACCTGTCACACTCGCTGACCTTTTCCAGCAGTTTCGGGTCGGGCGTGATGTCTTTCTCCTGGGAGGGAAAACGCGCACTTGCTGGTGAGGCTGCCCCAGCACCTGCCGAGCGCCCAGGGGCTGAACTGCGTAGGGAGCCTTGATTTTATTCCATGGCATAAACAGAACCTCACCTCACACATGCACATATCACTTCACAACTGTACACTGTCTGCAATTTTAACGGCAGAAAATATTATCATACGTGGAAAAAATGCATATATGCTGACATATAATATATACACATTTCTTATAAAATGTCTAAGACACACTATTATAAAATAATATGGATCAATCTCAAAAAATTCAACAAATCCGTATCACACCATTCCACAAAACATCTACTTTGTTGTTGTTGTTTTTTGTTTGATTTTTTGAGACAGGGTTTTGCTATGCAGTTCAGGCTGGCCTTGAACTCAGTATGTAGCCCAAGCTGATCTCGAACTCGTGGTGATCCTCCTGCCTCTGCCTCCCGAGTGCTGGGATTACAGGCGTGCGCCACCACGTCCCGCTGAACACCTCCTTTTGAGAATCACAGCTCTGCATTTCCTTGCAGCTTCTTTTGGTTTATATTTAAATTTTACAGAATCAAAATATTTTATATGCCCATTGGCAGTTTCCATTTCCCCAAAACGCATTATATTTCTGAACTTTTCTGTGGATTTAAGAATTCAGATGGACATATTGTAATTTTTCTGATCATCTATTACTGGATCCCAAACTGCTTTACCATTCTGCTGATACATGGGTAAGCTTCTCTGTAGAGCAATCGCTGACTGAATCACTAAAGCAGCAGGTCGGAAAGCAGGACTCCTTAGACCCTACTGCGGAAGGCTGTGAGGAAGCCTTCTCCCAGCGCGGCTCCCGCCTGCCCCCGGCCTCCTTCCCCTGCCCTGTGGAACCCACTGGTGGTGTCCGGAACTCCTCGTCACCTCTGCTGAAACAGCAGCTCCCGTAGGGTCCAGAAGGACCTGAGTGAATGAGGAGGCCGCCCAGGGAGGGCTTTGTCCTGCAGAGATTTCAGAAATGGAAGCATCTTTCAGTTTGCCTCTAACAGCTGGACCTTTCTTGTCTGAAGATAGTGGCCTGTCCACACAGGCAGAGCAAGGAAGAATAGTTTCACGGGATTTGGGCCCATCTAACTAAAACCTTTGCACAGGACCCAGAGCACCAAGGGGGTTTGGCTTTGCATTTTCACAGCCGTCACCTTGTCCTCATGTTTTACTTGTGTCACTTGGCAGGACATGCGTCCTCTCCGTCACCCTTTCCGGGCGGCTTACCTGGCACCCGCCCAGCCAGACGCTGTGGCAAAGAGTCCTGCGTACTGGGTTGCAAAGGACATGACCGTGGCGGGACGCTGTTGGCCAAGACGCTTCTGCCAGCACAGCAAGTGCAGCTCTCCAGCAGGAGCTTACTGCAGCTGCTGAGTGCAGACACTGCCGAGGAAGGACACAGCCGCGGGAGGGCGGCGCGAGGCGGCGTGCCCTGCGCACACTCACCATGGGGCTGCTGAAGGCCGTGTGCCTGGACAGCATGCTGGCCCTCTTGGCCTCGGCCCGGCTGCCCGAACGCCGCTGGGACTTGGTGCTCTGGGTCCGGTGCACGATCCGAACGCTCTGGTGGCTTCCGATGCTGCCGCGCTGAGACCACGATCCCCCCTTGGGCACCACCTCCTCCTCCTCCGAGTCCGCTTCCTGGTACCTGGCCAGACGCTGGGCTGTGGGGACGGAGGCAGAGTCAGATGTCATGGGCACAGGCTGGGCCCGTGGCAGATACAGGGCACTTTCCGTTTTGTGGACTAGGATTAAGCCAGAGCCTTTGCACTGAGCTACATCCCCACCTCCTTTTAAAATTGTTTACGTCGAGACAGGGTCTTGCTAAGTTGCTAAGGCTGAGCTCTCCTGTGTCCTTCCTGTCCCAGCCTCTCAGCGTGCTGAGGTTACGGGCATGTACCACCACACCCAGCTTGCAGGGCATTTTGCATCCCACCAGGTTTCTGGGGTGGGGGTCCCTCGGAGCACTCTAACGGCAAGGACACAATTAACGGGAATGTCCGCCGGCAGAGGGCTAAAAGGCACTTTTGTTGATCCACGTCCTTGGTCAACCTGAGGATGTGCTCAACTCCATTTCACAGATGAGAAGACTGAGTCTCTTCTCAGCACTCCAGGGTCTGGGGAGGTCACAGATGCAGGGACACAGAATGAAGGAGGGACCAAGGGGTGCAAGAGCTGGGTGCACACAGTGGGACTCAGGGATCTGTCCATCACAGCAGTGTGTGTGTGGGGGTGCTTGTTCGCCTGGGCCCTTGAGGCAGATGAGGAGGTATCACATGTCTGCGTTTCTAAGGGCGACGCGCAGGACCTCAGACTCGGGGGAGGGTGCTGGAGGGCAAGGCCAGCGCCAGCACCGTTTCCTGCACCTGGTGTGGACCCAGCCCGCGAAATTTGAGAGGATCCCGATGCGATCCTGCAGTTGGACCCTAGGGGGCGCTGCCCATCCCGGTTCCCACAGCCCGGCGCTGAGCGCTGGAGAAGGGGTTTAAGCTGAGCCTGTGCTGCTGTCCCCGGCTCACTGAAGGCTCTTCGCACATGCTCCCGGCTTCCTTCAGGACTACGGTGAGGACGACTCACTCGCAGCAAGCATTCAACCAGAATTTCAAGTACAGCCGCAGCCCCAGGTGGGGGCACACGTGTCCCAGCGTCTTAGCAGACCTTCCTTCGTGCTGAGAAAATCAGGAACGAGGAGTGGACGCCGCCTGCCCACTGCCATGGGCGGAGCACTGCTCAGCACCACGATTCCAGGAGCGACCCCTCTCCCGGACGTCGGGCGACAGAGGCCTCAGGAGGAAGCAACTGGCTGGCGGCGAGAATGAAGCCCGGATGCGGGACCCAGTCCAGGTCCTCGCCTGCGAGTTAGGAGCCCGAGCACCTCCCCGGCCCGTGGCCTCTGGATGTCAGAGCTCAGGGTAGCCGCCCCTCGGGGCCGAGCCGAGGCTGTGGGGCCAGGCCCACGGCCGCTGCTGGTGTTTGGCGGTGGCTGGTAGTGTCTGAGCCAGGTGGACGCAGGGTTGCCTTCTAGGTCCTCGGGGAGGATGAGGCGGAGGGGACACCCAGCCCTGGACGCATATAGTCAGCTGCACGGGCTGTCAGGTCACAAGGTCAGAGAAAGGGACCCGGCGGTGTCTGTGGCCGGTCCTGCTATGTGAACAGCGGCAAACCTATCTGAGCTCACTCACCAGCGAGCAGACAGGGCATAGGTCGCAGGGTTGGCTGGCAGGGAGCCGCTCTGCCCAGCGCCTGTTGCCTGCTGCCCTGGGCACTTGGGTACATCCTGCTGCTGAGATGCAGGTTGCTCCCAACTCACCAAAAACCCTCTCCTGCGTCTTCTGCAGGCGACAGAACCCTCCGGTTCTACGACGGGCATTTCAGCCAGGTGTGACTCTTCCCCATGGAGCCTCAGGTCCCAACTTTGTTACCATGTGGAAACAGTACTGCTAATATTATTTTTGACTGACAAAACTGGCGCTATACATTTTCGGCTAGGATGCGATGTTTTGACACATGTTCGTAATGTGGCATGATTAAATCAAAGCAACGCACACATCCGCCGCCTGGCCTATCCATCATTTTTCATGATGAGACACCTGAAGTTCTCTTAGTTATTCTGAAATACTGATACATCATCACTGAACATGTACACTCACTGTACTGCGCAAAAGATTGCAAAACTACTCTTGCCCACTGGAAATTGGGTGGAAGGAGGCAGGGTGGGCGGCAGGGAGAGGGCAGGGCGGTCAGATGATCTTTGCTGCTCTTAAAGGAGGAAGAGTCCTGGCAGCCTCATCTGGAGGTGAAGGGACCCCAAAACAACAGTGCTGTGCAGAGTCCCTTTCCACGGTGTCCTCTCATGGCTGAGGTAGGGGCAGCTGCCTCTACTCACACCCTGGCCTGCTAAGCTGCAGCTGCCCCGAGCCTGCCTTCAGAGGAGGGAGGCAGCAGAGCATAAGGAACGGGGAGCAGGGCAGAGGGGCCGCCCCAACAACCAGAAGTTGGGCCATTCATTTCGCGGCTGCAGACGCTGCTCCCAGGGAAAGACCGCAGCGTGGAGCTAGGACGCCCTTCTGAGAGCTGTCAGCTGATGACAGAAAGACCGACGGGTGACAACGGAACCTTCTCTGCCCTTCGGTGTGGCAGGAGGAAGCGACTGTGCCTGGGCAGTGAGGTCCCCCGGGCGGCCGTGCCTGCTGCTGCACGTGGCTGGCGGAACGCGAGCGCGGAAGCAGACGCCCACCACGCCAGGCCCTGCGGTGAGCCCGGCGACGTCAGCCTGGCCTATAAATAGCGGCAGGCTTTCGGTTCCTGAGGTGCTGTGACAGTCACGCCACACCTTTATGCTCCCCTGAAAGGCAGCCATCCTGGCAGCGTGTGCGGTGTGTGTGTGTGTGTGTGCGCGTGTGTGTGTGCACGCACGCACCTCTATGTGCGGCTTTGGACACAGCGACCACTCTCCAGTCCAGCCAGCCCGGAAGCCCCATCCCCAGACTCACCATTGGCATCGTGAGAATATTCCACCCCGGACACAGTGCACCTTCGGAAAACCATCTTGTTCTCGGTTAAAGTGCCGGTTTTATCCGAGAAGATGTACTGAATCTGCCCGAGGTCCTCCGTGATGTTCAGAGCTCGGCACTGCAGCTGGGAGTCTGTCTCCTCATCGTACAAGTCTATGTCCTGGTTAATGAAGTACACTTGGCACACTTTGACGATCTCAATGGAGACGTACAAGGAAATTGGGATCAAAACCTAGGAGACATAAAGCACAGCGCGTGAGCGGCTGTGCCGCCCGGGAGCCGCACAATCAGTCCATCCACTGAGATGACAAATGACCACAGGCACAAGGAGGCAGGGCTGTACCGTACCTTTAAGAGGTTAAAGAGGGTGGTTTAGAGTCACTACCGGAAAAGGACAAGAATACTGGCAGAGAGTTTAAACTAGGAGAGCACAGGGTGCAACTGCGGAGCGGGTGTCCACTCTCGTGTCTGGAAGTGTGACCAAGGCTTGGATAGAAGCAAGTGCTTTCATGTGACCAAGCTGTGCAGGAGAAAGGCTAGGAAAGGGAGACAGAAGAGAAAAAACAGGGCAAGTCAGAGTCCTTGTAAGCAAAGCCACCTCAAACCACAGCAGCGCTTGACCCCCCAGGCCCCCCAGGCTCCCCAGGCCCCAGGGACGCGGTGGCCCTTCTCCTGAGGACACACCCTCACGGCTCAGGGACAGCTGCGAGGGAAAGAGCCAGTCTGGCGTTGAAGGACCGCTTCCACGATTTTGTACGTTATAAAGCAAAGGGAAGAAAGCTTTGAGAAAGATATTCACTATGATGTCTTGAGAACTGAAGACCAGCTTCCTTAAAATCGATGTTTGTTTATTTTGTAGTCGCAGTACTGAATTAACGTTTCCGAGCCTAGAATATCATATGCAGGCAAACTGGGTTCTCCTGGTATCTTGATTATGTTAATGAACACCAAGTATTACCCTCACTCAAGGCTAGAACAAAATTTGCATTTATAAAAAAGACTAATTTGGAAAGCTAAGTAAGGCTGTTTCCTGCTGAAGCACAGATGTCAAGAGCCTGCGTAACTTCTCTCGCAGGCAAAGCCACGCGCGCGTGTGCTCTGGACATTCCCTGTGTTCTCAGAAAGGCTGGTGGTGATGCTCCCAGCCCCTCCCAGCTCCCTGGAGCTCTGGGACCACCCGACTCTTTCACAGACCTTTGTGGGCATCAGCTGGTGACTGGGGGTTACATAACAGTAAGAGCCACTACTGACAGCTACCGTGTGATGCCTGATATTGAACCCCAGAGCGGAGAAAGCACATTAGCGGGAAGACGGCTGGCTCGGAAGGCAGCCGTTTGGAGGTAAGCTGACGGCCCGCTCCCAACTTGGATTTTTAGTTCTTACAATAGACCACAGCTACGTAACGCGCTCACAGTAGGGAAAGCTAGGGGAGGGAGGTATGTGAACTCTTTGTAGTAGTCTCCAAAACTTTTCTGCAAGTCATAAAATTATTTTGAAACAACGGTTCCTTAAGTAACCGAGGCTAGGAATACAGCTTTGTGCGGGGACACTTGCTTACCATGTGTGTGAGGCCCCGGGATTGATCCCCAGCACCACACACACAACGATATGTGAAGGGAAAAACGGCTAATGGAATGATAACCAAAACTAAACCTAAAACCATCAAGAACCTTAAGGAAAGCAAAGGAGAATTTTAACTTGAAAATCACCCAAGGAAAAACCCTATAGATAGTGAAGGAAGGGGAGTAAAAAGCCAACACATCCGGCAGATATATTTGTGGTCCTCCCCGATGCGAAGTTCTTAGCAGAGTGCGATGCGTTTCAAGTTCTCCTGAGGAAAGTCCAGCACTTAGCCCAGGGCAGTGAGTGCTGTTACCTGCAGGACTATTATCATTGTCAGGAATGAGTACACTGCAGCTGTGACCGGTGACAAGGAGCTGCCGTCAGACTCGGGGACGTCGAACAGTGCTTTCTTTTCTTGGTAGCGCCGCACCCACAGTCCGTGTCCTGCAGGAGCATCGAGGGACAAACATCATTCGTTGGCTAGGAAAATAAGAACGCTGCTAGCGTAAACTAAGACAGTCATCAGGGTTATCACTGGCCACAGAAGGCTTGGTTTATGAGCCTACCTTGCCACACAGGAAACTGACAGCGCACGGGACTCTTGGGACCCATGACCAGGCTCCTGGAAGAGGCTGAACTTGGGCTTCTCTGCACACCGAGAGTTCCCCAGTGTTGGTGCAAAGTGGCATGCTGGTCACAAAGCAGGACCGGGCATGGCAGAGGGTGAGGCCCCAGAGAGAATTCCTAACTTGTGTCTCCCAAGTGCCCAGTCTTATGCTGCTTCGTGCAGGCACGCTGAGTTCTGGGTATAGCCCACAAACGTCCCTTCTCAGAGATCCATACTCATGCATGAGAGACCTGAGTTCTACGCACAGATTCTATGCACGTTACTGAATGATAACAGAAGCCTTTGCATAGTACGTTTTTTATCCCTGAGCTCTGAGATCGTGTCACACTGCCCAGTGCTGGATGACAAGCTGAGCTGGGACAAAGTGAAGGTCATTACTCAGGCCTGGCCGTACCTCCCCGCAAGCCCCACGGAGCCTTCCAGCTCCTTCTTAGGGCCCAAAGAATTCTCTATTTGCGTGAAGTTTCCTTTGGTAACCTTTGTGCCTCTCCTGCTGTTAAGCCTTGGTTCATCTGGTACTTCTTCCACTGGACCCGTGCCTACTGCTGTGACCAGTCCAGCCTCCACCCATGCACTTGTCAGTGTGGGAAACAGCGTTACCCTGCTGAGCCTGCTCATCAAGGCACGCAGCGCGGCCTGTGCTGGTGCCAGCGGCCCTCAAGTCCGAGTGAGTGAAAAATGCGAGTTTTGACTTAAGGGTATTGGGTGGGTCCCAACGAGCTGGGGCAGCCCACCAGGCTTCCCTGGAGGCTGTTCAGCAGTGTCCACTCACTGGTGATCCTCCCGGGAGACTTACCGACCGCTGAAAACAGAGACATACAAATGAGGAGAAGGACACACCAGAGCACGTCGCAGTTCATCTGCCTCTCAAGCTGGCTGCGCTTGTAGCGGGGCCCGCTGTTGTTCAGCAGAGCCTTGGTTTCATGTCCTGCAGGGGCGAGTCAATGCCCGGCAGTTAAGGAACTAGTCATGTGGGTCCACAAGGTGAACTACTGTGCTGCCGTCATTCACAGGTAGGTGATACATTCATTCAGAAGAGCAGGGTATAAAATTAATCCTGCACATGACAATAGCCAGGGAGAAATGAATGGCTATGCTAAATATGCTGAAACGACAGGAGGGAAACTTTTGGTTTAGGTGTTGTTAGAATTCTTGGTTTTGTTCTTTTTTCCTATTTTGTTTTGGACTGAGAATCAAACTTAGGAGCTTGCACTTGCCAGGCAGGCACTGTGCCTGCTGAGCTGTATCTTTGGCCCCCTAATTTTCTTAACAGTGGGTATAAACTAATCTTACATCAGATACACATCGGGAAGAAGAGCTAATGCGCAGGGCACCGTGAGGTAGCGCACGGGCGAAGGGGCCGTGCCTACCTGCATAGATGACGATGCCAACCACAGCCTCTGTGTTCCTGATGGTGCAGCCGCGCAGCAGCAGGTTCTCCTTGTGCAGCCCGGCCCTCTGTCCGCTGCTGTGGATGCTATAGGGAAGGGGCGGACACAGCACGTGACTGCGTGCAGGCGCCCTGTCTCATCCACCCTGCCCTGGGAAGGAGCTGCCACAGCGGAAGCTTGGGAAGCCGGGAGGCTACAGGGAAGGGACTCAGGAGCCCCAAGCGCATGGGTCTCCACCAGAGATGGGAGGACGCAGCCGCTCAGTGGCAGTGGGCCCTCCGGAAACAGCTCTAGAGCAGATGTTTATTTACTTCACACACAGACTTGTTTTTACTCCAGAAACTGACCACAGCTTGTGAAGGAACTGCAGAACTGCAAGGCAGAGCTCAAAAGCCCTGCTGGGTGGCCTGTGGTGTATCTGATGTTCTGCATATGTAACAGACTCCTAACTGGTTTCTCGTATGTCACAAAGCTCCAAATACGCCTTCAGATAAAGGAAGGGTACTAGTTTTGACTACCTTTCTTTATATCTTTTTTCTTACTAAAGGTCATAAAGTTACCCAGGCATGATTACATGTACACCTGTAATCCCAATGTTCTGGGAGGCTAAGGCAGGAGAATCATAGGTCTCGGCATCTTAGCAATTAGTGAGACACTATCTCAAAAATAAAACTAAAACCAGGGATAGGGATGTAGTCCAACGCAAAGGCCTTGTGTTTAATCCCCAGTATGATAAAAACCAAAACAAAACAAAACATGAAAGAGGTCATAAAGTTACTGAAAACGTTAACATATTTCAATTGAAATGTGGTAAATCTGTGAGAGGAGGTTTTAGATTCTGTTTGACGGCTCTGCGGATTCAGAAAGACAGTCCAAGTTTAAGGCACTGGTTCTCCAGCTTGTCCTCTTGGCCCACCAGTGGTCCATGCTGCTGGGACAGCCCTGTGCAGGGACAATGCCGAAATAGACACGGTCCTGGGGGTCTGCCGCAGGTCACAAGAAGAGAACTTGCAGGCTTCCCGAGCAGAGCAGGGGCTGAGGCTGACCTCTGCCACAGTGCCACCAAGAGGGGGGCCTTCTCTAAAGCTGCCTTCCCAGCCCCTTGGTGGACAGTGCTCTCTTCACGCCCTCCCACGCCCACTGCCCAAGGCCTCCCCTGTGGTTCTTGGCAACTGCCAGAGGCGCTGGGAGCCCCTTCTCTCCCACTACCCTCTAGCGTGATGCCCACTGACCAGGGGGCTGCATTTATTTTCCATCGAAGAGGAAAGGCTACACAATGAAGTCAAGGCTGCGATGCATGCCAGGATGCAGCGTTTCCTGCAAGTCTGCCGGGCCCTCACAGCAGCAGTTCCCCTGCAGAGCCTGTGAAGCGGCACGTGTAGTGTGTTCCATCCACATGGCAGCCCCTTTGGCAACTCCCAGCAGAGGCAGGCTTTACTTCGAAGAGTGATCTGAGACCAAAAACCCCCCTGTGAGCTGTGCCATCAAGAGCCCGGCGTGCAGAAGCTGCCACAGCACACAAAACTCTGCTCCACACTTCCCAAGCCCTGAGGGCAGTGCTTCCAGCCTGATGTCTCTCTCGGAACAGCTGGGCGCCTGAACCATTTCTCTGGAACAGCAACAATGACTAAGTCGTCCATGATCCAGTCATGCTTACAAGAAAGAAGAGATGGCTCCGGTGGAAACAAGAAAAATGTCTTAGAGTAAGCTTTCTTGGGCATGACGTGCACTTTTTTTTTTTAAAGCAATACAGTCAGCCCTCTGTATTCACAGGCTCTGCATCCACACGTCCAACCAACCACAGATAGAAGAATCTGGAAAAAACATTCATCTGTACTGGACATGTACACATCTTCCTGTCAGGATTCCCTAGGCTAAACAGTGCAGAGTCACAGCTATTTACACTGTGCTGGGAGCTCCACGTCACCCAGAGAGGGCGGAAGTGTGCAGTGGGGAGAGCACAGGCTGCACGCAATTCCATGCCGTGTTACTCTGGTATTGCGGGGAGGCGGTGCTGGAAGTACGCCCCCTGGATACCAAAGGACAACAGTGCTGTGCTTTCTAATCAAACCAGGCCAGATGGGAGCTCACCACAACAGGTGCCCAGCCTCAGCAGGGCACAGGCCCAGAGGCAGGCTGTGGGTCAGGGGAGAGGGATGCCGCCCCTATGCTCTCGGCCTCCCCCAGGCCAGCAGTGGGACAGCAGAGAACAGACAGTCCCTGGGGCCCGCACTCAGCAGCTGCAGAGCTGCCGAGATTTCGGAGAGGGAGGGTCTCAGCCAGTGGAGGAACGGCCCAGGCCACACAGGCGTGAGTCTCCCTCCAGGAAGATCCCCTCGAGGAAGTGGGCGCGTGAAGCTGCTCCAGACATGGCCGCCTCTGCCGCAGGCTGGACTGTGACCACCACAGGACTCAGTGCTGCAGTCCCGGGCCCCAGGACCCCAGGCTACAACTGCATTTAGAATCAGCATCTTCAGCAAAGAAATGGAGTCCAAATGAGGTCATTAGGGTGGACGTTACGCCAGCCTGGTGCCTTAGAAGCGGAGATTAGGACATAAACGTACAGAGGCCCACGAAAGACATAAGGAGACCACATCCCCACGCCAAGCAGAGATTCCTCAGGAGAAACCAACCTTGCCAACAGCCTGACCTCAGACTTCCAGGCTCCAGACGACAGGAAGATAAACCTGTCAAAGCTGCCAGGTCTGTGGGGCTTTGTTATGGCAGCCTTGGCAACCGAGCATATCCTTCAACATTTAATGTACGCTGCTCGGAAGAACTCATCCAGCTCAAGGCCTCATGCCTCTTGCCTCATCAGCCAATCTCTTCTAAATGAAAACTGCTCAGAAGGAGAACTTTAGGAGAGAGCTGCCTGGTGATAACGTCGAGTTTCCACCAACAAGGGCCGCACACAGCACCCTCGGGACGTGGCAAGGTTTAATGAATAAACACCCTGCCCAGCCCTTCTCTCCGGAAAGATGTTACATCTCCGGGACGGAACTGCGTCCCAGCACGTGGAGAAAGACAGCAGTGGAGACATCAGGGTGCTGACGAGCGCCCCCGTGGGGTAGAACATGACTGTGCAAGCACAGGATGAGAGACTACAGCACTCCCATCTCCTGCCCCCGCAGGGCCCACACCTGCCACACCCAGAGACTCGTCTCCTTTCCACTTTCCTGGGCAGCGGCTCCTCGTCAGCCTGGTCGGCAACCTCAGGGTTCTCGACCCCTCTTCCCTCCTGATTTTTGCATCTACCCAACCAAGCCTCCTTCTCAGTCTCCCTGCAGCGCTGCCCTAATTCAGGATGTGCTGGAGCCCATCGCACACTCTTGGTGTCTTTCGCACCAGCAGTCTGGGCTCTCAGTCACCAGAGGAATCCTCCACGGTGTGTGTGTGTGAACCTTCCACTCTCCCAGAGCATCCTCTGCAGCTGCTGACTTCCTCCAGCTTGGCAATGCAGCTCCTTCTCAGCCCTTTCCATGCCTGCTTTCTGCCCAGCCATGCCAGCAGGCCATGTCCTGTTTACCTCACGCAGGCCTCTGCCCGGGGGAGCTGGGCCCTCCGCCCTGCACTCAGGCTGCACAGCCTGCATGAACATTTCTTGTGCTAAGTCCCCAGGTCCTCCAGTCCCCAGGGATCCTCATGTTATTCCGTTTTTGACTCCAACATCTCCCTCTCTGCCGAGCAAATACTGAGGGCTGCCTTGATGATGGCATTGGGTCGGGTCTATCCAATACGGATCAAGAGAACACAAGGATTTAACTCCCTCCCCTCCTGAGAGTGAACACTGGCTGGCTGCGTCCTTTCACCAGGGCGTTGGGTCTCTGCAGATCACCCTGACGTGAGTCTCTACTGGCCACTCCTCCCGTCGAACTGTTGGGCCTCACAACGGTGAAAGCTATGGGGCTACTCACCCTGTATCATCACATCCCTGTGGGTCCCCTAATGGAGCCTCAGTGAATCACTCACATGGACTTGACGCTCCCAAAGGTCCCCTGGCTGACAGAGGAAGGAGGACAGAGTGATGGATAATAGATCACTGCCGGCACTGCCGAATCCTGGCCACATTTTTCTTTGAAATAATGAGTTGCTCCAGTTTTTGTTCATTTACATATGGAAATTACCAAACTGTGTCTTGTATTGATGTTCAGTTTTCTCTAGGTGCAATTGTGTCAGTGCCAGTTTTAAAGAGTCACATGACACGATCATGATTCTTTGAGAGTGAGGTGTTTTGGAGACATCCCACACAGGGCTCCATCTAAACACGGGGGAAGGGGTAGGTATAGAACTCTGCTGTTGGTAATGATACTGCTGCTATCTCCAGGGAGTGACAACAGTCTCTGGAGGGGTCATCCACCAGGATAAGAAGGCCACCCCAACAAGCAGGCTATGGACACTTGATTGCAGTCAATACTCAAGCCAGCCTTCCTATGGCTCTAGGACAAGAAGGAAGGAACACTGAGAACCCTACTCTATAAGTTCTTACTTTGGGTTAGGAAAAGGAAACAGGGCTGACTATATTTGCATCAGTCAAACAGACCTGGAGTAAAAAGCAGTCCCAAGAGGAGAAGATCATTATATCATGAAGAAAGGTCAACTCACTGGGAAGCTATAACGATTAGACATACACATGCACCTGACACTAAGCACCTAAACATATAAAACAATCACTGAGAAACAGGCACCTGGCCTTGCAATGTGAAATGGAGTTCAGCATCATATGATCAACCATCCCACCAGCCTCTTTGCTTTAGTCCTTGGGAGAAAGGTCAAATGTTCCACTGAGTTGTGGGTTCCAAGATCCCCACCCACCTTGAAGGTGACTGAACACAGCCAAGCAGGCTTAGCCAGGTCTCCGTGCATGAGGGACCTCTGTGCTAGCAGGCCTTGGGCCAGCACTGAAGACAGAATGCTAGAAAGAGCTGAAAGGGGTGGACAGTGCTATTTCCAGTTCCTAACTGATGATTTCATTAGTGTTAACCCTGGGGGTTGTCTTCAAGAACACTGTCTTAGTTACTTTTCATGTTGCTGAGACAAAATACCAGACACTCAATGTTAAGGGAGGAGAGATTTATTTGGCTTGCCGTTTGTAGAAGTTTCAGTTCAGAGTCAGCTGGGTCCAAGGCAGGGTGGCATGGCAAAGGGGCACCACAGAGCAGAAGACACCCAGCAGCAACAGTATTCAGGAGTCAACAAGCAAGGACCCTCTTTCTGCCCCTTGTGTCTTATCCAGGCTACCAGCCTTTAGGGTGGTAGCACTCACATCCAAGGTGAGGCATCCTTAATCCTACCCAGTGCTACACCAAATCAATCAGTGGACCAAAATAGTAATCACACACACTTAGTCCCAGCATCACAAACTGTGGATACAGGCAACTCTGAAAAAGCCCCACCTATGACTACGTGAGGCTTTGGGGGGACACAAGCCATAACATTTTGCCCCTGCCCCCCCAAAACTCATGCGCATCCCTTTATGCAAAAGGCATTTAGTCTTTCCCTAAGAGTTGCCAAAATCCTAACGGTTTCAGCATTGCTGAAGAGTTCAAGTCAAAAGTCTCCTTTGAGATTTAAGGCACACTCTTAGCTGTGAGCTTCTCCAGGGAAGGCAGTCAAAAATCTCCCAGCACACAACAGCACAAGATAAACATTACCATTCCAAAAGGTACAAATAGGGAGATAGAAAGGAACAGGACCAAAGCAAGTCCAAAATCCAGCAGGGCAAACACTAAGTCCTGTTCAGCATCCCCAGCAATCTGTGGCAAGACAAGATGTGAACGCCGAAGGCTTGGGTGGTTCTGCCCCTAGGGCACTGCTGGTGGTAATAGCTCCCATGGCTTCTCTCTTGGGCCTGCTCTGCTCCCTCCCTCCAGGTTTCCTCGGATGATCCACACTCCTGGCTTCTCCAAATGTCTGGGGTCTCCACTGCACCTTTGACTTCACTCTCATAGCTGAGAGGTCATGAGCGTGGAGATGCACATGGGACCTGGCCCTGCCGCTGATGCGGTCCTGCGACTGCAACAGAGCTGTCTCCTGATGTAGCTCCTACCCAGGCCTTAGGACCGGCGTGGGCTGAGACCTCCCTTCTCTTTGCCTGGTACAGCCTGACTGGCTCCCTTGCTGCCCCAGGAAGTGCTCCCCAACGTGGGGCCGCCTGGCTGTCCTCCCTGAGCACATGTCCTCACCTGCACTCCCGGAGCTGGGAACAAGGCACTCTCACTCTGGTGGCACCCTGGAGCCCTAGGAAAAACTTTTGTGACAGTGCCACCCTAGCCCACTTCCACACCCAACCAGGCTGGTCTGGCCGGGTCAGGGCCCATCTGCTCCCTGGTGGTCCTGTGGAAAACCCAAACACCTTGCCTAGTGGACACGGCACACCAGTTACCCAGGGCTGCACAGGCAGAAGCCTCAACCAGGTGTCTCTGAGCTATTCCCAGCCTGGGCTCTGGGGGCACCAGTGGACAGGACAGCTGGAGGGAAAGGCGGGAAGGGAGAATGACTACACAGCAGAGCAGAGTGGACCTCACGGTCTTTTTGGCATTTCTTTCTCAGGCATAGTGCCAGCGAGGATGCCTGCTGGGAGGGCTTTGAGTTGGTATTGCTGGAGAAGCTAGACTGGCCTCGCTGGCTGCGGGCAGAAGGGTGTCCCCTGAGTGGAAGAGGTGAGAGCTGGGTACTCGGGCGAGCACCCCACAGGCCGGCACTCCCTCCCAAATGCCAGCTTCACGTGCATGGAGGTCATGTCAGCTCCCACGCACCTGAGGTTTCCAGACTGCCCTCCGGTTAGCTGCCCCCTCACCAACGAGTGCCTCTGTTTCTGAGGCCCTCATCTCTGGCCTCACCTTCCTCCTCTCCTTCCAGTGACGCTTTCAGAAAGCATGGCTGAGCAACAGGCTCCTTTACCACCTGCACCCTGGATTCCCCTTCTGGGTCTACCACGGCTTGGTGTCACCTTGCCCAGGCTTCTGAGGAACCCGCACACTTCCCACCTCCCTCTCTGTGCCCTGCTCTGCCTCCTCCCCTCGGCCTGGCCTTGTGCACTGAGGGCAGCTGCTGAGAGCTTTTGGGATGACTCTGTCTTCATGGCTTTTTCTCCCCTTTCCCCCTGCCCCATGTGGCCTGGCTCTTCCCTGACTTTGAGCATTCACCTCTAGGCAGAGGGTCTTTGAAGCTGTTTCTGGAGCTTCCACCTGCTTCAGCTCGATGGTTTGGAAATGATGCAGGTCATCCCCTAAGGGTTCCTGCATTGAAAATTTGGTTCCCTGGGGCACTGGTGTTAAAGGAAGCATTTCTGCACCTCTGGCCCAGTTTTGGCTTCTTGTCTGGCAATGGGCTCTCCCACACTGTCACCATGACGCCACCTACCACGAAGTACACAGCCAGGGGACCCTCACCAAAGTCTGCACTGCACCGCACATTTAGCCTCCAAAACCATGAGCTAGGAAGCTGCTTTATTAAGTACCCACCCTGAGCTATTTCAGTACAGTAACAGATGACAGACTAACAGAAATCCTGGCTCATGTTCCCTCACCGGTAGCCGGACCACTTTGCTTCATGTATCTGCCGTTTCTTCAAACTCAGGAAACCTCAGTACCCGCCTTTCTCCTGAGCTCTTCCTGACGCACACATTGCAGACCCAGCTCTCTCCTGAGCCTTCTCTCCCCTTGCTCTATATTATTTTCTGTAATAGTAATCAACCACAGCAGTCACCAGGACACTAGCCAATATTCATTCAATAAGCACCTACTATTCTGTGCATTAAATTAACTAAACTTCCAATAAGGACATAGGCGTATCCTAAGATGGTCCCATTGTACACCTGGGTCAAGTTAAGTATCTCAGCCAGCTTATCCAACTAGAAACCGTGGGCTCCACAGCCTGCTAGAGCCAGTGCTAAGAGATCCACTAAAACAGTGGCTCCCTGAAGCTCCTTGAAGGCCGGATTGAAAGCTGCTGCTGTGGGATTCAGTTCTCTCCACAGTGAATCCAACCCACATAGGCGACGAATGTGTGAAGAGTCATCTGAGCTCCTGGACACTGTGTCCTGCAGGATCTCATGGGAGATCCCTGGGTGAGAAGGGAAGAAAGACCTCGAGGCTGGTGCAGTCTGTGGGCAGGAATGTCTACATCTCCCGTCCTCTTTTGGAGGAGCTGGCACTGTAAGATTACTCCATGAGCACCCACAGAATATTCTCCCCAGAGGTTACCTCACCATCACAATTGTTACTTCTGGACAAGGTGTCTTTGGAACCCCAGTGCCTGGCCTGGTTTGGGGCTTCACAGAGGTGCTGGGGATGGGGCCATGTGTGTGAACTCCTTAGGTAACTGCCAATGGGACCTGCAGGAAGCAGCTCGAGAGTGGACAGGAAGAAAACCCACGCAGACAGGTTATGGATGGGTAGGTGGGTGTTCTCCTCCCGAATCTTGCAGATTATAAGTTAGGAGTTACACCTTCCCTCACTGGTTCCTTTAAGGAGTGAGCTAACATTTCCCAAGTTCTGGTCCTCAGGGCCATCACGTGGCTGCAGATGTCTGCCGGCTTCACCACGCAGTCTCTTTCCCTGGTGCACCCCCAGAATCCCTGGGTGCCTCCTGGGAGCTTGGCACAGGCAGCAGCACTGGATGCATCAGTCAGTCACCTGTGAGCTTGTGCCTGGGACCAGGACTGCCCCGGGGAGGAAGCCCCACATCCTCCAGACCGTGGCACTGAGCCTGTGGAGTTGGCTGACGTGGCACATTAGAGTGGCTGAAGCCTATGACTCTTGGGTCCTTCATTCCCAGGAAACCATTCTGCACAGCTCCCACCTGCAACTCAACAAGCCCATCCAGACACACGTGTTTCTCTTCCATATATCGGCTGACACCTACTGACTGCATTTATAAGCATTATCATTATTATTAGGAGAATTTCCAAGCAGACAAGAAACCAGAAAGAATGTATAATCACCTCCCAGGATCCCACTGACCAGATTTAACCAGGACCATGGTACCAACAGATGGTCAGTCCTGGTCTGTGTGTCCACCTCTGTGGTCTTTGCATTTTGGAGCCAGGAAGGGGACCAGACTGTTAAGCACAGCACACTTGTACGTACACACACACACACACACACACACACACACACACACACTCATGGGCCTTGCGGGGGCATTGTCTCCTTTCTTCTAAGTAGAGTGAAATAAACATGAAAATGAGAACTTTTGTGTTTCCTCACTGTACTACATCCAGAGCATGGTGCAGAGCCCAGCAAACAATTGCTCAGTGACAAATTGAAAGAAGGAGGGGGTGAGCTTCTATCTTGGCCCCTCTGCCTGGCTCCAGCTTCTCCTGCTCTCTGGGACCCTGTGTGAATGGCCACACATGCCCCACCATGGCCTTGCCTTCTCCGGGCTGCTAGAAGAGAAACACAGTCGCTCCTCATCGAAACACCATTGCCACAGATCTACAGTGGCAGGATCTTAAGAACCAAAAAGCAGCCACAAAGGCTCAGATGGGGGAAAGTTCCTGAGAAGGCACACGTGTGGCAGAGAATACTCAATACATATTTCATAACTGTGTGTGTGGTTTATCAAACACAATGGCAAGCGCAGAAGCCGCACGATACTCACATGCAACCACGAAACCGACTCAGGTCATTGTTCGGCTTCTCACATTCAATCACGCTGGTGAATGTCAAAGGGTTGAATTCAGAGACCTAAAATAATAACATGCATACATTAGAAAAATCTGGACGCGAGCTATTCTATTCTGAGAGGCATTTGTTTTGCTCTTCTGCCTATGAGTATCTGCAGAATGTGAATATACACAGTACTTCACCCATTCTAATCTTTACAATGAATAACAATTCTTAAATGAACACCAGTTAGTAAGTGAGCTGAAGTGATTATAGCTCGAATGTAAAATAAAAAAACATGCGATAACCGCAAAGGAAGCAACCAGTGGTAGAAAGGGATGAAAAGCTTTGTTTTTTTTGAGATGGATCAGCTCCTTCTGGTTTTCTCCATAAATTTAGAGAAGCAAAGCCATCTGCAAAACAGGAACCTGTGCACTAAAAATTCTTCACAGTCCTTTGCTGGCAAACATTTAAATAGCCAAGGTGTGAGCCAACAACTTCTTATTATCCTGCTCCACTAATGGAATGACGGTTCCCTACAGGAAGAATCTTTAATGTGGAGTTCTGCCACTGGTAGATAAACAGTGCCTGGCTCACATGGAGAGAGCAGAAGTGGAGGAGGAGGAGCAGCGGAGGGGACACACGGAATCAGCCTTCAGTATGAACAGCTGGAGAAGTCAGTGGAGTTTTTTATCAGCCTCTGTTCAGACTGTCATTGCATTTTCTCTACCACGTGTCACAATACCGTCAACACTGAGCTGTCGTTGTTCACATGTGCATACCATCAAGTGGATAAAACCTCCCAGGAAGGGCATCACCACCTTTGGCACCACTACAGGTGCTTGTTCTCCACAACAGCACGGTTCCCTCACAGAGGATAGCTATAAGATATACTCAAAACTCTCACTGAGCTGGTTTTCCAGTATATGATGTGCATTATAGAATGACTTACTGGACAAGAGCAGCTCAGTGCAATAAGTGAAACTGCAATGCTGTTCTGTGGTACTGCAGCCTGAATTCAAGGCCTCGGCTTCACATATGCTAGGCAAGCACTCTGCCAACGGGACACGTCCCTAACCTATGAAGTTCTGCCGTAAAATGCTCTCATTCAAGTTCTGCAGTCATCAGCCCTTCCCCTTGGACTGAAATGGCTTTGCCCTCTGTTTGTAGAATGAGGGTCTGTTTCAGAGTTCTGTGTTTATTTAAAGCTGTGTGTATTATCTGGAAGTCAGGGCCCTGCTTCCTCCAGGACAGACATCTGCAGACACAAAGTATAAGACGGCCATGAAGGGAGTGAGTTCCAGAGAATACCACGGCTGCTCTTGGCAGAAAGGAGGGGAGGACTTAAAATGTTCTGTTTGTTATTCTTTCTAAGAAAAATGTATACGGCTCAGCAACTGCAGGACATTCTGTCTCTGGGACTGTCCGAGAGAATGAAGTCCCACCGCAGCCATGCACACCCGCACGGCGTGCCCGGCTTCTTTCTGGAACAGGGGAGGATTTGAAGGACTTTCAGTACTGGCAGGATCACCACAGACTGTTATGGCCTGAACCGCACTCCCCTCACTCCCAGAACCCACACACTGGAGCTCTAACCTCCAGCGCCTCATGACGTGTCCATATTTAGAGACAGGGCCCCACAGAAGCAGTTCAGCTACAGTGAGGTCATGACTGCGGCCCTAATCCAGGAGGACTGGACTGTGAGTGGGCAGAGCCGTACACAGACACACGCAGAGGGGCCACGTGGACACAAGAGGCGTCAGCCACCCTCAGGCCGCGGAGGGAGGCTCAGAGGAAAGCAAACCTGCAGACACTTGGGCTTCAGGCTGGAGCTGCAAGAAAATCACTTCTGTTGTCTAAGTCCCCGGGCCGTGCCAGCCCTGGCAAACTAACACGGAGACCGCTTCTGAGTTTCCTGTTTTAGCACAGCTTCCATCCGGAGCACCATTCAGATGGGCAGACTTCTATTTACGTTGATGGCTTCTCACCACAGGTGATACTGCAACACACCCCCATCTAAGAAAGACACGAATTTATCCCTTCACCCTCCACGTATCCACCTGCTGCGTTCCAAATGAGCCCTGGGCCACACCCTTGGGACGTGTCAGCCAGACTTTCACCAACGCTCCTCCTCCCCTCGCCTGTGCTTCCCAAACCACCTTCTGCTCTGAGTACACTAACTTTGGTTTTAGACAAACATGGCTGGATGGCGATGTACATGGACTTAATGTTTCTGAACCACACACTTAAGAGGGTTTGGTGAATGTGTGACCACAGTCAAAGAACCTAAAGAGCAGGTGTAAAGGAAACACTGAAAACACTGGTAAACGGACTGATCATCAAGGAGAACATAGACCGACATCCGGGACCTTTCAGTACAAGTACAAGAAGTCCCATGCTTATTATTCCTGCTGCTGCTGCTGCTGCTGGGGTCTGAACCCAGGGCTTCACACAGGCTAAGCACCAGCTCCACCACTAAGCTCCACCCCCAGCCCCTCTAAGTCATTCCTGAGGACACCACAGAGCTACACTGTGGCCATCACCACAACACAGTTATGAGTCTTTAGCAGCCTGCCAAGTGCCAGGCATTGTACAATGTGCGCTGCTACCTCGCACTGTGGCCGAGAGGTTGGTTTTGCCTTATTTGCAGTTTGGGATCATTAAGGACCACGGCCAAGTGCACAGGGTCCTTGCAGTGACTGATCCAAGCTTCTGTGGCCTCTCAGACCCCTGGCTCCACCCTGGACACACACTGAGATGATACTGCCTTAGCAGAGAAAGACCACGGCATGTCCAGTAAACCAGAAAGCGTGCAGTATTCCAGACAGATTTCCAAAAAGGCATCAAACGCGTTCCAGAAGGCACAGTTCAGTTTGACGCACCCCGGCTTGAGTGCCGATGTCTCCCTCCCATAGTCAGCAAAACCTGCAGGTGTGCGGCTAACAAATTTCCACCCACAAGTGAAACAAAAATCAAGAGGGCGAGGATTTCATTCCCGTTCTCCTGATTACCAACACGAGACCTTCAGCACATGAAGAGGGCATCTGGACACGGCCTGTGGGTCTGAAAACCTGCGGACCCACAGCTCCCCATGCTCCGTGGTGAGCTCGCTGTCGGGGCTCACTGCCGCGAGGCGGTGCTTCTGTGACAGCTGCTCACACGCCAGGCTTCGGGCCACTGCTTCGGGCGTGGCTTGGCCACAGCTCCCCAAGCATCGGGGTGCAGCTGGGGTGAGAGGGCCTGCCCCCTGCAGAGTGTGTGCACTAAGGCTCGTGCCCCCCTGCCCCAAAACGCTAAGTTCCTGCTGTTTCCCTTCAAATACTCCAGACACTTTTGGGATGGGAGGATTTGGGGCGGCCTTGCTGGGTGGAAAAGTAAAGGCATAGTGGTGGGTCAGGATGCAGCACCGCCCCGCCCAGATTCAGTAACCCCAACAGAAGTAACAGCTGTGTCTTTACTGAAGAGATACAGGCTTTTTCTTGTCATCATTCTCAAAATGATACAGTGCAACTAAAACACAACGTCAGTGCGCACGCAGGACGTGGCCTCAGATAATGTGGGTGGCGGCTGTTGCCTTCCAGGAGGAAAGCCACGCCCATCCCACCTCGCTGCTCTCCTGGGCCGCCAGCACTCCAGCATCCCACCTCACCACGCACAGAGCTCCTCCGACCTCTCGCACCCCGCACCTGGCCTTGGCCTCTGTGTGTCAGCGAAGCCATCCCCACGGCGCTCCACACTGGGCAGGCAGAGGCCGCTGCTCAGCGTTTCCGTGGCCCCGTGCAGACGTCCAGGCTTAAACGGCACCACAGGTGGCCGGCGCTAAGCTCTCCTGCACACGCCTGTGGGTCAAGGGTTGATCGACGACTATTGCAGAAAAGTCTCGGGCACCACAAGGTCCCAAACAGTGCCCGAGCTCTGTGTGTTATGTCCTGCTGGTTACGTGGCGTTCAGTCAGGGGCTCTCACCCCATACAGGGGCTGGGAGGGCTCCTCTGATGTCCTAGGAAGCACAGTCTTCCTCCTGCAAGTGCAAGCTCACCTCCCCTGATGGCAATGTAAAAGGATTCCTTGCAGCCTGTAATCTAGCTACTTACTTACTGACAAGGGGTGAGGGATACCTGAACTAATTCAGGCAAAGCATTTTGACCCGCATTACCACATAATTACCCCAACTCTTATTTTACACTTTGAATCCGATCTGTATTCACCATGAGCTGGGGAAATCCAAAGGATCAGATGGCCTAACACCAAATGAGTGAATGAGTGGATGCATGGCTTTCCAGTATTTACTCACTGCGAAGAATTATTGTTACATCAAGGTCTTCAGTCGTAACCAGAAAAAAGCAAAGTCTCCCCTGCCATGCAGTTGGGGCTCAGCCCTGCTTACTAAGTGGGTGAATGCCCTACTAGACCCACAGCAGGTCTTCTTGCACTGCCAGAAGATATCAAATATACAGAGTCTTAATCCTTTTCCAGTCACTTCCACAGATGCAGCATCTGCACTCCCAGTTGATGCCCCAATCAATATTGAACAGAAATGATCCCAAAATGCATTGAGTTTTCCCCACAGCGTCCATAGCTGCAATCCTGCTATGTAAGTGTCCTAAACACAATCCCGCCCAGGGAGACTGGCTCGTAGACCTCGGCAGCGCTGGGCTGCAGGCACATGATGCAGCGCATGTGTTTCTGCGTGTGTCACACCCTTACCAACACCATCCCCGTCTCCTGGGTAACGCAGCTCACAAGGACGATAGGTGAGGATGACATCCAGACCTTCCTGGCCTTGTCTGGGGAACGACGTCACACACGTCTGCACCACAGGTGGCTTCCGCGAGGCTCAGCACTTTGGGGACACAGCGCAGGAGCTGCCTGGGCTGCTGCTCTTTTTCCTGACCGCAGATCTTCCTGTTCTGAGCACAGCATTAGCGATCCGGTGGTTTCTCCTCTGTGTGTGAGCACGAGGCGGCCCTTCCCTCCCCGAGTCTGACCGGAGCCTGGAAGCCGCTTCCCCTTCCAGTGCTCCGCCTCAGAGCTTTGCATGTAGATGGGGGCAAAATTCAAAGGCTCAGGGCATGAGTTTGAGCCCTGAATGCTCAAAATCAAAAGCTTTTCTTTCCCTCCTGGCCACAACACTTCCGGCCGCCTCAGTGGGGTGCAGCTGTCAGCTGAGCCCATGTTGTCCTTTATCAAATGTGTATGAGCAAGCACAGCCAGGCCGGGGTGCACTCAGACCGCAGGTAACGAGCGGCTCCTCAGACAGCCACACCAGGGCTGCGCCTTCAAATCGCCCTCTTCAGAGCACTGCACTGGTTCCTGCACGGTGCGCTGCGTGGAGCTCACCCGCAGCACCGACAGCGGGCGCAGCTGGCCCATCCGCTTCACAGCCATGGCCGCTTAGCGCCTCCCCGCTGCTACAGGTGGCAGGATGACGTCCGCACGGGCGCTGCTGGGTGCATCACCCGGCCCTGCTCCGCGGGCCCTCCCACGGCAAAGGCGAGGGACGTGTACTGTGTCTGCTTTCCAAGCCCACCCCTTGTCACTAAACCTTGACGAGTAGCAGAAGTCTTGACATGGAATTTCAAAATCTCTTCCCAACTGAAGACGCCTAGCCCATGGATACTGAACTTGGTCTTCAATTCACTCAGTTACAATTGCCTGAACTCCCCCTCTAAGATCCACAAACAAAAATCCGTGTCTTTACAGCAGAAATTAACAATCCAAAAGGAAATAGTTAAGAAAGATATTCAATTTAAAATATCATCCAAAAGAATGAAGCACCTGGGGATAAATTTAACCATGAAAACTATGAGTGCTGTTGCAAAAAACCGCAAAGACTTATTTAAATGAATGATTCTGTGCCCCAGGATAGAAAGGTAACTTTTTTTTTTGGTACCAGGAATCAAACTCAAGACTTTGTGCTTGCCAGGCAGGCCCTGTGCCACTGAGCTTCATCCCCGGCCCCAAGGTAACATTTTTAAAATGCTGCACTATTCAAAGCAATCTGCAGCACAATATAATATCTGCTAAAGTCCCAGCAGTATTTTTTGCCATAAAGGAAAGGCCAAATCTCAAATCTACACAGAACTATAAGGGACTCCAAACAACAAAAACAATCCTGAAAAGAAGAATGAAGCTGATTCCAAATTGTGCTACAAAGAGCTACGCTAATGAGAAAGTTGGTAGTGACACAAGGATAGCGATATAGACATGGGGAAGAATAGAGAACTCAGAAATAATAAACCCTTGGATATTTGGTAAAATAATTTTCAAAATGGTACCAAGACCACTAAATGAAAGAAAAATAGTCTCTCTGACAAATACCGCTGGGGCAACTGAATTTCTACATATAAAAAATAAATGTATTCAACCCCCCGGATCTGTCTATATATAAGAACTAACACCACACACTTATAATCCCAGCATTCTGGGGGGCTGAGGCAGGAGGATCCCAAATTTAAGCTCAGCCTGGACAACTTACTTAGACCCTGTCTCAAAATAAAAACAAAACAAAACAAAACATAACAAAACAAAACAAAACATGGGCTGTATCTCAAATGGGATCTATCTCTGTGCTAGGATACTGGGTTCAATCTCCAGTTCCACAAAAATAAGCAAGCAACCTAACACAATGAAACTACTAGAAGAAACCTAAGATTTAGCAACAGATCCTCAGACATGGCAGCAAAAGTATAAACAACAATGAAGCATATAAAAGGACTTCTTCAAACCCGAGAGCATTTGTATACGGAAGGTCACTGACATTGAAGTTAAAATGAAAAAGACAACCTACAGCATCAAAACGAATCTGCTATCATATACCCCACTGAGTGCAATGTCCAGAATATATAAAAACTGTTGTAACTCAAAAATAAAAGACAACCAAATGAAAACGTGGGTGAAAAATATGACCGCTTACTCAAAGAAAATACAAAAGGCCAAAAAGCACAGGGAACTGTTTCATATTACTCGTCATTATGCAAATGAGAATCAAGAACACAGTGAGATACCTCACACCTACCAGACAGGCCGCGACTTAACAAAAAGGGCAGGGAAAAGTGCTGACAAGGGTACAGGGGAGCTAGAAGCCTTGTGCACTGCTGGAGGCCGTGTAAACTGGCAGTCCACAGAAACCCAGACACAGAATTAACATGAGACCCAGCGATTCCACTGATAAACCCAAGGGAGATGGATCAGGGACTCAAAAATGCATTTGTACGTCAATATCCATTGCAGTATGATTTGCAATAGCCAAAATGTGAACACAGTCCAAGTCTCCACCAACAGATAAACCACATGTGGTATATCCACGTCATGGAATATTATCTAGCCCTCAAAAGGAATGAAGTGCTGGTGTGAGCCGCAAGATGGATGCAACTTGAAAGCCTTGTGTGAAGTGACATAACAAAGACAAAAAGGAAACAACTGCATTCTGCCAATGACGAGAAATGTCTAGAACAGACAGAGGTAGAGAAATAAGTAAGTCACCAGAAATAAGTAATATTTGCAGAACTAAGTAAGTTACCAGGACCCGGCGGGTGAGAAGACAGTTACTGCTTGGTGTTTATGGAGCCTCTGTGCTCGGGGATGAGAAGCTTTTGGGGAACAGGTGATGAAGGCTGCACAAGCTGGCGAATGAAATTCCAGCCAGAGAGCACACATCTGAGGACCGTGGAGTGGCCAAGCATGCATTACATGTGTGCTACACAGCTGAGACAGCAGAACCTCCACCCCACCCCACACCAGCAGGTGGCTGAGGACAAGCCGCTCGTAGCGGCCGTGAGGAGGCCAATCCGTGCTGCCCATCTGTAAAGCAAGTTGGCAGCTTCTCACAAAGCTGACCCCGTGTGGACCACACACCGGACCCGGCCTCACCTCTGCAGGTTTTATTTGTGCAAGGGAAATGGAATCTATGTTCCTACACAGCCTTCTATGTGATATTTCCTGGCACCTTGATTTTTCATAATCACGAACTGCAAACAACTCAAACATCTATTGACAGATGAATGGATCAAAAACATGGTTAAGATGTATCTATACGACTGAATACTACTAGCAGTACAGAGAAAGAAACTATTTAAACATACACTGTAGATGGGTCTTAAAATATCTGCAGGAAGAGGAAAAGAGACAAACCAAAAATTTACATATGGTATGATTCCATTCAAATAAATCTCTAGAAAACCCCAAATGCCCTATAGTTTCTGAGAGAAGAACAAAGTTTTTTGGAGACCCAGGAAGGGGTGAGAGGAAAGATTAGAAATTTCTGGGGACAGAGAAGGAAGACTTGCTAGGCTGACTCTGGTCTCGCTGGTGTCCACCTCTGGCAAAGCTCACAGAGAGACACACTTCAAACGCGCAGCTCACTGTATGTCAGTCAATCACAATAGAGCTGCTCTAAAAAGAAAGGGCAGAGGAGCTGGCAGCTGATAATTAACTGTATTTTCTTCCTGAGCGGCACACTAGTTTTCCATAACTTTTGGGTTTCTGAGGAATTTTTAATAGAACAGCTACAAGCACTGCTTAATGAATTGCCTTTGCTTTAGGAACTACACTGTTATCTGACTGATCAGAGGCTATTTTTATCTCAGGGAGAGAGAAATTTATTTTTGTAAGAAAATAATTGCTTCTCTGCTTGCACTTAGTTCATGCTGGAGTAAAATTAACCTGTCAGGAGTAAGGGCTTTACTTCTTACAGAGCCTGGATTGCCTGCCTGTGGAATTCTTGAAAGAAATTATTTTTGGTGGGACTGGATGGTCTTCTTCATCCTAGGTCACTCACGTAACATCTGCTTGTTTGTTTGCGTCTAGGACATTAGTGAATGGTCTGACTCATGCCAGATGACGGCAAAGGCCCAGGGTCCTGTCTGCGGCGGGCACTCTGGCTGGGCCTCCAGCACGGAGCTCCTTGACTGAAGCCCCCCGCCTGGCTTCCACCTCCCCCTCACGGGAGACGGCTTGGTGGGCTGCTGCCCACAGCCACCCTCCTCTCCTCTGCCCAGGGGATGTCCGCACCCTCGGACCTCCTTGCAGCCGACTACTGCCACAGCACTACCGGCCACTGAGCCCGGGCTGGACGCCACGGCCATGTCTTCGTCGTGGTATAACAAAATACCTGACACTGGCAATGTAGCAATAACAGAAGTTTATTTGGCTCTTGGCTCTAGAGGTTGGGAACCTAGGAGCGTGGGCTAACACCTGCCTGGTGTCTGGGGAGAATCTGGTGCCACATCTGCACGGGGCAGAGGGCATCACTTGGGGAGACACAGCAAGTTCCTCTGCCCTTTAGGGGCTTAGGGGTGGTCCTGGGCCTTCACACCCAGCTACATCCCTAGTCCTTTCTCTTCTTTTTCATTTTGAGACAGGGTCTCACTAAGTTGTCACATTGTCCAAGCTCACAGAGGCTTCCTCATGATCTAAGTACCCCCGGCGACCTCCACAGGCCACCCATAGGCCCTGCAGTGTCGCCAGGTGCAGAGGTCTGGGTCTGCGAAAGGGTGGGTACGGCAAGTCTCGGGGCTGGGTCGTGGCCAACCCCACCCTGTACCGCCATCCTCTCTGCCCAGCTTGTGCCGTCCGAGGCGGATGCCCCTTTCTGCCGCTGCTCCCGGTGCTGCGCTGGCGCTCTCCGGACTGCATCTGTGCGAGTGGAGCGAACGGTGTGCACTCAGGACAGCCCGGGCCCTGCTGACCCGAGCCGCCTTCTCCCCCACACTTGGCACAGCCCTGCCAGGCAGCCAGCAGACCGCAGGCAAGCGGGCACGATGGAAGCAACTGCAGGAGTGGCCCTGAGTGGGAGCCCAGGCTCAGGTGCCACTGCCACTGCAGGCTTCGGGTTCACCATTCTGGCAGCTTCCACGGCGGAGCAGAGGGCCGACTGCAGAGATGCAGGTGATGCTGGGGAGCAGGTGGAGCTGAGGGTGGCAGAAGATGAACAAAGGGCCACTCCCGAGGTCCCCACGGCCCCCTGAACCCAGTTCCAGGTCTCTCTGGGCAGAATCTGGACCCATGAGGAGATCAGGGGAACTCCAGGAGCAGGTTGTGGTGGATTGACAACTGGTGGTCAACTTGTAAACCCCAGCTAAACTGAGAAAGCACGGTGCTGGGTGTGGGAGGTCCACCTGAGGACTGTTGCCAGTAGCATAAGAGGCAGAACTGGAGAAGGACAAGGCTGTTGGGAGCTGAGAAAGGCTGTTGGGAGCTGGTAGAAGCTGTAAGGAGCTGTTGGTTCTTTTGGAGGGGCTTGTCATGCTGGCTTTTGGATGAAATTGGTTGTTTTCATCCTCCGAGGAGATTGGGACCTTGTTGTCACTGAGAATGGCTTCGGTTCACTTGGGGGGTGCTCTGCTCCTCACTCTGAGCATCGCTTCCTGGCTTGGGAGGGGAAGATGGTGCACTGTCAGTCTCCTGGAGAAACTTGTCATGTTGGCTTTCCTGATGGGAATTCGGCCTTCCTCATCCTCGGAGGCGCTCAGAACCTCACTGTTGCTGAGGATGGCTGTGGTACTTTTCAGGGGAGCTCTGGTTCTCATTTTGCATGTTGTTGCTTCCTGGCTCCAGTGCAGATCCCTCAGCCTGCTAGCACAGATCATTCATCCTGGTGGCACAGACTTTCTGGCTTCCACCACTGACCTCTGGGCCTTCCCAGCGCAGATCCTTGAAACAGGCCTGCATGAGACATTGTTATGGGCTCCAGGTCTTCAGCTGGCCTCATGCAGGACGTTATCATGGAATCCAGGTCCTCAGCTGGATTCTTCGGTCTTCAGTGTATGGACAGATTTCCTGCAGTCTCTTGTATATGACTCTTTGGGTGACTATTATAAATAATCTCATAAAATACGTGTCCTGTATTATATTGGTCCCCTTTACAAAACCCCAAACCACGACAAGGTGCCACCCTGCCTGGGAAGGGACCAGAGAGTTAGCAGGACACAGGCAGGAAGGGCCAGCGGGGCAAAGGAGGGTCAGTGCCATGGGGCACAGAAGCAGAGGTGGAGACGGGCAGGCCTGGCCACCTGCTCTTGCCATGCTGGCACACAGCCACTACCTGTGGGCTTCTGTGGATGCCGTAATAGGGGCGAGGCCTCTGCTTAGAGTAAAAGGGAACATTTACGGTGCTCTCACACACAGGTGTGCAAGTTCCTAACTGGGCAGGGCGCCCCGCCCGCCCAGGCCAGGGCAGGCGGCATGGGCAACAGGAACCCGGCCTCCCGTCCCCTGACCTCAAGAGCACCCCACCACCCTCAGGTCTGCATCTCGGCCTTGTGTTTCCACAACAACTCAGAAGACCTCTTTTATATGACTGAAACCAAGTCCTGATTTCTTTTATTCTGTAAAACAAACAGAATAGGCAAACAAGGTATTGTTTCCACTGCGATTACATCAGCCTTGAAGGAAACACCAAGATTAAAAGGAGGCCTTCGCCAAGCATTGAGAGGTTTTCCTTCGTTATTTCTACGGGAAATAGTAAAAATAGTTCTGGAGCTGGGCATTGCGGTGCCCATCTGTAACACTGGAACTCAGGCAGGCTGGGGCAGGAGGGTTGCAAGCTTCAGCCCAGCCTGGGCAACTTAGTGACTTAGTGAGTCCTTGTCTCAAAACTAAAAAAAAAAAATAGAGCTGGGGTGTAGCTCAGTGCCAAAGCCCTGGGTTCCATCTCCAGTACCACAGAAATGAAACACACTCACGTGTAAACCCTGAAGTGAGCAGAGATGGCCGTGCTGCGGCTGAAGCTCGGGGAGCTGGGCTCAGAGCTGGGTGACACCTGTCCGCCAGCCTCGGGCCAACACGGACCACCTTCCTCCACCGGCTCTGCAGGACGCTTTCCGCCCGAGGTGGGCGAGTGGGCTCCTGAGTGCCCGCTCCGGGGGGCGTGGCCCCGTTGCTAGGGGTCCCCGTGTACACCTGGGCTCACTGGTAGCAGCGCAGGGGCAAGTTGTGCTGTGTGCCCTCAGGTGCCATCCCTGTGGGCCTGAGTCCCTGTCGGACAAGAGGCAGCTCTGCCAACGTGACCTCCAGGAGCCAGGGACTGAGGGACATGGCTGGCTGGCGAGCACAGGCTACTGACTGACCACTAACCCCGCCAGGTCCTCCGCCTGCCCTGCACGCGTCCCTGCTGGGGGGCTGGTCGTGTCTGAGTCCAGTGACTGGAGGTCTACAATGACACCAGTGACATCAATCGCACGAGCTGACGTCACTGTCGCTGTAACCTGCTTGCCCTGCCCACGCCAGCCCGAACCTCCTCGGTGTGCTGCCAGGGCTCCACAGGCCGGCCTGAGTGGGCCTGATCACAGCGCAGCGAGTCCCAGCGTCGCCTGGAGCTCAGGTGGCTGAGGGGACGGCTCTCGCTGCGCCTGCGCGGCTCAGGGGCTGTGTGGGGAGAACAGGTGAGCCAGCCTCAGAGCGTGGGGAGAAGGCGGTCAGGAGGGAGCCTGGCACACGGCGGGGGCTGCAGGGGACTTGGGGGCACTGTCACCGGGTGGAGGAGTTCAAGGGGCCCCACCGTCCTCAGCAGAGGGTCGCGGGGGTCCGGGTCTGCAGCCTCCCGAGAGCAGGCCAGGGTGGGAAGGCCTGGCGCCAGTGTGGCACCACCGGGAGGGGCTGGCACTTCGCGAGGAGGGCCCCGGCAGGCCCTGGCTCGCGCCCTTGGAGGAGGCAGCGGACCAGCCCCACCCCTTCCTCTTCTCTGCTTCCGGGCCGAGGCAAGAGGTGCGGCTCAGCCCGGGCCCTTGCCGAGACAGCAGGCTCACGGGCTCCCTGAGCGGGGCGCCGGCTCTGCCACCACCCGCAGAGAGCGAGTTTCACCCCATCCCAGAGGGCCACCTGTCTCTGATGCTTGTGACAGTCTGACCCCAGGTTCACGACCCTGCCCTGTGTCAACACCCTTCCCAGGCCCGGTTTTATACACCAAATGCCCAAGAAGCGTTTCCGGGCCCACGGAGTTCCCCTGGACCGAGACGGGGCTGTCAGCCTCAGAGTCCATCCTCAAAGAGCTTCCCGGCCGTCGGTCCAGACTCCAGAACACCTGACAGAGCCAGATAAGCAACGCAGCTATTTGAAGTTTGGTCCAAAACCAACCTAGATCTTAATGCTTTGAAGCTGGCTTTCTTCACCACACAAATGAAAGAGCTCGTTATTTTGCCAAAAGCAAGCCCCACTGCTAAAAGTCAGTCCTTCTAGGTGAAGAAGAACCAGCTTTGGAGGGCTGTGGTGGTACAGATCTCTAATCCCCACACTTGCGAGGCTGAGGCAGGAGGATCTCCAAGAGTCTGAGTGGACAACAATGTGGCTATGCAGTCAGTTCAAGACTGGCCTGGACTCCAGAGGAAGAGCCTGTCAGTGATGCCCAGTTTCTTGTCCTTTTGTAGCCGACAGGGAGGAGGGAGGAGGCTGTTCTGATAATTATGCTACCTGCTGGAAGTGGCTCTACAGAACACCAACAAACTCAAGAAGCTGGCTTCCACCCTGATCTCCATTTGGGCAAAGCTCTCTGTGGGGACACTGAGTCACTCTCGGCACATGGCTTATTCATGAATGCAGACAGGAGAAAAGGTTCTGAACTTGCTTCAGTATCAAACCCAACGGATGTGTTGGGGGCGGATTCATCTGCATCCAAGGAGGTGTCTGCTCTGCAGTCAAGCTCCCACCTCAGGGGTCTCCTCCACGTCGCCGTCACTATAAAAGCACCAACACACCCACAACTCCTGTGACGCCATTCCTCTCGCTCAGGGAAGGGGAGGCTCCGGGCGGCTCTGACCCAAACCAGAACCAAACTCCGCTTCCTGCTGAGGACCCCCACGAACTGGGTGTTCTGCGCCTCCCCAGACTGTCTGCAGAAAGGGGAAGTAAACGCTCACACATTCAGCAGCAAAAGGAGGACAGCTCCAAGAGCTCAAAGGGCTGCAGGGGCCAGGGAGTGGGCACTGGTCTCGGGCTGTGCCCTCTGGACACTGACATAGACGTAGATTTTTCTTTTCTTTTTTTTTTTTTTTCTGGTACCGAGAATCGAGCTCAGGACCTCGTGTTTGCCAAGCAGGTGTGATTCTGCTGAGCTGTATTCCTGGCCCCTAGATGTTCCTTTCTGCTGCCACAAAACAAGTGGAACAGAAACAACACCAGGCCCTGCCCCTCATCGGGGACAAAGCGCTCCCACATCTGCCACGCTCACTCGGATCTTCTGGGTTACCCGAGCCTACGGTGGGCAGCACACAGCAGATGCCACGGGCCAGGCTGAAGGCTCTGGGCTCCCCAGGGTCATGCCCTGGTCAGTCGGCTCACTTCTAGGACACTGAGTCTGCCACGGAGATCAGCCACGGAGATGGCTGATCTGCTCTTAAACAAAGATAACGCAAAGTGACGAAGTGCTAAAGCAGTAGTATTTTATCTTGCTTTCTTCTGTGGAATATGCTCACTTGCACACATACACACATATTCACCTGCACACGCTGATATAAACACCCACACTCACCCATAAGTAGAAGCTCAGTTCAACAGGACAGACCACACTGCCAACTCTTCCTACTGGTAAAGAAATTCCTGCCATGAACACACACACACACACACACACACACACACACACCCCACACACAGATACACAAAGCCTCAAAACCCTTTACAGTTGCTAATGCAACTGAACTACGTTTAGGAAAGATGTAATTTAATTAAATTTCCCTCATCTATAAGAAGAACATAGTTTAAAAAAATAACATTTCATATTTCATGCCACCTTAAATAGAATAAAAACCAGTTGTTGTTTCGGTAGTGTCTTGGTCACTTTTCTCTCATGGCTGAGACAAAATACCTGACACCCAGAATAAAGGAAGGAAAGGTTTATTTAGCTCACAGTCTGTGGAGGTTTCAGTCCATACTTGGCTGGCTCCAAGGCAGGGTGGCACATGGCAGAGGGCAATAGTTCGTGGCAGCAGAAGACAGCAAAGCAGCAAGAGCACAAGGGGTGGAGCAGTGGCAAGTGGCTTCTTTCCCTCCCTTACACTGTATGGAAACTATCAGCCCAAGGGCAAATGTAGCACTCACATCCATAATTCCAACATTGGACCATGAATCAATCTTAAACTGCAGAAGTTGTCCCATGACTGCATTGAGGCTTTGGGGGGACATCCAGACACAAACCATACAGGAAGGAAAGTCATTTTTATTAAAAAAATGACTACTTCCAAACACACACACACACACACACACACACACACCACTTTCTCAAAGTCATTTCCATCTTTCCTGTTATTTAGTATCTTTCAAAAATTCTAAAATGGTTAAATTTTAAAATGAAAATGTATCACAGTATAATTTATGGGTACACTGATTGTACTTCAATATGTAAAAGAGAACCATGAATCTTTCGGTAAAGGTGTGATGCTGACCGATCTAATTAACCTGCGAAGCCCGTCTCTGCTCTGCACACGATGACAGACTCCGAGGCCTGACGCCCCCCACAGAGCACACTGCTACATTTAATTAAAGTCTAACAGCTCACAAAGCCTCACGACAAACTCTGGCAGGAGGACTACCTCGCAAGCTGAGTTCTTCACCTCTAGCTTTTCTACGGCAGGGACAATTTTGGGAGCAAGCGGATGTAGAAGTTTGTTCAAAAACTGTTTTTTACATATTTAAAATTTTAAAGTTACTTTTTCTAAGCTCCCTGAATTCTCTCAAGCAGTTGGGGCAGGCCTGACTCTGCCGTAGAGGCGGCGGCTTTGCAGCAGCCTGCACATCGTGAGGAATTCGGGGGCAGTGTGGACACAATCGGGGGACAGCCAGTCGCTGTCAAGAATCTGTGCGGATTGGGTACTGGGTAAGTCCTCTCACGATAGTGCTGGTAAAACCTTTCCCGCTGAAGACAGTTTCTACGCCTGTTCATCTTTTTGCCTTATTTAGCAAAGACACCAGTACGCATGTGCACACGTGTACAGGTACACATGTGCACATATGTGCACACATGCCTGGGGAGAGTGAGCAACAGCTCTCCCAAGAAGCCCGACAGTGACCGCTCCAGGCCGCGCTGTGGGTGTGGCACGGAGTGAGGACAGCCATCAGCTCACTCCACCCTAGAGACAAATGACCGGAATACTTCTTCCCAGTAAAAGCCAGCACGCAAGTGGTGTCCTGGGCGGCCATCCCCGCGGTGAAGGGGCCTGGGGTCTGGACTCTCTTCAGAAAGCCCTGCCGGCCCTCCTCCGGCCTCTGCTTAACTTCCAGCACCACCTGGCCTCGCAAGGTTGCACCTGCTTCTCCTTCACTCAGCGCTCACCCCGCGCCCTCATCCCCACCCGCGGAGCAAGCACACGCGGCCCTCTGATCTGCCCAAGGTCCAGGGCACGCTGCACAGGTCCTCAGGAAATACGCAGCGAGTGAGTAAAAACGTACAAAAACGAGTTTCTGCAGGAAACTGACTTGGACACAGTCGACAGGGGAAGTGTCAAGTCTGCAGAAATGACCGCGACTCTGACACGCTGCATGAGCGGACGCAGCTCCTGGCCAGGGCCGCCGGCCGTGCGAATGGCGCAGAAGACAGCAGATGTCTGTGGGAAGGGGAGCTGGGTGCTGCAGGGCCCCCTGTGCCACCTCGGCGGGTGGGGACGCTGGGAGGTGCCGGAGGAGTCGCCTGGTCGCCTTTCCTCCCTCTCAGGCGGTGTGAGACGATAACCAGTGTCTCATGGGACCGTTTTTTTGGTATGTTTGCAGTTCATGTAGTTTACAAGCGTCTCGGGGAATGGTCACATGTACGTACCACAACCGGTTTCTTTCTCTTTTAAAATCCCCTCCTTCCCCTCCCCCCCAGTTCCCCATCCCATCTTCTATTCTTGCCGACATCACGGGTCTTAGCTCAGGGACATAATATTTACACTAATCGGGGTCATGAGGTTCCTGAACACGGCACATCTTTACTCCTTCATGTCCCCTTCCCCTCCAGCCCTCGCCCCTGCTCCCTTGGACCCCTCCCTACTGCCAGAGATCCCTCCCCTTGTCCCTCCTATCATCCTTCATCATTCTCTTCTCTGTACTTTGCCTCACTCAGATGAGAGATAACGTATGACATTTAAGCTTCTGTGCTGGGTTTATTTTACTCAACATTACATGTTCCAGGTGCATCCATTTTCCTACAAATGTCTCAATTTTGTCATTTTAAAAAATTTTGTCATTCTTTACAGCCAAGTAGTATTCCACTATATATAGAAAGCACATTTCTTTATCCAGTCGTCTGTTGACGAGTACACAGGCTGCTTCCAGGATTCAGCTATGAACTGGGCCGTGTCAGGAAAGGGTGACAGAGGGCGCGGGAGAGAGAAGGGGAGGAGAGGGCTGGGTGGCAGGCGGCCAGAGCCTGCGCGCACTTTTTTTGCACTGCGCGGCCTTCCACACTTCTCCACACGTGGCCTGGTGAACTTTCTGTACCTCTGAACTCAGGATAACCAGGAGCCCAGACTCGCAGGCCGCACCACGGCCCAGACGCTCTCCTAGCCCCTCACACTAGGGAGCTGGGGCTCACCACCTGGCCTCAGTCCACCTGGCAGCCAGAACACCCACCCGAGCCACCCACAGGCGCTACAGAAGGCGGCCCGCCCAGGCGCTGCCCCAGCACTCTGCAGGTGCATGTGTTGCCCTGCGCAAGATCTGCAGCAGGTTCCCCTTGTGCACACACTCAGTAGATCCTCGGATGCCGCAGAAGCCACGGCTGGGCCCTTCAAGCGGGGAGGGCTCACCTCGCTCGGACCCGGGCAGAGGCTGCCGCCCCACAGCGGCTGTTCCTGTGCTCTTCAGCACCCTCTCCACTTCCCGCTTTCCAACACGCCACTGAGAAATTTTTATTCCCTTATGTCTGGAGAGAAGATCTCACATGTAGCCCAGTCTGCCTCACGAGTGCTGGGGTTACAGGCATGTGCCACCACGCCCCGCTACTGCCTCTTTGTGTCAGGAGCTGGTGACGCGGTGCGCTGGCTACCACGCAGGAGGCTGCGGGTTCAGACCTGAGCGCTGCAAAGGAAAAAGGGAGAGTCTTTCCACCAAACTTTCACTGGCCGAGTCGGGCACGATTTCTGTCTCACAAGCAGTCCCCGAGGACACACCTGGCTCCTGCACCGAAGCCGACCTCATCTCTGACTCCTAAGGAGATGCAAGTCCTTTCTAACTTAGGTTTGCCTAAGGCCCAGCCACTTGCAAGGGTCCATTTGCTGTGCCTCACACTGGTAAGATACTACTTTGTGTCTGACACAAATTGTTGTCTATTCACTGTGTCGGACCACTGAGTGGACACTGTCTGCTCTTTGTCTGGTTAGGACGAGCAAACCCTATTTTATGAAAGGTTCACTTGAGTAAAGAGGATTGAAGTGTTTCTGGCATCACCACGCTGCAGCGAGAAGCCCGGGTTTGAAGTGCTGGGCTTTTAAAGGCCAGAGGTGCACTGCTTTTGTTTTTCCATGAGGTCGTTCATAAATTTCACAATATTAACATCTAAAGAGGAATTCAATACCAGAAACAAGTGTCCTTGGACATTTAGAAAAAGAGAAAGGGGGAAAACAGAAAGTAAAAATATATATAGTGTGGTGGATTGCCAGCTGGTGGTCAGCTTGCAACACCCAGCTGAACTCAATCAGCGTGGTGCTGGGTGGAGAAGGCCCCTGGGGATTGTTACCAACAGCATGAAAAGGAGAACTGGACAGGAAGAAGAGGAGCTGTTGGTTCTTCTGGAGGAGCTTATCACACGGGCTCTCCTGATATGAACTTGGCTGTTCTTATCCTCAAAGCAGCTTGGGACCTTGTCGCTGAGAATGGCTTTGGTTCACCTGCGGGAGCTCTGGTCCTCACTCTGAGCATCACTTCCTGGCTCCGGAGGGGAAGATGGTACACTGCTCAGTCTCCTGGAGAAGCTTGTTGAGTTGGCTTTCTTGACGGGAACTCAGCTGTCCTGATCATCAGAGGAGCTTGGGACCTTGCTGTCACTGAGGATGGCTGTGGTACTTTTCAGGGGAGCTCTGGTTCTTACTTTGAGCATCACTTCCTGGCTCCAGTGCAGATCCCTCAGCCTGCTGCCACAGATCCTTCATCCCAGTGGCACAGACTTTCTAGCTTCCACCACTGACCTTTGGGCCTTCCCAGCGCAGATTGGTGAAAGAGGCCTACATAAGACATCGTTATGGGCTCTAGGCCTCCAGCTGGACTCCTAGGCAGGCACTGTCAGGGGCTCTAGGTCTTCAGCTGGAACTCATGCAGGACACTGCTGTGGGATGCAGGCCCTCAGCTTTATTCTTTGGTCCTTAGTGTGTGGACAGATTTCCTGCACTCTCTTTGTATATGACTCTTGACTATTATAAAATAGCCCCATAAATTATGTGTACTGTATTAAATTGTTTCCCTTGCAAAGCCTGACTAGAACATATACCAAATATATATGGGGAGCGGGAGCTAGAATACACATGCATACTAAAGGATTTTGGTGCTATTAAGGAACTTTTTAATTTAAAAATCTGAATTATTTCCGTTCTTAACTTTGGCCAATCTGACCGAGTTACAACTCGACTCTGTTTACCGGCTCCGGGCTTCAGGGGTCCCCAGAAGAGCGGTGGAGGACACACTGGCCGCAGCCTCTCTTGCATTGTTTTAAAGGTTGTCTTGCACACGAAGTGTTAGATAGGGCACCGCTCAGCTACCAAGTGTTACCATCACTGCTTTGGGAAGTAAGGATCTGAGCTACGACTGGGTTCACAAAGAGAAGCAGCAGACACGAAACAAGGAAGTTATTCACGTGCACCGACCAAGGAGAGAGTGAGTGGCTTTCCCCGGCCACCACCCCTAACCAGGAAGCCCTCTGCCACCTCTTAGGTTTTACCCTTCCCTCACTGTCTGCAGTCTCACCGGTGAGATGCCCGGATGCTTTCAGTTAGGGCGAAATCATCCTCTCCACATGGGCAGTGCCTCTAGGAAGAGGCTGCTGGAGGTTGTGTGGCTCCTGCCTTCCCTCCCTTCTTGTGTGATCATGGGATGAAGAGGGGACCCGTTCCCTCACAAGGAACCTACGGATGTGTCCCCAGGAGGGCAGATGGGGACTCCAGCTCTAGGAGACAGGCACGCCTGGCGGACCAGCCTGGAACGTGGACAGCTTCTGCCCACACACTAAGGACCAAAATCCTTTAGTATGCATGTACATTCTAGCGCTGCTGGCCAGGACAACTTCCTCCTGGGACTTACTCAAGACGGAGGTGAGCGTGTGGGAGTGCCAGGGGATGGGTCCCCATTTATTACCAAACCTGGAGGGAGTGCAGTCACACAGAAGTTGGAAACAGCCTGGCCTGGTCTGTCCCTAAGGAAGACATTTGGAAGGCAGCTCCCTGATCAGGGCTGAGGTGCTCCACTTAAACACAATTCTTTGAGAAGCACAGCTCACGATGTTTGTTGCTCACGCTGGCTCAAACTTTCAGTCTCTCTGCCTCAGTCTACTGAGTAGCTGGGATTATGAGACCGTGGCACCATGCCCGGCTAATTTTAAATTTTTATGTCTGCTTTTCCGTATTCCAAAAAAAGTTGCAGCAGCTCCCTAAAAATATTCTTGGTACAAAAGAAGGGTTTTTAGAAAGATGAAGGAATCTGTGGTGGAAATAAGCTCACGTACACACTCGGCCGGGGCTGAAGGTCCCTCGGAAACCACCACCAGCCACGGGGAGGGGGTCGCCTCCAGGTGCGGAGCTGCACTGGCCTTCTGAAGGGTGTGGGGCACCTTTGCTGTGGTAGTGACCGAGGATGCACTGCACGATATTTCCTGGGTGATAGAAATGTTGACCCCAAACTATGCTGTCCCACCAGTCCCCCGGCCCAAAACGTCAACGATGACCCTGAGATCCACACACTGTGTGCTGCAGCCAACTGCCCCAGGCAAGCCCAGCCTGGCTCCCCGACCCGAGGCCGGGGAGAGCTCTCCCCCACGGAGGAGCTCAGGAAAGGGGCCCTGGCAGCAAGGAAGGAAATCCCAGAGGACAGTCTCCCTCCTGGTACAAGAACAAGTTTCCTTGGACCATTACCTAAAGCACCCTTCACCATCCTCCAGGGCACAGACCGAGCGCAGACTGGCACTGCGGGCTGGGGGCTGGGGGGCTGCGCAGGGTGGCTGGGTGCACGTTATCACCACCCCCTCCACACACAGGCTCAGGAAGACACACCCTGGTTTCTGTACGCTCTTGTGATGTAATTTCACCCGGTCTCAGGACTGTGCGTGCTCTGCACAGACTGGGGGTGAGGGGCAGCCCTTTTTCACTAGGGTGCAAGCAGAGGGCTGGGAGCCTGGAACCCTGCGTTTCCTGGTCACAGGCCTGCCAGTGAGTGTGGTGGTCAGGACTACTCTCCTCTGCGCTCCTCACCCACCCTGCTGCATGTGGCCAGTGCTCGTCAGGGGCGGAGTGCGGCCACGGAACAGCTGCTGTGGGCCCAGAAAATCCCTGGGGGAGAGAATGTCCCCTCGATACAGGCTGGGACCAGGCCGTTACTTCTAGGCTGCCATCAGGCAAACTCGCACCATCGCTTGGTAAATGTCGGCTATCGTATACGTTCCGTGTCGCAGGAACTCTAAGTAGTCTCCTGAATCAGAAAGTGGCGCTCCGAGCCACACGCACAGGCTCCTCATGGGTTCCGACGAGACAGGCTCCTCTCTAACCTCCGCCCTGAATATGGGAAAGTGACCCAGCTGGATGGGACGGGCGATGCCTTGGACACGGGGGCCACTTACAAGCTCCGAGAACCCGCGGACCACCTGGCGCCGCTTCAGGTTGGTCTCCCCGTCCAGGTTGGCGGTCTCGATGTGGCAGAGCCCGTCGGGGTCGCTGGAGGACAGCAGCAGGATGTCCGCAGGGATGATCTCGTTGCAGCGGAGGTGCACGAAGTCCCCCACGTGGATTTCCTTCCAGAACCGGTGCACGTACTTCTTCTCTTCCCTGGAAGAGAGAATATGCTGTTTAACTTCCTGAGTTGGGCTTACTCTGCACAGCGTGGTGGCCTCAACTCCACTTGGCTGTGAGTGACAGGACTTCAGGTGTGCTCCTCCTTGTGTAAGGGAGGGGCAGGAAATCACCCAAGACCAGCGCAGGAAGGCGTCTCACCAGTGGCACCTGCATGCTGTCCTCGGAGGATCACTGAGCCACCCTGCTTGCCAGTCGCAGCCTTCTCCCTGGTGCTGCCTTCCCACCCTCCTCGCCCAGTTCCCAGGCAGAGTGCCCAGGCTGTGAGTTCGGGTCCTGGCCTGGACACTGTTTGGCCACGTGCACCTGAGCCCCAGCTGCGGACGTGAGGAAGCAGCCGCCAGACTTCCCTTCCTCTCCGCTCCAGTGTGGGCTGCGGGAAATCCTGGCAAATGTGAAGAACCCTGGGCCACCAGACGCCCAGACACTGACGTGCAAAGTGTCCCCTGCCACTGTCTTTCACACACACTCACTGGAAGTAAATGTAAGGCAAGACGCAGCCACCAGGCAGCACCGCGGGGCCTGCGGCCTCCAACCCCACGCAAGCAAAGCGGGTGCACCGAGGCCAGCGGGCCACACACTCAGTGCCAAGGTCGGCTGGCTCCAGATAAAGCACAGAAGCGGCACCCTGTTGCCTGACCTTCCTGCTTGCCCACCGCCAGTCTAACTGCTTCCGAGAATAGAGACAGGTAGCCTTGGTGCTGGGCAGATTAAAGCATTTCAATGTGTGCAGTCTCTTTCCAAAGGTCAAACCTTGACTTTCCACCACCGAAAGCACGCGCTCTTTAGACCTCCTCCCTCACTGCGCCCACGTCCCGGGCTCCCTCGGAAAGCACAAAGCAGCCTGGGAGGGGCTGTGCTTTCAGAGGAACGCCGACTAAGGCTGAGTCACTGCTGCACCCCAGGAAGACACAGCGTTCGCCCCGAAGGGACGGGGCAGGCTTTGTTCCACGGAGCCTGAGACAGGCGTCCTGAGACTCACAGGTGACGGGAGACAGGAAAGACACTGCTCGTTTGTGTTAACTTGATTTCATGTGCGAACCTCCTCGGAAAAGCCAGCTTCGTCCGCTTTGTGACCATCAAGGCTCCACTGCCCGCTCCGCTGGCGCCCGTGTTCAGAGTAATAACCCGGGGGGAAGCGTTTGAGTCCCCTGCAGCCTCCGCAGGGCTAAGCACCTGGGGAAAGGCTTGCGGTTGTTTGTTTTTTGGTACTGGGGTGCAAATTCAGCGACGCTCTGTCACTAAGCTGTACCCCTAGCCTTTTTCATTCTGAGACAGCTTCCCACGGAGTTGCCCAGGCTGGCCTAGAACTTGCAGTTCTCCTGCCTCACCTCCTGAGCAGCAGGGATTCAAAGCATGCTGCACGGCTGGCCTGAACTGCACAGCAAGACCCTGTCTCAGAAAAAACAAACAAAGGCATTCAAGCCAGAGCCTTGCGCATGCCAGACAAGTGTTCTACTGCTGAGCTACATCACAAGCTCCTATTATATATAAATATACATATAGCCCAATTTTATTATATGTAAATATATTTCCAGTAATGGAATTGAACCCAGGATTGTTGCGCTGAGCTACATCCCCAGCATTTTTACTCTAACTCACTAAGTTTCCTAGGCTGAACTTGAACTTGCAATCCTTCTGCCTCAGCCTCCCAGAATGCTGGGATTAGGTCACGTCCCCAGCCGGGCTTACAATACTCTGCACCGTTCTGTTGGAGTGTGCTCCTGCCAGCCCAGCCGCCATGCTCCTGCGGCAGCACTCACACGTCCCAGGTTGGCTGCCTCGCAGCGCCCTGAGCGACTGGCGTGACCATCGAGTTCGCGTGAGCACGAGGCCACTGCGATGTCTCCATGACGACGGGTCCCGCTTCTCCGGACAGGTCTGCAGTGCTGAGCAGCACTGGACCACCTAACTCGCTCTCCTGACGCGGCCGGAAGAGCTCACAGGCTGTGGGGACGAAGGGCAGGTGGGTAGACGTGGGTGGCACAGAGGCACACACCACACGATTTATCCACACGCTTGTGTCGTTACACACACACACACACATCTGTGAACAGGGAAAGCACGGCACAGGGGACAGAATCTGCCTGGCACAACTTGGTGGCCTCTTACCAACGCCCTGGAGGCTCGGCCGGCTGGACTGACTTGGGACTCCTCCTCCTCCTCCCGGTCCCTGGGGCTGGTACTCCCACGCACAGGATGCATGACCACCCTTGCCCACTGCAAAGGCCCAGGGGTGCAGAGGACACTAGGGCCTCTCGCCAATGTGACGCCCTGGCTGTAACCCTCCCCGGGCAAAGCTACACGGCTCCAGGGACCAGGGCCGTCCTGTGGCAGACGGGTCACACGCTCTGCAGTGGGAAAGCTGGGCTGGGGATGGAGCTCAGAGCTAGAGGGCTGCCTCCCATGCGAGAGCTCTTGGGTTTGATCCCTAACAATTGAAAAGCTAAAACTAACATGAATAAATGCGTAAGGATCAAAACAGCTGTAGCCCTCAGCACAATCGATGAGTTTACGCAGTGTTAGAAAGTGACCCTCTTAGGCTGGGCGTGGCGGCGCACGCCTGTGATCCCAGCACTCGGGAGGCTGAGGCAGGAGGATCGTTGTGAGCTCAAGGCCAGCCTGAACTGCATAACCAGACCCTGTCTCAAAAAGACAATAAATAAATAAATAAATAGAAAGTGACCCTCTCTAGTTTGCCTGCGGGGCATTCCTCCAAGGACAGACCTGCCTCACGTGGCAGCAGGGTCTGGGAGGGCCCCAGGCCCCTGCTCAGGGTGAACAGGCCTGTGCAAGGCTCCCTGGGACTGACAGGAAGTTGCACCCCATCTTGAGCAACTGGTGACTAGAGCTGCCCCGCAGGGAGACCATCCAGGTGTGCCTGACCGGGCCTCCTGAGCCCTGCTGACCTGGGCCTGATGTCAGTGACAGGTAAGTGTAGGAGGGCAAGGAGTGGGCACATAACCAGGGCCTGATGGTGCAGCCCCCAGCCAGCGACCAGCGAGGACGTGGAACCTCTGTCACGGTCTTACACCCTCTTCCACTTGCTGATGAGCAGAGACTAAGCATCCCGTCAGTGAGAAGGCTCTGGAGGCCAGGGGTGGGGGGTCCAGGTCACGGGTCCGCGCCTCTACACAGACGGGAGGCAGCACAGCGCACCGCATGATGGGGGAGGCCGAGAACCACAGCCAAGCTGTGAACCCAGACCCACGCTGGATAAAATCCACCAGGTCAACCCCCGGAGCCTCCCCAGGACTGCTGCCTGGAGCGCACCTCGACCTCTGCGGGGAACCCTAGGCGGAGGACCCAGCAAGTCTGACTGAGCCACGGACACCAAGGTCGCACGTTTGCGTTTTGCTTAGCTGCTCAATGCATGCAATTTGTTGGACAGCCTCAGACGACGCGCCGTACCATCTCCCATCCCAAGGCGGCAGCCAGGGGCTGTCGGCCCAGCAGCTCCGTCTTCCACACGGGGCAGCAGAGCAGAGAGGGCTTCACAACAGCCACACGCGAGCACAAGACTACTCCCCGGGACACGTGCCGAGCGAGAATGCTTCACAGCACAAGCGACATCCGTCCTGGGTGTGAACGGTGTGCGAGCACGGGGGTGAGGTGTATCGTGGGGGACAGGCTGTTTGGGGACGTCCCGATGGGGTGCATAGGTTCTCCACGGGAACGGAAAGCACCTTTCCCTCTCGGGGGCCCCACCACAACGATGGCCACAGTTCAGGCAGGAGTGCAAAAGGCTGCCGGTCTCCTGAGGCCGCCTCCTCCCCGGGGAAACGGAGGGGAAGAGGAGGGAAGAGAGGGCCTGGGCTCTGGAGGAGCGGGTGGAAGGCCACCGGTAAAGCCGTCCTTTTCCGGAAGTGTGATGTCAGCTGCCCTCAGACCGGAGGCGGAGAGCCAGCCAGCCACTGGCCAGCAGTGTCACCACGACGGCCACCTGGCCTCCTTTCTGAGGCTGACTCAGAGCTAACGGAGGGCGCTGGGGAGGTGAGTCCTCAGGGCGGCGCTCAGCATCCAAGGCTTCTGCGACCCGGCTGCCCCTCTGGGGGCGTCCTAGGCACACGGAGCCCCGAAGGTCCACTGAGCCTCACTCTCCCAACAGAGCATGCCAGGTGAAGGAGTAGGGAGGTGTCAGAGTCAGGGTGACCCGCGACAGTTTGTTTCATGACAATGAATAACAAGAAAACCAACCAAGATCTCTTAACCCATCATCTCTGGTCACTGCTTTAAACTGGGTTAAAGGATGTACTTATAAGGAAGGAGCTGTTTTTAAGGTTATTAAATAATTTCATAAAAGGAGGTAGCTTTACTTAAGGAGGCTGACAGGAACATGGAGGGGGGTAGGAGACTGCTACACCCTCTTTCCCTGAAAGTAAGACCTAGCTGGAAAACAAGCAGCCTTGGAAACCGGAGATCAAGAACACCAGCCCCACTCGGCCATCCCTGCCCTCCCTGCCCTCCCTGCCCTCCCTGTTCTCTTGATCAGCGACTGCTCTGTAAGGAAGGTGAGGCGAGGATGGCTGACTGCGCTGGTGGTTTTGATCTCTAGTTTCCAAGGCTGACTATTATCCAGCTAGGTCTTATTTTGGGGAGACACACTATGTATTTGTGGGTCTTTACTGGTACAGGGTTTAAGAGCTACTAGGTAGAAACAAATGGTTAACATTTTATTTCTTGAAACACAGTGATCCTCATGAGTCTCTGGGGCTCCAGAGATTTTACAGAGGCTGAGGGGTCTCTATGATGTATTTACAACTCTTTTCAAAGTAGAAAAATATGAAAGGAAAAGAAAGAGCTTGCCCAAGAAATGGAGAATTGCGCTTTCACGTTTAAGGCACTGTTTTCAAGTACATCCACACAGAGTGACGTTATTTGGTGAGTTTTCTTTAAGAGTAAAGGAAGAGAGGTTTTTGTTTTTTATAAAAGTGATGACAGATTCCAACATTACTCACAGCCAGTTAATCCCTGGTGACCACTGCCACTTCGTGCACAAGAACAGTCCCAACAAACCAGCTGTGGTGGCTTGTGACTGCAGTCCCAGCACTTTGGGAGGCTGAGGCAGGAGGATTGAAAGCTGGAGCCCAACCTGGGCAACTCAGCAAGACTGTTTCAGAATTAAAAAGGGCTGGAAATGTAGCTGACTGAACAGGCAGTGAGCTAATCCCCAGTAACACACACACACACACACACACACAGAGACTTGAATCGACTGTCTTCGACCTCCACACTGGTCTATACATCCAGGAGAGAGGCTGCTTCACTGGTGAGTGCTTCTGGGTTGGACAGGAAGATGTGGGGGAAGCAGGTCCACTTACCGCAAGTCACTCCTCCTCTGTCATGTGACGTGATTGTCGAGCCTGGTGACACTGTAGTCAGAGCCGAGCCTTGGAACAGCTGGACGGCAGCTGCCACACGATGGGATGCCCAGGACACGGGCGCATGCCACCCACCCACTGCCAGAGCACTGCCCAGGGAGACCCGCGCCTCCTCCTGGGTGACTTCGGAGAGGAGGGGAAAACCGAGCTGTCTGTAACAGCCCTGCACGCTGGCTGACTCTTACCCTGCATTAGTCAACAACTTCCCACGGCCCGACCTGCGGGACAAGGCCCCGGGCTCCGAAAGGGCGGCCCCAGTGGCACCTCGTACGTTTTCACAGCATGAGACCCCGACGCCCCACCGCCAGGCTGCACCTCGCCGCGTCACGCGCTTGGCGGCAGTGCTGGAGGGGTGGGGTGTGGGCGACCGCGGACACTCACCCGACTGGATTTTGGCCCTTTAGACTTCAACCTCCCTGGCAAAAGCAGGCGCAGAGAGAAACATCTTGGGTTTAGGACCGGTGGGAAAGGGAGTGAGGAAGGGGAAGAGGAGGACTTTCAGGTCTGAGCATGAAACCATTTTAGGGCGATCAACAGTCTCGAGAGAAGAGGGTCCGATAGATGAGGCACGCAGGGAAGTGGGGAGAGGTCTGAGTTAGACTCTGAAAGAGGTGAAGAGTCTTTGCCTAACCCGAAGCCACCCCACCCCACCCAGAGAGCCTGCTGGCAGCAGTCCGACTTGGGGAGAGGCTGGAAGGCTGGCACCCAAATCACAGGTAAGAAGGGGTCATGTCAAAAGCTGTAGCCCCAGCACTCCGGGAGGCTGAGGCAGGAGGGTCCTAAATTGGAGCTCAGCCGGGGCAACTCAGTGACTTAGTGAGAGACTCTATCTCAAAACCAACCGACCAATCAATCAGCAAACAAACCAGCAAAAAACAGGTCTGGGGAAGGGCTCAGGCAAAGGCCCTGACTAGGACCATAAAATAAAATACAAAATAAAACAAAACAAAACAAAACAACAGAACGCTGTTCGCCACTGGTTCCCAGTCGTGATGGGCCTCTGAGACAGGCAGGAGAGGAAGGTGGGCAGCGAGGTCCCACTGTGGCATCTGTGCCTGAGTCAACAGACAAGGTCTGACAGGACGCTGGCGGGGGAGGCAGCCGGGACCCCGCCCAGCGCGGTCAGGGTGTGGGCACCGCCAGCCTCGGCTGGAGCTCGTCCACTCGGAGCAGCTCCTGCAGCCCCACACACCGCTCCACACACAGACGGCGAAGCCGGCCCGGGGAGACGGGCTGCTCAGACTCACACCATCTGCGAGCCGGGGCGGTGACACCAGCAAGCTTTGCACAGCTGAGCCCTCGGAGACCCCGCAAGACGCCTAGCAAAAGACACCAGCCGCTGCCTCCTGGGGGTGAGCAGCCAGAGACCCACGCGGTCTGAGAACACCGGCGTGCTGGAGTGCGAGGGCAGGGCTGCCAGTGCTTGAGGCAGAACAAGCTTGAGGAATAACAAACTCAGTCCATTTGCCAAACCCCTGCCTGTCTGTAAACAAACGGAGAGCTCTGCCCAAGGTCAAAAGACCCCAGGCCGCGGCTTTTGTGATGAGCTGGGAAGCGAGCCCTGAGTGGGGCTTCGCAGCTGGGATCAGCTCATGTTCCAGGACGCCCCCTCTGGCCCGGGTCGGGGAGCTTCTGCACTGAAAGGGCGGCTGCTGCTGCTCCTGGGGGCTCCGGGCTGCCTTGGTACCTGAGCTCAGGGAGGGCCGGCTGAACACTCGGGAAGCAGCAACTGGTGGCCACGGGGCCCGAGTCTGACACAGCAGCCGGGCCGTCCTACCAGCTGCTCCCACACAAAGCCACCATGCCCTTCCTCACGAAACCCTTCCCGCAGGAAATGTTTAGAAGCAGCACCAAGCCCCCGGCCTGGGATGATCCAGAGTTAACGATGAAGCCTCACACCTGGCCAGTGCCTTCTCTGGGGTCACGAAGCCCGGCACAGGCACATCGCACCCGAGCCGAGGACGCATCTGGGTAGAGAGGGCCGAGCGCGTCGGGTTCCTGATCTGCCAGGTGTGGGTCTGAGCTCCCTCCGCGTCTCCACAGCGGAACTGCTCCGCTTCCTGTCCGTCCCTGTGACCCTCTGCCCCGGCTCTGACTGCGAACGCTCCGGGCCACCAGCAGGTGCGACACCAACCGCCCGGCCGAGCGCAGCCACCGGCGCAAGCATCTTTTCTGGGCTTTTTGCGCAGTTTTTTTTTTTTTTCCCCAACTACCACTTTTCAAGCCGCTGGTTTTTTGTGTATTCTTTGCTTTGTTTGCAGCACAGGGCTCAAACCTCAGGTCCCAGCCGACGAGGCAAGTGTTCCACCTCCAGACTACATCCCCAGCCCCAAGTGTTTGAATCTGATTAACGAAATCATACATGCTACGAGTAAGCAGCGAGTTACCTCTTACATTGGATTTGTGGTTTGAAATTAACACAAGAGCCAGGCTTCTGGCCTTCTAGTTTAGAAAGACAGAACAATCATTCTGCGGATTTCAATGAAATGGAGGGTTCAGATAAGTGCAATCATATAAAATATGATTTCACAACTAGCATCAATCTATATTATATTATGTCACCGACACAGAGCAATTCCTCCCTGCAAAGACAAAGGTCTTTTCCAAACACCAAACTGCCTCTGGCCTCCTTATCAGTTTATACATTTTCTGTTGCTAAAACATCCTAGAACTCCAATTAGGCTTATTCCAACTACAGCCATGTTACATTTTCTAATCCAACAGAAATAAAGGTGGCTGGAAATATCTGGATGCTTCCTGCCTTACAGACAAAATAGTCAAATGCATCACAGTTTCCCTGACCACTCCAAGGTCAGGCAGGTCCACATGGGAAGTATCCAGAAAGATCCAGAGAAGACAGCGCTCAGGAAAAGGAAAGTCGTGTGCGCTAACGTGTCACGAAGTGGCCTGTGTGCGGCCAGAGTGGAGGGGCCCTTGGCCCAGGATGGGGGTGCTTCAGAACATTTCCCTAAACCAATAGGACAGACCAGAAACCAGGGTGCAGTGGGGCTCAGAGGTGTGAAGTGAGAGATCCCAGAACTGACCCAATGCAGTGGTGGGGGTGGGGGCCGCTCTCTTACCTAGAAAGAATGGCCGTCCCTGCAATCGTGACAAAGGCTGGCGAGGCTGAGGGGAAGAAGGAGCCCTTCTGCACCGTTGGTGGGGGTGTGAACCAGTACAACCACTGTGGAAATCAGTGTAGAGATTTCTCAATAAACGAACACGAGAAAATCCATTTCTGGACCTCACTACTCCCCTCTTGGACATCTTCCCCAGGGAGTTAAAGACATTATACTGCAGCGATACATCGCGTCTATGCATCCAGCAGCACGGATCACCACAGTTAAATCTTGGGGCAGCCTCTGTGCTCATCAACAGACACGCAGATAAAGAATGTGTATTTATACACAGCAGAGGACTCCTCTGCCACAAATAAGGATAAACTTGAGTCTTTTGTAGGAAGTTGAGTACACCACGAAGCCATAATGTTCAATGAAATACATCAGACACACAGTTTAAATACTGTGGCTTCTCTCATATCAGAAACCCAAATTATAAACAGAGAGCAAAGTAAAAGTGATATAATAGGAAGTAGGGAGACAGATCTTCCTCAGATGGGAAGAGGACCAAGAGACGGAGGGAGGGGAGGGAGGGGAGGAAGGGAACGGGCAAAGGAAGAAGGATGTGCTGTGTGCATGTGGCACCAACCACGGCTGCCTGAGCACATGTGGGGAGCGGGCATCAGTGTGACTGCCACGCAGGGCCCCCCGGGAAGGCAGCCCAGGACGCCCCTGTCCTGCTAGCCCTGTTTTCTTTATCTTCTGAGAGACACATAACATTTGCCCATATTTATAAGGTAGAACGGGATGTTTTGACTGTATATACACTGGAAAATGGCCAGAGCAAGACAATCTGCATCCCTTTTGCCTTGAAATGATCATCTCTACACAGTGACGACGCCAAAGACCCCTTTCCCAGTATTTTGGCATCTCCAATGCATCCCTGTTACCCACAGCCTGTGTGTGTGTGTGTGTGGGGGGGTGCTTCCATGCTGTCTGCGGCTAAAACAGCACGACACACACTTTCCTAAGCTCTCCCCAGGGACTTGTGATTGGAGGTCTGTAAACATGGGCAAAACTAGCTTGAGCGTCTTCTCCTTCTGAGTTCTGTTTAAGAGCATTGAGTGCCGCTGGACTCGAACCTGGCTCTGGGTTTCAGCACCGTGCTGTTACCATTAATTAGCAGCGCTGGCACTGAGTGCCCCAGCGCGCACAGGATGGGCACCAGCACTACGTTTTTGTCTGGAAACACTTCCTCGGGTACCACGGTACCCTCACTGTATCCCTGTGCAGTAACGTTCCCTGGGGAAGCCTGGATGCGTAGCTCACTTCTGCACTCCTGGGTGCAGCGTCTGTCTGTCGCCCCCAGCAGCACTGCTGCAGCTCGGATGATGGCCCCGGGCGCCCACACAGCCGTGCCCCGGTGTGGGGAGGTCCCCATGGATGCCGGCTGGGGAGACCATCAAGTACGAAATCTGTGCCTACGCACCGTCAGAGAGTAGGTGCCATACCCCGCTTCGCACATGGCTCCTTCCCACGGCCCTGGAGGACCTGCCCCAGGCTGATGGCTCGGTCCACAGCGGACCGTCCAGGTCAGGCACTCAGGGAGTCTTCTGGGAGAGGCCAGTGGGCCTAGGGACAGTGCGACGTCACCAGGCACAAGGAGGCAGCGGCAGTAATCCGAGCTCTCACAGGAGAAGTATCAGCTTTTCTGCAGCTCTGGAAGCTTCTTTTTATTTTTTGTACAAGCAACCAGTAATAATTGTATGTTATTATTAATGTATGGAGTACATTGTCATGCTTTGACATGACATGCTTTGACATATATATTTCTCACACACACTCCCATTGCAGAAGGACTAAGACTTAAAATCTCTCAGCAATCTCAGAATATATTCCACATCGTCGTTAACTGAGGCCATCACTCTGTGTTGCAGGTTACTGACACCTACCCCCTGGGTCCCCTGGAACCCTACCTCTCTGCGTGGACATCTCATAATCATGACTCCCTCCCACACCCGCTCCCGGCCATACCATTCTGCTCTGCTCCTATGGGTCACTTTTTACAGTCTGCATACATGTTGAGAACCCTCTACCAAAAAATGCCAAACTGAAATGTTCCAAGATCAGAAACTTCCTGAGCATCTACACGATGCTACAAGTGGAAAAACTCCACACCAGATCTAGTCAAAGCACAGGTGCACTCACATTATCATATAACATTACCTTTTGGAAATATGTATAAGGTGTAAGTGAAACGCAAATGAACTCTGTGTCTAGGCTTGGAAAGTGGCACCAACATACCTAACTATGCATGTGCAGACATTCTAAAACCTGAAAAAATCCAAAATACTTCTGGTCCCAAGAATCATGATATTCAGTTAATGAATACTTCAATGTGTGTAAACGAGATACTTCACTTTACATAATGTCCTCTCGGTTCATTCATATCGCAACTTTTTTGGGGGGGGGGCGTTGGGGATTGAATGCAGGGCCTTTGCACTGAGCTGTATCACCGTCCCTTTTCATTTTTTATTTTTAGGCGGGGTCTTGCTAAGTTGCCAAGGCTTAGTTCTAATTTACAATTTTCCTTCCTCAGCTTCCCAGAGTTCTGGGATTACAGGCATGCGCCACCACACAGAGCTTATTATAATACATTTTAATATGTTAGAGATGTTACTTTTTCTGAAAATAATTCACAAACACGGGTCTTTGTGGACAAGGGCTTCTCCATGGCGGGAGGAGAGGCCTGGCCCAGGGAGGAAGGATCCCGGGGCCAGGGCTGCCATGGCTCATGGCCACTCCTGTACCTCTCGGAGGTCCATGGTTCCTGCCTGAACATGGGTCTCTCTGACCTCTGCCTTGCTTTCTGTTTTGTGCTAGGCTTTTGCTCTTAAATCTTTAGGACTCTTATGTAGAGTCCAGACACGCTGTAGGCCTTGGGCCCAGCACTGGAGCACCAGAGGGTGGGGGGTGGGGCCACGGCCCCTGACCACTGCGGCAGGTGCATGCGGACAAGCCATTGCTGTGCCGGGTGGGGGACAGAGACCCGCAGGACAGGGTGAGCCTCTCTTCACCCCTCCGCACAGCTGAGCCAGCAGAGGTCAGCCCGAACCTGGCTCCCATCTAAGTCCCACCTACCAGGGATGGCTGTGGAGATGACAGTGAAAGTGTGTCACCCGGAGAGATCAGTGTCACAAGATGCCGACCAGGAAGAGAACTCAATGCAAGACTCCGGCTCTGACACACCCAAACTTTTCACAAACGAAGTCCTGCCGCTGTGTCAGGCCACACACTTGGACATGGCCTCTCCGCCTGGCAGAGGGAGGCACCTGACTGCTGCCCACTGCCTCCCGTCCCTGGCAGTTCACAAGCGCTGGCAAGCTTGTCTATTCCACCATAATGCACACTCTTGGCCATGACTGTCCACCCTCATGGAAAGCCAGATCCCAAAGCCAACAAAATCAGAACTCCAAATGCAGGTGTGGTGGCTCATGACTGCAATCCCAGCACTCAGGAGGCTGAAGCAGGAGGATCACCATGAGTTCAAGTCCTGCCAGGGCTACATGATGAGACTCTGTCTCAAAAACCCCCAAAGCCTCTTGTTATAAATCGATGCTCCGGAGGTGCTTGTGGTGCGGTATTCTTGCTGCCTGGACAGCAATTCCAAATGAGGCGTCACACAGCCCCAGGCTGCACCCCTGGCTCTCCAGGAGGGCAGCACTGCCCACCCCACCTGCCTGCCACACCTGGCCAGGACCCCACAGGACACCTGTGCTGGTCATCTGACAGAGGAAAGGGTGACAGGTTTCATGTGAAGGCACAGGATCCCCAAGGTGCACTAGAGAGGTCAGGTGGCAGACGGCACCCTGTCTCCGGGTGTGTACAGACAGCCGAGGGCAGCGCAAAACAAAGCGAAGACTCAGCTCAGCCAGAGAGAGCGCAGAACGCGCCCTGGCCAGCCGCGAGGCGCCCGGCTGCAGTGGGCGAGCCAGCTGAGGTCTGCACGGACGGAGCACCCTGCGCAACACTGACACCCAGCCCAGAGCCGGCGCTGCGGCCTGGGCCATGGCTCCTCCAGTCATCCCTCTCTGCTGTCGCCCTCATCCCAGCACGCCCAAGAAGAGGATCCCTGGGATCCGCTCTGCTTCCCCTAAAGAGAAAACCCAGCTGGGGCAACACCATCCAGAGAAGAGAGGAGCACGCTTAAATGTCTCCGCACACAGGGGGCTGAGCAGCAGTCAGGCCGCCCGCAACTCTTAGATGAGCCCGCGCGCTGAACAGAAAACAGTAGGAAAAACAACACAGCAAGCAAAAAGTTACATTAAACTGTGAGTGTGAGGCACGAAGAAATAAAACCCGGCCATGCCCAAGTGCACGCGCCGGGGACCCCGCTGCGTAGGAGTCCAACCCAAACGTGTCCACCTGTGATGAACTGTAAGTGGACCTATTTATAAACCAGCTAAAAGCTACGGAGTGCACTAGCTCGTCTCTCTCTCTCTCTCTCTCTCTCTCTCTCTCTCTCTCTCTCTCTCTCTCTCTCTCTCTCTCTCTCTCTCTGTCTCCCCTCATGCCCAAGTGCACGCGCCGGGGACCCCGCTGCGTAGGAGTCCAACCCAAACGTGTCCACCTGTGATGAACTGTAAGTGGACCTATTTATAAAC
>NW_004955533.1:3424104-3457945 GCF_000276665.1 Chinchilla lanigera | reverse complement strand
CACACACACACACACACACAAATAATCCCAGAAAGCTGCCATAGTAGCAATAATTCTTCATGCAGAAATACTACTTGGCAGCTTTGACCCCTCAGTCTAAGGAATTCTAAAGAATGAGGCAACGCCCTTATGAATTGGTGGCGTCCTTGTGGGTACTTTCTGTTGCTTTTGCTGTGGGGATGGCCAACACCAAGAAATGAAACCAGGGCTTTGCAGTTAGACTCATTCTCAGCTCTTTCTATTTTTTATGTCAAGACAGGGCCTCACTCTAAGTCCCCAAATTGTCCAGGATGGGCTCCAACTTGCGATCCTCCTGCTTCAGCTTCCCAGAGTGGTGAGGTTACAGGTGTGGGCAACCACGTCCAGCTTCGCTTTTATGGGACACAAAGCAGTGTTTTGATAAACACATCATGAGATGATTAAATCAAGCTAGTTAGCAAATTCAACACATCAACTTATCATACTTTTAAAATTAATTTTATGAAGATATTGGGTGGTGAAGGCAGGGTAGGTGATGCACTCATATCAGAATACGAAGTGCAGGGCGCCAGACGCCCGGTGCCCCTGATGAGAGTGTGCTGATGCAGCAGGAAAGACAAGATGAAGGGCCGGGTGGGTCACTCACTGGCAGACACAAAAACAGAAAGAACGCAAAAGATCCCTGAGGAAGAAAGAAAACATTGACATTTCACACACAGAGGGATCCCCACAAGTAAGTTTCTCCTTGGCCTGGGGCTTCCATCCGCTTCAGCTAGCTCTCACGGTCTGGGACCTGAGATCGCTTCCTCTCACTTCCGCCCTCCGCGTGATGACACGGTGCCCCAAGAACTGCTTCTTCTTTCACGAGGATCTCCCTGCCTCTGCCTCCCGCCTGTCACACTGTGATTTCTCCCATTCACTCTTTTTGATAAAGTACAATCACAGGTAATTATGGAGCATGCGTACCGCTGTGCACACTGAGAAATGCGGAATGAGGCTAATGAATAAATCCGCTGCCTTCAGTGCCGACCACGTACCCTTCTGTTCACCTGCGATTTTGTCTTTGACCGACATCTCCTCAGCGTCTGCTGACCACTGTCCCATGCTCTGCTGCTGTGACTCTGACTGTTTTAGACTCCACCATCCAGGGGTTCTGGGCCTGCCTTATTTCACCCAGCACCATGTCCAGGGCTGTGTGTACGGTCAGTGACAGGACTGCCCCTGCTTTAAACCCGGGGGGCGTAGCCCACCGCGTCTGCCCACTGCAGTTTCTTCTCCATTCGCGCGCTGAGAGAAGTCTGTCTCGTGGCTGCTGTGAGCACTGCGGCGATGAAGTTAGCGCAGCCGTCTCGTCCACGTGTTCATCTCCCTTCCCGCGGACGTGCACCAGATGGGGACTGCGGCACCTTGCGGGACTCCTATTTTTAGGGTCTTTTCCTTATTTACATTTTAGTGGAGATAAAGTATTTGCCCATCTGGAACAAACACGGACACTTCAGGCACATGCGTGTCACCGCTGACCCCGGCACAGGGGGCACACTGATCTTCCTGTGATCTTTCCCGTTTTAGTCCGTGTGCTGCTGAAGCGAGCCTTATTCCTAAGTTTGGGAGGAACTTTGCGCTGTGTTCCACAAGGGCGCACGGATTTGCACTTCCAGCAGCACTGCCCAGTGAAGGAAGTCAGCTTCGGCTGGAGGCGGCACCTAAGGACAGGGAGGGTGGCAGGGACAGCGGAAGCGGAGAAGCAGAGATTCGGCTGCCTGCGTGGGAGGAAGGGGACAGGGTAGAATTGGTACAGGGAACCCTTGGGTTTGCTAAGTCCACTCAGCATGTGAGGAACATTCATTTCACTTTAAGATCATTCACCTTTGGGGTGCCGGAGAAAAGAGAGAACAGTTAGGTGCACACAGGGTGCCCTCGGGAGACAGGGCTGGGTGGGGGTCTTCACGCCACGTGTAGCAGCCCACGCGGCGCCATGCACAGCGGAATTCGGGGTGCCCTCCGAATGAACAGGCTGCCCAGGCTGCATCCCCCCGGCCCGGGGAGAGCCTTGTCCTTCGGAAGGAGCCGGGCACAGAACACGGGGTAACCCCACAGCCACCCAGAGAAGCTGCACGGCCCACCGTGTCTCTGAGTCTCAGCGTCCCTGTGTACGAGCAGGAATGTAGGGTCGGTGCCGGTGCCCCCGGGGGGTGTGGTGGCCGTGTCAGACGTGTGCAGTGCCTGGCTCCCTGCGGGTCAAGGCGCCGTGAGCGGGTGGTAGGCGTGAGTCCCTGTACACAGCGTGCCGGCAGTCTGCACGTGCTCATGCAGCTCCGCTCCCAGGCAGCCAGCACCATCCCCGAGGCCCTGGCTCCTGTCCTCTCTGCTGCACTGGTGAGGCTGTGCAGCCAGGCGGTAACAGCTGGCCTTCGGGTAACGCACCCTCCAGCTGTCCAGCACGTGCTGAGGCCTCCGCATCTGTGACCCACACCCACCCCTAGCACTAGTGCCTGAGCCTGATGCAAGCATGTGACAGCACACAAAGGCCATGTGTCACCAGCTGTGTGGGGCACACCCGTCGTCCCAGCTGCTGGAGAGGCTGAGGCAGAAGGCTCACGCGTGCCTAGGAATGCCGGGCCAGCTTGACAACACAGTAAGGCTCATCTCAAACAAACAAACACAAAACCAAAAGACAAAAACCCACCATTCAGTCGTTGGTTCCCCTCGCTGATAACCGGTCCAGGCTGGTGAGTAGCCAGTCGCCTGCACCCAGCAGACAGCTGGAGCCCTCCCCCTGCTCCAGGGCTGAAGACCCCGGCTTCCTCTGTGTTAACGTGGGGAGCAGGGGTTCCACACGCGAGGGCCTGTGGCCTGCTTGGTTCAGCCCAGAATACAAAGTCACCTTTGTGTAGCACAGACTTCCCAAATCACTCTCCTGTACTAAGTCAGAAAATGCCCCTGTGGGCCAAGAGTTTATCTGGAAACCCTCTGGATGGACGTCTTCCCTCCTGGACAAATCAGTGAAGTGCACGTAGGCACAAGCAAGGACACCAGTCCCGAAGCCCCGGATGCCTGATGTGGAGAACACAGTACTGGGCTGGGTGCTCTGAGACAGCCTTGCCCACCCCTGGGCTTTTGCTGCTCAGTGCGGAGGCAGAGTCCCTCAGGGCCGCAGACCTGGTGGTATGGGCTGGGCTCTCGCCCCACGCAGACCCCGAGGGTCCCGAGTTCGTGTCCTACGGCGCTCTGGGGTTCACAGCCTACAGGAGGGCCCTACAGGTTCTGTAGGTGAGACCGACACAGGCCTTGTGCAGCTGATTCCCTTCTGGATGCCGTCATTAAGTCTAACCGGGTCATAACAGGGCTTAGATAGCCCTGTGCTTTACACGGGAGACCACACGGAGACGCCCCCGGGCTGCGCTGCGGCAGCAGGTTTGCAAAGAACCCGTCTCCGCCTGGCACCTGTTTACCCAGGATTTCCATGGTGCGAGAGTCCAGTCACCTAGAGATGGTTAAAAAGCAAAGGTGAGTGCTTGAGATACTAAGCCACTCCATGGGGTGACGTGAGCGTACGTGGGTGTGGGTATTTGTGGGGGTCTGGAACCAACCCCCAGAGATACAACCCTAGGCTGTCTTCCTCCCTCAAACTCACTTCAGCCTGGCGGGCACTGACCCCTTCACAGCGTGCTTTGTGAGAAGAGGATCTGCCTTTACTTTACAAATACAAGAAAAAAGGAAAGAAAGACAGCCTGTCGTCCCCACAGTTCACAGCCGGGCTGGAGGCACAGGCGCTTCAGAATCAAAGACGGGAGGCAGGTCTGCCCCTGATTTAGAGCGGCTTTCCCCAGCCACTCACTGCAGTTATAACAAACAGCCCCTCGCAGTGAGCAGAGAAGACTGAAAATTGCTAAACGTGATTATCACCTAGTACGGGAGACGAAGCGACCTCTCGGTCACACGCTGAAGAAGCGATGTCCCATGCGTGCCTCATACTACATGAAATAGCCACGCCTGTCCTTCTCTTCGCCCGGGGCCGGAGGGCACACCCTCCTCTCCAGTGCACGGAACCACATGGCCCCAGCACACTCCCGCCAATGGGACGGGCCTCCTGGGCTCTGGCTCCGAGTTCAACTTTTTCCAAGAAACAGAAGAGCACCCGGAGAGGATGAAACATGCTCAAGACTTTTAAAGAACGGTTTCCAGGAGTGTGAGCTAGGCACACACCCTCTTATCCTGGGTTGGCAGAACCTTTATATTTTTCACAATTTGCCCCAAACGCCACATTTCTACTTCGTGGAGCAGCAATGTTGGATGCTTGGGGCTGTGGGGTTCCCGTCCCTGAGCAACCTTCCCCAGGCAGGTGAGGTGCGCAGCAGGGGACGGGGGCCCAGCCAGCCCACCGCCTGCTCTTCAGGGCCACAGGCCTGGCTCACGGTGGGTTCCCAGAGGTGCCCTCTTTCCCAGCGAGCTCTGTCAGCTATGTGGACGGACCCTGAGTCCCCTCACAATGGTGGTTCCTTCGTGAGATGATTGTTGTAAGTGAGGTCTTTGTCACCAAATATTTTTAAGGAAGGAATTCACTTATCAGTATCAACTAGGACTCTAAAATGACTACCTAAGTTTTTCTTAGCTGTTGGCTGAGGGTGGCATAGTTGGGGACAGAAAGCAAGCCCCAGGGAAAAGCCTGGTTGGGTGAGATTTGGTGCAAAACCTGAAGCTATCACAAGGGCGAGAGCCTAAGAGACAGGGTGCAGAAGGACGCACAGGCCGGGGCTGTGGTGTGGGTGAGCCGAGGGCCCACACCCCCAAACCTTCAGGGTCGATTCGCTGCCCGGGGCGGAGTATGCCATGAACTCCATTCCCTTTCCTCTCAAGAATGAATCTCCTTTTAGAACCAAAGAGTAAAGAAAAACAAATCCAACAATGTCCCAAAGTTAATTTAAGAAATGCATCCCCCTCGTCAAAAATTTGCCAGGAGCTTTTGAGAATACACAGGGAATTTTTACTTTACACAAGAAAGGCTTTTTTTGTTTGTTTCTGGCAGAGTCTACTTCTCTGCTCTCCATGTTTTATTTTTATCCGTTTTCCCTCTCTCCTTGGGAAAACCTCAGACTCACTGCTGTTCCTTCTGCAGCCTGAGCCTGGGAACAGTGCTTGTCACCAAGGATGGGCCGGGCACTCGGGACGCTAGTTCCTCACCGCATTTCCTCCTTGGCCTGGATCCGAGGGGCCTGTGAGGAGGGACCAGGAACATGTCCCCCGCGCCCATAGCCTTTGTCTCAGTTCCCGCCGCAGCCTGGGCACCTGGGTGGTCAGCTCCAGGCTGTCACCCACGGGGAGGTGGCCTGTCTTGGTCATACGAGGTGCTGAGTGGTCCCATGCTGGAGAACGGTAAGCATTTCCGGTTATTCTAGGACATATGTGACCGTCACAACAGAAGAGATAAAACTGCGAGAATGCGTTTTAACCAAAAACTATAACAAATCATTTTGGAGCCTCCTCTTAAAAGTCAGGGCCATCTGCTGAGCCTGGCTGCACACACCTGTAGTCCCAGCACTCGGGAGGCTGAGGCAGGAGCTCATGGCCAGTTTAGGTTGGCCTGAGTTACCTGGTGAGACCCTGTCTCCAATACATAAAACACACACATACTCACAAGTCAGGGCCATCGCTGAGGTTGTAGCTCAAGGAAGGCCTGGGCTCAGTGTCCAGCACGCAGACACACACAGAGTCAGGGTCACCAACCCGAGAGGAGGAACGCTGCGAGCTGAGCGCTCCTACCTGTCACTGGCTGGTTCCTCCCCAGAGGCCGTGGCAACATGGCAGGTGGAGGCAGCGAATGGTCCAGCGGGACACCACCTCTGCTCCTCAGCTTCCCCAACCTCCTACTTTCGCCTCCTGTCAGAAAGCCGTGGGTCGGGTTCAAGGTTCCCAAACTTCCCGTCTCCTTGTCAGCTGGGTGAAGCCCACCAGGAGGGCAGGTGAATTTCCCGCCACAACTGGAACCCGAGGTGCACGCCCTGCTGGCCACACACCACGCTCTGCAGCTCCGTGCCACCCCGCGCCACCGCCTCTCGCCCTGTGGCTCCTCGGTGGGGTTCCTCGGCCGGGGATCCATGTATCTGCCCTCGGCGCACAGCTCTACCTGCAGGCTCCAGGCGCAGGGCTGTTTTGCAAACGTTAAACACACGTGGACGAAAGCCGGCCGAAGACAACAGCAACCAAGCTAAACTCAGACCACCAAAGACAACAGCAACCAAGCTAAACTCAGACCACCAAAGACAACAGTAACCAAGCTAAACTCCAGCGGGGCTTCTGCTCTTGCCACCCTGGAGTGGGCACGAGAGCAACAAGGCCTGGAGGTGGCACCACAGCTGGAAAAGAACCAGGCGGCCGGGGCTGCCTGGGTTGTGAAGAAAGGCCGTCCATAGGAAGCGTGGCCCTGGGGCTCCAGTGGGACCCCGTGGGTGGTGACTCCTCCAGGTGCCAGGCCGGCCAGTCACCTGAGACCTATGTGGGAGGCACCCCACGTCCTCCCACCCCCGCCACAGCCTCCACCACACAGGGAGTTACGACGACCTGACCTGAGTCAGCGGAAGTCTCCTAGCCCGACTCAACGAAGCTGTGTATCTTTAGGATTTGTCTTCATTTGTTTATGTGGCGCTGGGGATCGATGCCAGGACCTTCTGTATGTAACGCAAGCGCTCCACCATGACCTGTCCCTTGGCCCCACAAATGGTGCCTGTTAATGGGGTGGAGGACTCATGCCATCCGGCCTGGGGCACAGGCAGTCTCGGGGGTGCCTTAGCAGGTTAATTTTAGTCCGTAGAGTTATTAAGGCTCACTAATACCTGAAAGTCACCCTAAAGACAACAGGATCCAGCCCCCCAAAAACAGGTCCTAGAGAATGTAACGTGGGTGGGACCCTAGAGCTGTGGGAAACTGGCGTCAGGGATGCTGCCCGAGCCCAGAGGGCAGAGGGTGGCTCAGCAGAGGGGCCAGTCCAGGGCTCCTGCTGGCCCTGCACAAACAAGGGAGCTGGAACGACGGGTGAGATGGAGGCCCTCGAGTGGCCACAAAGGAGAGAAGGACTCTTTAGAGGGGAAGAAATGAAAACAGGAACCTGAGGCGAAGGCCAAGAGGAAAGGGAGAAAAGCACAGGGCACAGCGGGAGACCCCAACAGCGGCCCACGTGGACCCCGACCCTGAGGCGTCACTTGTGGCCTCCAGCGCAGGCCCGTCAGACCCAGCAGGGACGAGGCCCTCCTAGGATGGTGCGGATACTCATCTCTAGGACTTTTCCCGTGTTTGTGTTACAACCGGTGCGTAGGCGGAGCGTGACGCGAACGAGGGATCGTGGGCAGCAGACGACACAAGGCTGTAGCCCCTGTGTGCACCCCAAGTCTCGAGCGGGCCCCGAGCCCGCTCCAGGGCCCAGCACCCTGCAGGACGCCTGCGACCTCACTCAGCACACGCTCCGGTGACCCTCGGGGGTCCTGGGAGAGGCCCAAAGCACAGGCAGGAGGCAGAGTGAACTCTGACAGCTCCAGGGTGGCAGCTGCGGGCGGGGTTTGCCATCTAAGCTTGGGAGTTAAAACCAAAACCACTTTTCCTTTTAGTGTCTGTTTTGCTTTCCTTAAGGGAAAAAACAGTTTCCTTAGTTTCTGCCTAGTCTCTGGTGAAGAGCGCGGTATCAATCACACTTAAAATAACAGGTCAGGAAACAGGAACCGCATGCGGACGCTCGGCCTGCTAGAGAACACTTTTGTAGTTTGGAGATAATGCCTTGGGCCCAGCACAAAGCCCTGTTTGTTTCGCTTTGTACTGGAGAGTGCTATGTTGGGCTGTTGCCACACAATCACTCTGAAGAGACGTTACTACAAAAATAAATAAATTTCTTTTTTCATTCAAAGCAGAGGGAAAATAACAAGGACGCCCTAAGCACACCCACAAGCCTCTTCCAAGAACACTTGCATTTGTTCCTGAGCTGTTAAGAATGCTTTGCTCATGATATCAAAGCCTTAAATTTATCTATGATCAACCTGACTCCAACACAGAGGAAAAAATACTCATTTTGTTCCACTTTAAATTAAAACAAGCTATTTTTTGTTTTGGGTACCGCCTTTATTTTTCTTTGAACACAGGGGAATGTGTTACTCTGAAACATTGCACTATTCTCTGCCGTCTATGGAAAGGTGGCCAAATGCATAATAAATCCCTAAATTGGGTGTTTTGGGAGAGAGAGTGTGTAATTTCATTTTCAAAAATGATCACCCACCTCCAGTTCTGACCAAGATGGAATTAAAGCTGTATGATTTTACCTCTCTACGCCGTATAAGAAATACAGTTTTAAAAAGTGGTTTTTACTCAGGCGTGGTAGCACATGTCTGTAATCCCACCACTTGGAAGTCTGAGGCGGGACGATCATGCGTGTAAGGCCAGCTAGCACTATGTAGTGAGACCCTGTCTGAAAAAGAAACAAGAAGTGTTTCTCACACTGGGCAGCAGGAACAGAAGGACAGGGGTCCTGAGAGAAGGTAAGGAGCAAGGTGAGCCCTGCGTGTGCTCAGCTACAGCAGGGGGACGTGGAGACTGCAGCAGCACGAGGCACGGAGCCTGCACAGCCTGCGTTCACCTCAGTGGAGGCGACAGAGCTGAAAGTCTGGAAAGACCAGTGTGTCAGAGGCTGCAGGCCGGAGCCCAAAAGCCTGCTGTAGACATGGGGGTTAGAATTCCTGCCGTTGTTTATTTGTGCTTCTGGCTACATGAGACATGCACCTCTATCTTAGAATTTGATGTGTAGGAAGAGACTCTGTCCAAATTTTGTAACTTCACTAATGCAAGTAATCTCCTACCTGCAATGCAGGCTTTACCTCTCCCTCTTCTACCATGCAAAACGGTACACTAGAAAGTAAAACCCTTCGCTGCATCAGTTTAAGAAATCAACATTACACAAATGGATACATCTATTGAAGTATTACACGGCACCAAACTAACGTATGCAATTTTATGTTTTTATGTATCAGTTAGAAATAAGTTTAAATAACCCGAAAAATTCAATTTCCAATAGTAGAAAAACTGCTGATATGAAAATAATACCATGTTGAATGAAGAAAAAAAGACCAAGAAGGAGGAAAAACAGAAGGGAGGGCCACTGTTGGGAAATAAATTACTCAGCATACTTTAATCTTATGGAAGTGTCTCAGTGATTGATAAAATAATGCACATAGCAAGATCAAATGACCAAACGTATGCAAGATTCTTCACCATTTTTAAAATTTTTCAACTCCAAACATTCTGTTCTGATTATGGCTGACCTGCAGCGCACCGCTTACCACAAAAGGCTCAGCCACCCGCTCAACGCTTTAAAGAGACCGATGTCCAGCTCTACATGGTGTTCAACCACTCCCGGGGAAAGAGTTCTGGCCTCTAAAATGGGAATGGTGCCACACAGGGCTCTTGTGAAGGTTCAATGTCCTAAGATTGGAAGAACGAATAATAATGGGCCCAGGCTATTGACTCACATGAGAAATGGTGCAGCGCCAGGGCGGTGTGGTGACAACTTTGGCCTCGGCCCCTTTCCCTAGCAGAGCTGTTTTATGGTGCAGGGAAGGGGCAGTTAATCCCTGGGTGCTTCCCCAGGGCACCTTTTAGAGGAGCAGAGGTCTGGTCTGGCCAAGGTGCACGTTGGGCAGGGCTTCCTGCCCTGCCTGGACCCCCCCATGGGTTACCTGTGCTGTGAAAAGCACACCCTCCTGCCTCAGCCTCTGTGTAGACCCATTGGAGGCTCCTGTGGGCTTTGTCCTCGGAACCCAGCTGTGCCCGCTGTCCTCATGGCCCCTCCCTCAGCACCTCGTCTTCCTGGCCGCGCCAGGCTGCTCCTGCCTCATGCTGGGTGAGGCTGTCCTCGAATCCCTCCCCAGCTGTCCCCTCCACCCACCTCACCTCCTCCACAACCCGGTGCCCTGTCTTCAGAGGGACTGTCCCTGCACACGTGATGCCTGCTGTCTTCTCTTCTGCTTACTCTGCAGCATGGGCCCTGGTCCAGGCATCCTAAAGCTGAGTGCTTGCCTGTGACTCAAGCCTCCCTTGCCACGAGAATGTAACTTACAGACAGGAGCACAGTTCTGCATGTGGCAGTGGCCCGGCTGCTAGACTACAGCAATGCTCAAGACACAGACGTGCGAAAGAATAAGTGACGTCAGCACAGTTAGTACACACCCATGACGCTGGAAATATAATAATGAGGTGACAGACGTGGACACGAAACTACAGATACACCAAATGGTCGGAGTATCTGTAGCAGAAAATGTTGCACATGCTTATTTCGTTTTGTACTTCCATGTGTTCACATGAGCGACAGTCTACTTCTTTGAGCCACAAAAATATGCTGTTTACACATACAAGCTGTATGGTGCTAAGTAGTTATGCATGCTTTCTGCAAGTGCAACTAACAATAACCTATCTTTAAATCAGTATCACATTAAAATTTCAGCTTGGATGTGTAACTTTGGAACAGTGTGTGAATTTTATTTATCTGATCTATCCTTGCTGACCTGGCCCATCTTTGCCTAACTCACAACAAGGCTCTAAGAAGTGTGTGATATTCCCAAGTCACGGAGCAATGAAGACTAAAGTGTCACGCCCAGAGGGACAAAGCCCAAAGCTCAGCTCTATTTTACTCCAAGGAAAAGCAGGGCCTTGATCAAAGCATTCTCTCTTTCTGTCTTCTCTCTCTCTTTTCTCTCTCTCTTTTCTCTCTCTCTCTCTCCCTCTCTCTCTCTCACACACACTCTCTCTCTCTTTCTCCTCTACAGCTTATAAAATATGCCATCAGGAAAACTCCCTTATAGATGACTATTTCCTCTCACTTTTTATACCTTAAACAAAGCAGTGTACCATCCTTTCTCAGCTGCAGTAATTTTTCACTGTGGTTAATCAAAGCTTAAGCCAAACTAAATTGTTAATTCCCGCTAAAATGAAAACAAATTAGCTTCCACGTAGGGTTTTTCTTACATTACTTTCCATCTAAGATTACAAATTCCACTTCCACTAAGTTATGAGTCATTGAACCTACATAACCACTCCTGATGCTTCTCCAATATGTAAACTTTCATTAGTTCACCAACTGTTTAAGGAAACAACTATTTTCTTTAAAAAAAAAATTCTAGTAGACTTTTAAATTCAGGAAACTCAAAAGTTAAAGAGAAATTGGGGCCTGAACTACACAAAGATCCTGTCTCAAAACCAAACCAAACCAAACCAAACCAAACCAAACCAAAAAATCCAAACCCACAAAAAAAGAGAAATTGGGGTTTGAGTCTGGAAATGCCTATCATGTTTTTAAGATAATGGGGGGATTAGTATATTTTTTAAAATCTCTGCTTTTACATAGATCTAAATGCAAGACTTTGAACTCTAGAACACAGGTAATGATTTCCTGAACACCATCCCGAAAGTGCAGGAAAGGAAAAGCAAAAATTGACAAATGTGATTACATCAAACTAAAAATTTCTGCCCACCAAAGAAAATAATCAGAGTGCAGAGACAGCTTGAAGGGTGGAAGAAAGTGTTTGCCAACTATGCTCACGGCAAAGGTTACTATCCAAAATATATAATGAACTCAGAAGTGACACCAAATAAGCAAGTAATCCAATTTAAAATTGGCAAGTGATCCGAGCACACACTTCTCAAAAGAAGAAATACAAAGCACCAAACAACTATATGAAAAAATGCTCAGTATCATTAGCTATCCGAGAAATGGAAATCAAAACCATGACAACATCTCATCCCAGTTAAAATGGCTATTCCTAAGAAGGAAAAAAGCCAGCCTAGTGGCACAGGCCTGTGATCCCTGAACTCTGGGAGGTTGAGCAGAAGGATAACAAGTTTGAGACCAGCCTGGGAAACTGAGTGGCTTAGTAACACCCTGTCTCAAACTTAAAAAAATAATTTAAGGAGCTGATGTAGCTCCGTGGGAAAGCCTGGTCCAATCCCCAGTCCCACACAAAGGACGAGAGGGAAGGCAAGAGAAACAGCGCTGATGAGGGTGTGGACAAAAGGAAAATGGGACTCTTACACACCATTGGTGGGAACGTGAATGACACAGCCATTTGAAGAGCAGTGTGGAGGTTCCTCAAACACTAAAACGGACCCACCACATGCTGCTGCCACCAGCTTCTGGGTATAGCTGCACAGGAAACGAACTCAGCACACCACAGACACACCTGCAGACCCAGGGCTGTGCGGCATTGTTCACAGCAGCTAAGGTACGGAACCACTATCAACAGGTGGGTGGATGGGAGACGCGGCTCACAGACACAGTGGAGTAGCACTCAGCCACAGAGAAGTGTGAAATTATGCCACTCGTAGGGAAATGAACCAGAAATCGCCACATTAAGCGAAATAAACTGGAAATGAAAAGCCGGGTGTAGTGCAGGTTGGTAATATTCCTGGCACTTGAAGGCTGAGGCAGGAGGATTTCGAGTTCAAGGTCCAGCCTGGGCTACATAATGAGACTTTGTCTCAGAAAAACTAACTAAATAAATGTAAATAAAAGACAATAGCATAAAGCAGCACTTACAAAACCATGCTGCTGGGTGTACATGGATAAAGATGTTTGTATGACAACACCAGTGAAAGAGGGAATGAATGAAGCTCTGCACAGCTAATTTTTAACACTATATTTAATAAAAATTAATCTGAATGAGAGTACTTTAAATTAAGTATTAATTAAAATCCCAGGCTGCTTGGGAGAGCAAAAAGAAGATGTATTATGTGCTTGTTCTAATTCCCCACAATGAATGTAATCATTACATACTCCAGGTATGTTCTAATGAACATAAAATAAATAAATAAAATCCTCAAGGTCTCCAAAGTCATTTTGGAGAAAATGACTCCAAAAATAATAATAAAAGAAATTATGAAGGGACAAAAATAGTACATTAGAAAATACTAAGAAAAATAAGGCAGTAATAGAGAAACAAAAGACATAATATAATGAAAGCAAATTTCAAAATGCCAAAATTAAATGCTACCTTCTCAGTAAAGACTTTTATTGTATGCAAATCAAACTCTCCAACACAAGGCAGAGACGGATAGAACAGATTTTTTTTTAAAAATCATCTGTCTATTTGCTGTCTATGGAAAACATACTTTACACTCACAAACTCAAATAGGTAAAAGTAAAGGGATGCAGGCTGACACAGCATGGAAAAGCCAACCAGATGTGAACTAGGCTGACTGTACTGGTGTCTGAGAGAGCAGACTTCAGAACAGAGAACAGATACTGAAGATAACGAAGGACGTTTTACAATGAGAAAGGGATCGATCCATCCAGAAGTTGTAACAATTACATACATAAATGCACCAAACAACAGGCTCTCAAATATCAGAGGCAGAAAGTGACAGACTTGAAGGATGAATAGAGAATTCAACAATAATAACTGAAAACTCCCACACTACACCTGCAACAGTGAACAGAATGATAAAGAGAAGCCCAGCTTGAGGGTTCACTCTTGTAATCCTAGCGCTCAGCAGGCTGAGGCAGCAGGGTCACTAAGAGTTTGAGGCCAGCCTGAACTGCATAGTGAAACACTGTCTCAAAACAAAAATGAACAGAAAATCAACAAGGAAATGGAAGAGTTGAACAATATTATAAACAAAGTGGGCATAGCAGATGGCTACAGAACACTCTTCCCAGCAACAGCAAATGTACACGTTTCTCAAGCACTAGAGGAAAGTTCTTTATACAGATCACATACTAAGCCAGAAATCACCTCAATAAATGTCATGGGTCAATATAATTATTAGAATTCATCATATTTTCTAATGGAATGAGTTCATAAAAGCAATCAATACCAGCAAGTACTTTGGCGAATATATAAAAGGTATACATTAAATATTACATCTAAAATAACCAATAAATCAAAGAGGAAATCACAAAGGAAACTAGGAAATACTCTGAGATGAATGCAAACAAAAAGATAACACACCAAAACTCACAGAATGTTGTGACAGTAGTTCCTAGAGGGAAATTTAACATTCTATATTTAGTGTCACTTTGGTTGTTTTATCCAATAATAAATATGTCCATGTCATTAAAAAGTATTTTAAATACAACTCAGAGCCCTGTGTGGTGGCTCACACCTATAATTCCAGTATGCAAGAGGCTGAGGAAAGAGGACTGGCCATGAGTTCAAGGCCAGCCTGGGCTACATAGTGAGTTCAAGCCCAGCTGGCACTACGAGAGAGACCCTGTCTCAAAACAAACCAAGCAGAACAAAACTTCACTAGGTGTGTAACATCCCAACAACTGAACATACTCTGCAACTAGTATATGGATTTAGCAGCATTTTTTGCTGTGCTCTGCTTTTGCTGTTGTAAAAGCTGTCTTGTGGCTCTTTAATCTCTGACTGCATTAAGCATTATTATTCAAGACATATCAGCAATGGAACTGCTCACTCAGAAGGTGCGTCTTTCTGTGGCAGCTGCCCTCTGGCAACTGTAATTGCAAAGCTGTGGTCAGCATACAAGAAGCTGGAGCTCTGTGGAGAAAGGGTGGGGCAGTGCCATGGCTCTGATTTGCTTGGAGGAATAAATATGGCAAAAGAGGAGTTGGCCTTTTACAAATTATATAGATACAGATGTTGCGGGGGGGCTTGGTCAAATCCACCCAGGGAGAGAGGTGTCAGCTCATGATCTTCCTCATGTCCACAAAGATGGGCAGATGACCATGTTGATGACTATGGCTAGCATCTCTGGTAAAAGATGAGCAGGGCCTTGATTTGCTTCCTCTGAGCCTACACAGAGGAGGCAATGTTAGTTCTACCTTCTGCATGGGTTCAAATGGGCTGTGTGGTCCCCAGTCAAGACAATGTTCTGTTCCGTGTGGGGATGGGTGCGTACTGAGCGTGCCGATGTCACTTGTTCTGTAGCCCCGAGCGCTGCTCTGGTCTAGCAGCCTGGCCGCTGCCACACACAGAACCGTGCTCCTGCCGAGTTACAGTCTCACGGCGAGGGAGGTCTGAGAAACAGGCGAGCACGCAGCTCCTGGCCTGCCTGACCGGGGCCCATGCTGCTGAGGTAAACAGGTCAGAAGCAGGAGTAGCAGCAGCACAGCCGGGAAGACGAGGTGCTGAGGAAGGGCCCGTGAGGAGGCAGGCACAGCGGGGTTCTGAGGGCAAACCCCAAGATGCACCTACACCGAGGCTGAGGCAGGAAGGGGTGCTCTTCACAGCACAAGTGACCCATGGGGGTCCAGGCAGGGCAGGAAGCCCTGCCTCACATGCACCTTGGCCAGGCCAGGCCTCTGCTCCCCTAAAAGGTGCTCTGGGAGAAGCGTCCATGGCGGACCTGCCCCTTTCCTGCACCCTAAAACAGCTCTGCTAGGGAGAGGGGCTGAGGCCAAAGTTGTCACAACGCCCTGACGCTGCACCATTTCCCACGTGAGTCCATAGCCCGGGCCCATTATTATTACTTGTCCTCTAAAAAAGAAAAACAAAAGCAAACCAAAACACTGCTTGCTCAGGACTGAGATTCCAGAACAGGCTGTCAGGGAGACCCTCAGACTCGGCCCCTCACCCGGGTGCACTGTGTCCCTGACTCCTGCCGTGATCAGTGTGGTGCTCCGCACGGTCTCCCTTCTCTCACCGGGACTGCAGGGTCTGCAGTTTCAAACCCAGGACCGTTGCTCGTCCCCTACACCTGCGCTGGCCTGTGCAAGCGCCAGACCTTAGGATGCTCTGTTTCTTTTGACTTTCGCTATCAAGTCCTTTTTTTAAAGAAACAGGAGCTTTAGCACATGTGTCAGCTGAGACCCTCAGAGCACACCTGCTCACAGGAACTGATGTTTCAAACCGAAGGAGGCCATGTCCTTGGGATTTTCCAGGAAACCACCCAGCCAAGGCCTCAACACTTCCCTGCTTCTGCAGCCTCAGATGCACCAGACTTTCCCTCCTCTAGCTGCCCGTCCACGTTACTCGAAACCAAGATTATATTTGGGGTGAGTGACGAATCCACAGAGAAATGCAAACAAAGCTCCTCCCCACTCACCCCCCTTCCCACCACCCGCAGCTTGATGTTCCGCAGACGGGCTGGACCTGGGCGGATCTGGAGCCGCCCTGTGTCGGGCCATCTGGCTGCACTGCCCACACCCTGGTCCCGAGGAGGCCCCGCCCATTCCAAAGCCGCTTCTCAGAGCCGCTTCCGCCCTCACCACGCGGCAGTCGCCCACGCTGAACCATTACTGCGCTGTAATGGGCTCCGCCTGTCTGCGCTCCCTCAGAAAAATGCTGAATTTGTCCACGTGGAGGTTAATGTCCTGAAGAACAATTTAACGGGGAGTGCTGTGGGTGGGGAGTTCCCAAAAGTGACAGAGCCTCACTGAGGTATTCTCTAAAAACACACGACCGCTGTGTGCAGATGTGAAAGGACGGCCGTCTGCGGAGCTCCAGCTTTGCTGCTGGGAAGCGCTTGGCAATCCAGGGTGGGCTGCAGACTTTTCCAAATACCGTGTGGACGAGTGCGCCGAGTTCGCTAAGTTGCTATTTATGCACAGACAGCGCATATGAAGGGCCGGCCGGTGTGCTGGGCGTGGAGCCTGCCCTTCGCAGCTCCTGTGTGGATGTCACCTCCGGCCCAGGCTGGGTACAGGATTGAGATGACGCCTCACCCTGCATTTCCAGAGGACCAGCCACCCGGCCCTCACATCAGCCCCTACCAAAATGGAATCCTTTCACATATAAAATGTTGCCGGGTGTGGTGGTGTAGGAGTATAGTGCCAGCACGGGGGAGGCTGAGGCAGGAGGAGCGAGTGAATTCAAGGCCAGCCTCCGCTCCATAGTGGGTTCAAGGCCAGCCTGAACTGCACAGTGAGACCCTGTCTCAAATAAATAAATACATAAAGTTCAAGCCCTCCTGACAGAGCCTTGCAAGGTCAGTGAGTGATTACGGCACTTACACGGGGTCGTGCAGCGCCCTTGAGAACTCAGATCCCTACGCCACCTCCGACTGCGGCGTGTTGTGACACAGAGGCTCACAGGGCACGTGAGAGGCTGAGGCCGCATGGGAGCAGGATGGGCTCTGACCCAGCAGGTGGGGGCCGTGGGGGACAAGAGGAGACACTGAGACCCCGGGGGAAACGGGTGGGGACCGCTGCCAGGGGTCTCCAGACACTGGGCGAGGGAGCAGGACCCTAGGGAGTGCGGGTCCCCAGTCACTGGCTCCGGACCCCGGCCGAGAGCTGCGCAGACCACGCGTTTCTCTGCAATGCTTCGGCTGTGCTCGTTCACTGCAGCGGCCCGGGAAGCCCGCAGGTGACCAGGAAACTGAGTGCGGGCCTGTCCTAGGCACACACGAGGCCTCCTGCCCGAGAGCCTTTGCATCCTGGGGTGTTTCGAGGAAGGCACGGACCCTGTGCCCATTTTCTGTGCTGGCTCAAACCAGGTCCTTGACAGCTAAGGCTGTGATGAGCAGGGTCCATGTTTTGTCTTGTGATTATGTCTCCTTTAAAATTGGTCTGCTTATTTATTTGTTTGTTGGGGCTACTGGGATTGAACCCGGGGCCTTTGCACTTAGCTACATACACTGCAGTCCTCTTTCACTTGGAAGGCTGAGGCAGGAGGATCACAAGTTCAAGGCAAGCTTGGGCTACACAGCAAGACCTTATCTCAAAAAACAAAAACAAAAAAACCCACTTCATTTCAAAATACATTTCAAATGCATCAGAATAAACTCTGCTTTCATACTCTTCAATAAAGTAGAAAAGTAAAACAAAAAGAAGCAACACCTAGCCATCTGCCTAAGGGAAGGAATTGCCAGAGCAGAACACTACATGCGTGCAGGCCATGCTCACCGCAAGCCCTAGTGTGAGGCAGCTCTGGTGTCCCCAGCAACCAGGCAGAGAAGCCTGGGTCTGCAAGCCCAAGCTGGTGGGATGGAGGCCTGTTCCTGCTGAATGCGTTGCTGCCCTTGTTTTAGTTTTTGTTTAATGAGTTATTTCACGGTAGAGTACTTCTGCCAGGCATTTCTCTTTGAGGTAAGAAAAAAATGTCCATATTGTGAGATGGCAAAATCGAGATAATTCACACATGCAATAACTGCAATACTTACTGTAGTGCGGCAGGTGCAATGCAACAGGCCTGTAATCTTAGCTGGCCGGGGGGCTGAGGCCTGAGAACGCCAAGGTGGAGACCAGCCTGGGCGAGTCAAAGAGACCCTGTCTCAATATCAAACCAAAAATGAGGTAGCCCAGTGGTACAGCACTTGGCTGGCATGTGTGAGGGCCCACGTACTAGGAAGAAATCTATTCTCCCAGCAGTTTCAAGTATATAATGCACTGTGAACTGCTGGCACCCCACAGTGTGTACCTGCTGAAAGCATCATGTTGGATATCATCTCTGTCCGTCAAAACATAAATAACATCTTTAAATTGTGCTTCGCAAGAGGGACCCCATCACAGAAGGGAAGAGAACAACGCATGGGTTGGGAAATACTTTTGCAAGTGGTATGTTTAACTGGAACTTGTATCTACAAAAAAACCAAAAGCATTATACCTAAATATTAAGCCATTTAATGTAAAAACAGGCATGCCTGGAATGTCCACACTTAGGGACATGAGGAGTCCCTGGCCATCCCAAACTGCATAGCTAGACCTCATTGAAAGAGAAAGAGAGAGAGAGAGAGAGAGAGAAAGGAAGGAAAGAAGGAGGGGAAGGAAGAAAAGTAAGGAAGGAAGAAGGAAAGGAAGGAAAGGAAGGAAGGAAGGGAAAGAAGGAAGGGAAAGAAGGAAGGGAAAGAAGGAAGGGGTAGGGTGGACCTTGAATACGCATTTCTCCAAAGAAGCACAGAAATAGCCAAGAAATACATCAAAAGATGCTCAACATCATTAGCCCAAATAAACCTCTCTTCTTTCTGTTCTCTGTAAATCACCTGAGCTCAGGTGTTCTGTGATAGCAACGCAAAGAGGGCCAGGACGATCAGGAAATGTTGAAATTCAGGAACAGAAAATGCTGCGAACTCCTCCCCCACCTCATGTTGACAGGAGGCCCCCAGGGACACTAGGCTGTGGGACAGGCTGAGGGCCAACGATGGGCAGTGCCGGGAGCACAGGGTCCCCGCGGGCAGGGGAGCTGGGTGGCAGGGGTGGTGGGCAGATGGGAGAGGCTAGCTGGAGGCAGCGCCCTTGGCCAGGGGTCTGCTTCTTGGCAGTGGACAGGACAGAAGGGATGGGAGCCAGGGGTGCCCAGGGACAAGACCAGTGGACCATGCTGCTCTGGGCAGGCCCTCAGGCTGTGCACCTGGCAAAGTTCCCAGTGACGGCGGTGCTCTTGGGGCACGGGCAATGACCCTAGTATGAGTTTCAGTGATGTGTCCTGGAGGGTCCATGCCACGTGTCACCATTAGATACCAAGCGTCACCACCGTTAAGCTGGGTCTGCTCAGGGTTCTGAGTCCAAACTGCAGATGAACTGCTGTCCAAAGAGGACACCCTCCCTGATGACCCTGCCTGCCTTCTCCCAGATGACCCTCTGCACTCCCAGGAAGAAGGAGCCAGCAGGAAGTTACGAGTTTTCCCCTATAAATCCTTCCCCAAGCTCAGGGCTGGCAGGGGCTGCTCACCACAGCAGGCAGGGTTGGAAGGGAGGTGCGTCAGACGGAACATTCGTGAGGGAAACAAATCCACGTCGAGAAAGCTGCTTTCCAAGTGTTTAGCTAATATGTCCCTGGGAGTGCTTGCTCACAGAAGAAAAGCTAATTTGAACAGATTAATGGATATGATTACAAGAGTCAATGCTTCACTAAAATCTAGGGCACAGTGGGATTTTAACTGTAACACACTTCCCCAGCTACACAGCTGTCCTCAGGTGTTAAAGTAAAGGTAAGGAGAGAGAGGAACGATCCTCTCACAAGGTGACCTACTGTTTGGTCGGACTGACTGTGAGAAGAAGGAGGGCTCCGCGGGGTGACCATGGAGGAAAAGACAGTCCAGGGGAAGACCCCGGAGGCAGACAGCTCACACCCGCCTTCTGACTGCTCCGGAGCTCTGCAGCGCCACCCACTGCGCTCCCTGCCTGAGTCTAGCAGAAGCGGAGCTGGTCTCACACAAAGGCCCGAAGTGCAGGTCTCTGGACGGAGCCCCCTGAAGTCCGCCAGGCACTCGTCACAGCCCATGAGGCAGGCACCGCAGAAACTGCAAAGCAGGCCGAGTCTCCCTCTCCCAAAGCGCTCGGAACCAGAAGTGTTTCCAGTGCAGACCATTTCTGGGTTTGGGAATATCTGCGCAGACACCGTGAGAGATTCAGAGAAGGTGCCCCAGTCTGAGAATGAAACCGCTCACAAGGCCCCTCACGCACGGCCTCGAAGTGGTGTCTCAGGGCATTTCCGGGCACTTTCGTTCCGACTGTGACCGGTCAGGCAGGTCAGTGTGGAATTTCCTACCTCGTGGTGTCAGGTAGCTCCGGAGAGCTGAGACCAGGCAGCGCCTGAGGTCCCTCCTGGCACCCTCGCGAGGGGGGCGGAAACGTGAGAACTGCTTGTGGCCAGGGACTCAGGAGCAATCTGGGTAACAGGGTAAAACCCCCATTTCAACTTGGAGAGCGGGCAGGGCCTCCAATTTTGCAGATTTCAGGTCTGAGATTTTCAGGTTAGGGGTGCTTGACTTTAATCTTTCAACACAAAGCCAACACCCCTGTGGAATCATGAGGTTACTACTCAGAAATAAACATCGGGACCCACGCTGTGGGATACGGTCCTCCTCTAGCTCTCCACAGTTACCTCCCGACCTACACAGGTGCCAGGCACAGGGTGCACGGGGTCTGCCCGACCCTGATCTTCCTTCAGGGAGGCAGCAGTGAGGGCCAGCGTGGTCAGGTACGCACGAGCCTGTGAGGCAACTGTCACACACGCACACCCACGAAGGGGTGGCGACTCTACACGTGCACAACAGAGCCATTTGTGTTCCCCGCGACCTGTGAGTGTGACGCCCCAGCCCCTCCCCGCTGAGACCGCACACGGCGCCCACATCACAACCTTAGGCGTGACTCAGCCACCCCTCAGTCTCCCTACCAGGACGCAGCGCTTTATTAATCTCACACTTAACTGCAGATGGAGTTTTGTTTCTCCGCGTTTGAAACTGGCTCAGTGAAGGAGTCCCTTGGGGCTGTGTGGGCAAAGCGCCCTTGGACAGTCACAGCTCCCAGTGGCAATACTGCACGAGCATTTCCTTAATCGCGCTTCCCCTGGGCAAACGGGAAGGACAGGCGTCCTTCAGGGCACCATTTCAGCCTCTTCGTGTTAGCAAGCAGCACCGTGTTCACAAGCCTTTCCTACTGAGAATTCCTCACCTCTGCACCATAAGGAGACACCTCCCGCGTGTTCAGCGTCTGTCTGTCTCCCATAGCAAAGGTCTCTAAGCGCAGCTTGTTCACTTCAGTAAGATCCCAGAGCAGTGTGATATTTCGCTGCCACCCTTTCCTCGGAAACGTTTACCTAGGCGTCAGCAATGACATAATGAAGTGCTGCTCCCCAACCCCCATGCTGTCTAGAACACACAGGCTTCCTGTATTTCCACTTACACCTCCAACTTCAGAGATGAAGGCAGAGACACTTGTAGGGTTGGGACAGGGCGAGCAGATAGCGAATGACTCTGAGCAGGTGCCAGTCACACTGTGCCCATCTTCTGATCATGGTTGTCTGAATTACTCACAAAAATGAAGGGCGGGGGTGCAACTTAAAGGGAAAAGCGTTATGACGTCTAAGATCTTAGCTGGACTTTGCCTCTATACTGACAGCATGGTAGATGTTTCCCATCCCAAGCTCAGAGCTGGGGCAGAAGAAGGGAGGCGTCCTTGGAACCCTGCCCTCTCTGGAAGGCTCACCCATGAAGCACATGATATTTCTAGACAGCTGGGATGGATACGCTTTCAATGTCCCTCCATAAGCCCTAACCACACAGATTCCCATCCTCAGAGTTCAGCCAAAATGTCCACAATAGCTGGGCATGGTGGCACACACTTGTAATCCCAGTACGAAGGAGGCTGAGGGAAGAAGACCACTGAGAGTTCACGGTCAGCCTGGGCTACACAGTGAGTTCAGGGCCAGGCTGAATTACACAACGTGACCCTGTCTGGTAAAACAAACAAACACCATACACCAAACCATCCAGGACAGGACAGATGCTCTGGGGATAGACAGAAAGAGATTCTCCACCGCCACCCCCGTGAAGGTGGACAAAAAATCATGCTGTGCTCACAGCTCCTGCCAGGGACCCCAGAGACTCTAGAAGCTACTTCTGGATACTATTCCCAGGTAATACAAGTTCAAGAACATTGAGCGCACATGGGCGGAGGCCCTTTTTACCCTTTTGACCTATTTCCTCCTTCTTCCAGTCTTGAGACACGATTTTGGAGGATTTGTCTTAAATGGCAACACTGGGGGACACTCCCTGGCAGAGAGTTTGGCTGCTACGTGCAAGGCTCCGGCTTTGAATCCAGCACAACAACACACACAGTGACACGAGACAGCACCGTCGCACCATTCTCTCTGCTGGGAGCACGCAATGCTCACCCTTCTCCAGACAGACCAAACGCAGATGACACCGCGTGCTGTGACCGTACGCCACGGAGGCAGCTACGGTGTCAGCAGCAATGACACAGGCCACAGAGCACGCGGCAGCCATTCAAACCTCCTTTGCCAGGGGCTTGAGGCACGTATTTATCACGCACCGGAGGTCGTGCCACACCGCTGCACCGTGAACGTCCCCCTGCATAGGACAGAGAACCGGCCTGGGGGGACAGACCTCGGGTGACTCTCGGTTCCTCCCCACAGCTCCTCCTGGCCCCAGCTGGACCCCATGAGAGGGAGGGTTCGAGGACTGCGGCCTTGACCCAAATTATGATGCAAGGGAAAGGAAATTTTATGGCTTTTCCGCAACTGAGGATCCTGCCTGGGTAATGAAGTTTAAGACACATTTTCTACTCATGACTGTGTTCCTAATATATTAGCGTTTATGGTGTCGTATTTTTAAGTAAAGAGATTATTAATTTCACAGGCAATCAAAAGTGAATCAAAGAACTGAAATGGATTTCCTTTCAAAACAATTTCCGTTTTCCTGTGGGCTCTTAAAGTGTTCAGAGCAGGCACTTACAGGGTGTGGCCCACCTTTCCCCAGGCTCAGCGCACCCCCCATCCCCCCACGCCGAGGGGCGCAGAGGCCCCCACCTGTCCTCACCAGGGACGCGGCCTCTCGACCCTCCGGGCTGCCCTTGGCCCTGGTCTTCAAAAATGGGGCACCAGGGAGCTGGGGAACCTTCGGGACAGGAGACGATTTCCTGGCCGGTGGTCTGAAGTGGTGGACACTAGGCCCGGCCAATCTCACTCCCCTCTGCTTGCAAGTTACCGCAGGCCTCTAAGTCACCGAAAGAGGCACAGCCTTGAACAGAGCCAGCATCAAAGAGACGAAGCAGCGCTCTCCATGAGGAAGCCCTGGGGAGGGGGTGGCGTCTGTGTGACTCGGCAAGCACGCACACGGCGGCCTTGGACTCTCTGGCCAGCACGGGTCAGGGACTGCAGGGAAAAGTTGGGCACAATGTCTCCTCCGGTGTGAGGGCCAGGAGCCAAAGCCGGGACGGCGGGGACAGACGGCGAACACGTTCAAGGAAGCTGCAGATGAGTACCTGACGAAGGGAGGCCGGGAGGACGAAGGCGAGCCTTCAAAATCAAAACGGCAGCGTGGCCCACCCTCACGCGTGCGCGTGTGCGCTTGTGTGTGCGTGCGTGTGAAGGTACGTGTGTGGAGGCCGTCAACCAATTGGCACCCACGGCCACCGCCCACACCCACATACACGGACTCCTGGGCACTGTTTCTCACAGTGCCACGAGCAGGTCTGGCACTGTGGGCTGACATCAGGCCACAAGGTCACACCACAGCACGGGACCCACCCGAAGCACGCAGCAGCCTCTCCACTGCGCTGTCACCTGTCCCTGGAGGAGATGCCTGCGGGCCCTGGCGACCTGTGTGCCAGCAGTACCGCCTTGGGTCAAGGCCCAAAGCATACTTTTTAGTGAGTTCTAAAAACACGAGGCAAAGCTGAGTCAGGAAAAGCTCTCTTACGTCATGCTGCCTAAGGGCGACCCTGACAATGCCACCCCAGGACCCCGCTCCTGGGCAGCGCATGGGGGCAAAACCACTCCAAACACCTGCAGTGAGACGCTCTGACATGCAGCAGATGGACACTGCGCATCCCCACCCCGCAGCACGAACGCGGAGGCCAAGAGGCAGAGGCAACCCAAGGCCTGCAGATGTCTGAGCAGGTCATCTGAATGTCAGCGTGCCTCCACGGGGAAGGTCACTCCGCCATAGAACAAACAGAATTCTGGCCTACTGTCCGGAAGGACCCGAAGGACACTATGCTCTGAGGAACAAGCCAGTCACAAAAGATGCCGTATGATTCCATCTCTGTGAGGTACTCAGAAGGACGTATTCAGAGAACAGAACGTACAGTGGTGGTTACCAGGGAGAGGAGGTGCTGCTGGTTTGTTTGTGGTACTAGGGTTTGGACCCCGGGTCTTCAGCATGCCAGGCAAGCACTCTAACACTGAGCTACGTGCCCAGCCTTGTTTATTTTTTATTTCGAGGCTGGGTCTTACTACACTGCCTTAGCTAGCCTCAAACTTGTGACCCTCTGGCCTCAGCCTCCTGACTAGCTGGGATTACAGGCAGTGTGTCACCATTCCCAGCTTGTAAATGCTGCAGTAGATGGCATATATGAATATGCATCACGTGTCTGTCATTTACAAATAAATGCCGACCTCAGTGAGTCCACGTGCACCCGAGCTTTGCCAAGGCGCGTGAAGCAGCACTTGGTGGACTGCTGCAGTGAACCAGAACCACTGAAAGGAACTCTGACACCTCAGCTCTCCTAAAAGCACATAGCATGAGCATGCGGCGTCTCCATCAATTCCTCTGTTAAATTCCGGGTCCTGACATTTATCAGGATAACCACGGGGCTCAGCCCCTTCCTCAGGAGCCCCTCGACCATAGTTACACCCGTCCCCAGGTCAGGAGGACGCAAGATGCGTGGGTGGGTGGCACACACAGCTCCACCCCGCCCTGGGGTCCCATCTGCCAGAAAGTGCGTGCTCTCTTCCCAGCAGATGCTTCAAGAATGTCACGGGACCGGTTAAGTTCATAAAAGTTCTGGAAAGTGTCCAGTTCTCCAGAAAGATGTGAAGCTTCATTACTGAGTTACAAATGAAGATTAAGACACCTCTTTCTACCATATCAGGTCTTCAGGATCCCACTGAGCAACCTGAGCTATTTCGCGTACCCTCAGCTGATCCAAATGGTACCGTAACCATTGTGAAATGAAATGGTCTCAATCAGATAATAGCACTCAAAAGGCTACAGTTCAAGAAGCTCGTGTCTTGCTGGGCATTGTGGAGCAAGCCTATGATCCTAGTACACAGGAGGCTGAGGCAGGAGGAGTGCCACAAATTCAAGGACAGCCTGGGCTCTATAGTGAGACCCTGTCTCAAAACACAAAGAAGAAAAAGGAGAAAAGGAAGAAAGAAGAGGAATCTGAGAGACCTCCCTATGAACACAGGGAATATCAGTTTCCTGGTGCTCTTGTCACAAATTACTATAACTCAGTAGCTTTGAAATTAAAATTTCTCATTTCACAGTAAATATAAATGCGTCATCTTACAGGTCTGGGGGAAAATCCAGTGAGGCTGTGCTCCCCACCGAGGCTTTGGGGAGAACCCATTTCTGTGCCTTCCAACTGCTGGAGGCAGCCGGCTGTCCCTGGGCTGTGGCCTCCTCCATCTTCATGGCAAATTGAGACCTTCACTTGTGTTTAGAGTGTGCGTGTGTTTGCTTGAGACAAGGTCTCACTATGCAGCCCAGGCTGGCCCTAAACTTGTGGCGATCCTCTGGGCTCTGATCCACTGAGACCTTCTAGAAGCCATCCCTACCTCCCCTCCCACCTTCTCTCCTCCTCCTCGGCCTCCTGGTCCTTATACTGGTCCCCTGGCCCTCCTGGATAATCTCCTCTTCCAGCGTAGGCACAGGTTCTGGGAGCTGGGACGCAGACACCGGTGCAAGGACTGTTATTCTGCCTCCTGTGCAGAGGGTGAAGCCCGGCTGCCCCTGAGGTGGCCCTGAGGGCTGAACGCCCCAAGCACAGTTGGAGTGGACAAGGCCAGTGGCCGGGCGGCAGACCAGGGCTGGGACGGGTGCAGGCAGGGAGGGCGGGGACCGCTCTGGCATGCAGTGGTGGGGAGGACGCACCCAGGACCCCTGAGGACGGCTCTGCTTGGTGTGCAGGACACTGGAGCCCCAGGGTAGGCGCCAAAGTTCACAGAAAGACGGCACATTTACAGCCCGAGAGTGTGGGGACGGAGTACCAGAGGGGAGGCACCGACACAGGCCGGAGCCGGGAATGAAGAGCCAGCTCAGCTAAGGAGGGCGAGCAGGGCCTGTGCGACTGCTCCCAAGGGTCGCTCTGAAGCCTGGGCTGGTGCAGGGTGCAGCTCCGTGGCCGAGCACCTGCCTCCCACTGGCAAGGTCTGGGGTTCCATCCCAGGCAATGGACATGACTTTAAAATAATAATAAAATAAAATAAAAGTGAAAATGTAAGTTTTGTTATTAGTCAAGTATGGTGATGTCCACAGACTGGGAGACAGCGGTCCACAAGGACACTGCTGGGGCTCTGAGAGCGCTCAGGCCCCGCCGCCTTGGGCAGCACTGGGAAGGCAAGAAGAAGGGAAGAGAAGGAAGATAGGGAGGGAGGGAGGGAGAGGGAAGGAGGCGGGGAGGAGGGGAAGAGGAGGAGGGCTGTTCTCAGTTCTTTAGCAGAAGCTGCATGGGGACAGGAGACAGAACTGCAGAGAAGAAAGAGCTGCACTGTGTTTTGCCGGGGGGGAAGGCAGGGAAATGGGCTTGGGATTGGTCTGTGCAATAAATCTCAGCAGGCTCTGGGGCCTACAGGCAAACGTTCTGGTGCCCAGCCCTGGGGTGATGAGGACAGCCTTATAAAGAAGCTGGCTGGGAGCCAGGTGTGGGCTCCACTCACCTGTATTCCCAGCCCTTAGGAGGCTGAGGCAGGAGGATCACAAGTGTGAGGACAGACTGAACTACACAGGGAGACCCTAACTCACAAACAAAAATAAGAAGGTGGTTAGGAATCAGCTCAGGCTGCTGGGCTGTGTGTGGAAGGCAGCACCCCAGGGAGGCAGCTTGCCATCTCTGGGGACTGTGTAGCCCTGGGCAGGGCAGTCTCCCCGGGCTGCAAGGCCCTGGAGGTCAAGGCAGCAGCGCTCACAAACTGAAGGGGCCTGGCCGCGGCAGGACTGGATTAGCGGGGAGCCGTGTAAACCGCAGGGGTCAGAGGGGCAGGCGAGGACCGCAGACACCGCCCCGCCCTGCAGGAAGAGGAATTCCCGGCTTCTGCCAGGCACTTTGCAGGGCGAGTGGGAGAAGCTGAGCGAGGAGGGACAGGCGGGGACCGTGAGGGACTGGAGAGCACCAGCGGGGACCCGGCCCCTCTCAGGGAGCGGAGCCCACGCAGGCCCGGCCTCGGCCGACTGCAGAATGCGATGCAGCAAGCGGACGGCAACGAAATGAGCCAGCTTTCCACCTTACGTAAAAGCAGTGACGCTCTCTCAGAAAGAAAAAACGGGAAAGAAAGAAATGACAGGGCTGGAGGGGTACAGACCAGTGGTAGGAGGTTTGCCTAGCGCATGGGAGGCGCGGCACTGCAAACGGCACAGTGTGTGTGTGTGTGTGTGTGTGTGTGTAAATTGGTTTTAGTGCAAGTCGCAATGACAGTGAAATGCCAAGAGAAGTCAGGCAAGACACACACACACACACACACACACACACACACACACACACACACACTGAAGTATCACATAGTTCAGCGAAAGCACGCTGGTTTAAGAAGCACACTCAAGCGCATCTTCAGGCTGTTGGCTGCAGGGAACCCGCACTTTCTCCCAGCTACAGGTTGCGTCCTCCCCCAGGGTCCCCTGCGCCCCGCAGGCTGTGAGTGGGCGGAATCCCATCTGACAATTTCCTTCTGTTGCCCGTGCCTCGGGCTCCACCCAAGCTCACCCTGCAGCGTCACCGTCCTGAGCGCCTCCCCTGTGTGCTCCAGTGTGACATTCTGAAAGCCCGCTTTCTGCTTAACAATGGCTCCCTTTCTCAGAGGGAACCCCGCTGTCATCCTGCACTCCTCCCAGATGCCCTGAGAGCTCAGGGTCCCTGGATTTCCCTGCATGAGACACGGTGTGGACAATACGTCACTGAAACAAAACTGAGGTCTAACTTGGCAAGAGGCCCAGCTGCATCTGGAACGGTCTCTGGCCGGGATGGAGGGAAAAGCTCAGAAAGGGAGGTGGTCACCGCCGCGGGGCTGGCGGCCAGGAGGCTCCAGGGCTCCACCCGGCAGGGCTGCGCCAAGGCTGGAGATGGAGACAGAGGCGGCCTTCCTCCTCCCCTGGGGTGATTCAGCGCAGGAAGGGCCTGTGGGAAGACAGGCCCAGGCCGCCAGGGACACACCACGCGCTCCTCTCCTCCCAGCTATCAGCTGTGCGCTGCAGCCAACACCCCCGGGTCACAGCGGGCCCCAAACCAGAGCGCTGCACAACTTGATTCCAGCTGTCGTGAGGAGAGGGCGTGGGGGCGCCCGCGGACGCGGCTCAGAGGCTGAGCTGGCCCGCGCGTGGGAGGTCCTGGGGCTGAGCTCAGCCCCAGGAAGGATGAGAAATAACAGCGGTGGAATCCTGAAGCCCCTAGGAATGACTCAGACCGAGTCCTGCCCCGGCCTGGACTTCCCGTCACCCCACACACTGGGTCCTTCAGGCCAGGGCGTCTGTGCAGAGCAAAGAGAAGAGGAGAGAAGTGGAGGCAGCTTCCTGCAGGACCCGGCGAGCGGCAGCCTGGGCACTGAGGACGGTGGGGCGTGGTGACGCAGGTCCCCAGCTAACGGCAGCACCCCAGGAGCCACAGGGGCTCGGCCACTGCAGCACACAGCCTGCACCTGGCTTCCGGCCCCGCCCCTCTGATACCCCCACACCTGTCCTGGTTTTTTCTTCCTTCTCAAGACCAGAGACTCATTCAGGCTTTTAATTTTTATAACCGTGGGTAGGCAAAAACGCCTCTTTCACAGGTACCATTAAATGAGCCGGGAAGTTAAACTTGTCTTCAGTTTTACAAACATTAGCTACAAAGTACTTCCAGATCCGACTGGATTTATAATACGTATTGTACTGTGTTTGGAGTTATTAAACACATGACACACTGGGCCCAGGGCCCACTCTCAGCTGACTGGGAGGCTGAGGCAGGACAATCACAAGTTCAAGGCCAGCCTGGCCAACTTAGCACAAAAAATGTAAAAAGGGTGTACAGTTCAGTGCAAAACGCCCTGGGTTCCGTCTCCAGTACAGAAAACAAACCAACAAATCCTGCCTTGATTTTACTATGGCCCTGTGCTTCCTCCAGTAGGTCCGACTTGGTTCTCAGCAGCCTGCAGGATCAGCAACAGGCTCGTGAGTTATTTTCAGTGTTTCAGATGCTTTTCGAGCACTGCAGAGGGCCTCAGGCTACACACCCCCTGCAGTGCTTTGTCTGGGCTAGAAGGACGTCTACACCGGGTCAGCGCTGTAACAGCCCAAGCAGACCCTGTGCCCAGCGACCTCAGCAGTACCCCGGGGCCACAGCCTCAGTAGCACCGCAAGGGCGGCAGATGCTCACTGCCTGTCAGTGCTGCAGCCTCTCCCCGGGGCACGCCCGTGTGACAGCACCCTTCCCCCGATTTGCACGAGGAGCCTGAGTCTAAGAAAGCAGCACCCTAAATTGCCTCTGGTTAACTTAAAATAGGCGGAAAAATTCCTTATACTGTTATAAAAATAGCTCGGTAGTCCAAGGACTCCAAAATACACCATCCCCGGTGGGCAGGGCCGTGCAGGGCAATGAGAAAAAGCAAACCAAGGCAACCGGAGAGCTAAACTAAATCTGGACTAAGAGAGCAGAAACGGCAACAGCGGCGGCACCGGAGGCTGAGAGGGTGGAGGCGGCCGGCCGGCACCCCTTCTCCATCTCCCCTGCAGGGAAGGGGCGCCGGGACAGCTTTGCCTTCCGTGGTGGTGCACACCTGTAATCCCAGCACTCTGGGACACCGAGGCAGGAAGATCACAAATTTGAGCTCAGTCCAGGGAATTTAGTGAGATCCTGCTTCAAAGCAATGAATAAAAAAGGGCTGGCGATGGGAAAAAAATGCTCTTCCAAAAATGCTTCTCAGCGAGTGGCTGCCTGGCCTTGCAGGGGTGGGGCGGGGAACTGTCCGGAGCACAGCAAGGACGTCACAGCCCCGAAGCAGCTCTGCCTCAGGAGCACCAAGGACCGGAGAGACGACTGGCAGTCCTGTGGTGATTAAAGAAAGGCAGGGCTGCCCCAGGCGGCCCCCTGAGCCCCCCACACGGGGAAGTGGGATCTGTGCGCTGGTCGTCACCGTAATGCAGGACCGGTAGCAAAGATCAAGCCAGACCAGGGCAGGGCTGGCAAGAGCGGGTGTGTGGGTCTTCAGAGGCCCCGAAGCTGCAGAACTGCAACAGAGAGCTACTACAGAGGGCAGTGCAGGCATCCTAGACTTGGGAGGCTGAGGCAGGACTGCAAGTTCAAGGCCAGCTTGGCGTCCTGAGCCATGGGCCAATACTCAGTACTACAAAACAAAGAAGTAAAACAGATAACAAGGCCACTTAGGTCTCAAGTCTCCGGAAGTGAAGGAAGCCAGCCGGTGAGCTTGGGAGCTGGACCCAAGGAAATGACCAGAGGTCGGAGGTGGGATGCAGCTCAGCGGGAAACACCTGCCCAGCAGGAGCTAGGGCCTGGGCCCCATGGCGAAAGCTAAATAAACAAATGAACCCATACATACTAGTAAAAGGACTCTGGAGCCAGTCTCCGCAGGTCCTACTGAGCAAAGAGTACCCACCGCAGAGTACCCACAAGGAGCTCCTGTCCTCCATTACATTTAAATCCATTAGTTCATAATTTAAAAACAAAAGGCAAAATAGCCCTTAAGAGAAATAGCAGGCTCCAGGGCTGGGTCAGGTGAATTGAGAGGATCCCGGGGCTGCTGTGCTGTCAGGAAGTCAGGTAGAGCTCAGGGCAGCTGGAAGTCCAGAGAAAGCACCGGAGGGTGGGCCGAGGGGGCCACACGGCACCAGGGCGGGGCGTGCGAGGTGCTACCACATAGCTGCATGCGGTTGTAACCATGGCTAAGCAAACCTCCTTAGTCTGCACTGACATCAGTGAATCAGTGAGTAAATACGCCCACGTGGGAGGACGCGGGGTACACACAGCAGGAGCGGAGGACCAAGAAAATCTCATCAAACACCACTGCAACCAGCACTGCAGACAGCTGGGTCCTGGCACTAGCCTGTGATAAGCTAATGGGAGGCTGAGGCAGGAGGATCTCAAGTTGGAGCCTGGACTGGGCAATTTAGCAACACAGCGAGATCCCATCTCAAAAGTTTAGAAAGGGGCTGCTGGGGTGCAGCTCAGTGGGAGGCTCGCGGTTCAATCCGCAGCACCGGAAATAGTAACAACTACTGCAGGTGATGCCTGCGGAGAAACCAGATACCGACACAGTCTCCAAGCGTCCCCTCCCAGGACGTTACTAAGTGCACGGGGAGAAAGACCGAAGGCATGGGTGTGGAGCCCCAGACGCCACCCCCGCCCAGGACAAGGTGGACACTGGCGTCAGGAACGAGGCTTTGCCGCGGCCCAGCCAGGCGAGGAGGGCACCGGCGCTGTGGCTCCTGAGAACCCAAGCCTCAGCGTCGTCATGCAAAGCGACAGGTCAACCACAATGAGGGGAATTCCACAAAATACCTGCCCGGGAGTGGTGGTGCACACCTGCAACCCCATCACTTGAGAGGCTGAGGCAGGAAGATCGACGTGAGCTCCAGGCCAGCCCGTTTCAAAAAAAACACCCTTTAACATAAATAAATGCATGCCCAGGAAGGGAGCCCTCCAGGACAGAGTGACAGAGAGCGCCCCGGAGACAGGGGACAAGCGAACCACAGGGCCCTTCTCCTGTTACTCAACTAAAAGCACAACTGTGTTTTCTTCTGAGGACTCTGAACTGCTTGTGAAAAGGCAGTGTCCACACTGGGCTCACAGACGCCAGAGGCTTAGCAATGCTGAACCAGCCTGACCTCCACTTTCTACTTGTCTCCTTTGGCGCCTGAAGACGCGGAGTGGGTCCCTGCTTGGCAGGCCCTGCGTAAGTGCGCTAAGCGTTTGGGGGCGTCCGAGCACCTGTCCCACCCCTGCCAGCGCAAACTGGATCTGCCTGAAATTCGCATCATCCTTCTCATCCCCTTTGCAGCTGGGGACACCGAAGTACAGGATTCGTGGGGCATTAAAGGACCACTGAAGGCCCAGAAGCCTCCGCCCTCACCCACCCCACCCAGGGTGCTAGCAGAGCCCTGAAGGCTAGGGCAGCCTCGAGCACCAATCAGCCCCTCCGGGCGGCCACACCCCTCCGCTGTGATGGACCGGGTCCTCTCCACCATGCCCGGCCCTCCCTGCTTCCTCTCCCCTCTAACCCTGCCCAGGAAACAAGCCGGGCCTCTCACTGGGCAGATGGAACTCTGCTCCACGCTAAGAAACTAGGTTGGAGCCCACCTTCCTCTTTAGGAGGCCCCTGCAGACTTGAGTGGTGACAGGAGGCCCGTCCTAAAAACTACAGAGCGTGACAGAAGCACCCCACCTGCTTTCCGGGGAGTTTACTCACACAAACCGAGGAACCCAACAAATTCCATTGGTGTCAGTGAGAGGCTGACGGGCGCCTTTCGGGCGGACCTTCCCTCATCACCTTGCTCCGGCTCTGTGGCATCTGTGAACACCAGTGCCTTCTGGCCACAGGGGCCACGAATCTGGCAGGGGCTGGGCACAGCTCAGCGGGTAGTGCAGCTGGCAACACACAAAGCCCCGGTCCCAGCCCCAGCACAGAAAGAGAAAAGGTGCCTTCCAGGCACCAAAAGGGAGATCCTGGGTTTGTCTCTTGAAACTACTCTTACAGGACTAGGGATGTGGCTCACTGTTAGAGCTCTTGCTTTGCCCTGGGTTCAATCCCCAGCACCACAAAAAAAAAAGAGAGAGAGAGAAACTAGTCTTATATTATACACCATGACCAAGGAGGACTCATCCCAGGGATGCAGGGATGCTTTGACATATGCAAATCAATATATAATAGACTACATTAACAAAGTCAAGGACAAAAATCATATGATCATCTCAAGATGCAGAAAAAGCTTTTGATAAAGTCCAATATCCATTCATGATAAAAACCCTACAGAAATTGGAATAGATGGTTTTTACCTCATTCTGATAAAAGCCATCTATGACAAACCAACAGCCAACATCATACTAAATGGTCAAACACTGAAAGCTTTCACTCTAAAATCAGAAACAATACAAGGATGTCCACTAACGCCACTCTTATTCAATATAGTTCTGGAAATATCAGCCAGAGTAATTAGACAAGAGGAAGAAATAAAAGGAATAAGGATAGGAAATAAGTTAAATTATCATTATTGCAGATGACAAGATACTCTACATAGAAGACCTCAAAAACTCCACCAAAAGACTCCTGGAGTTAGTAACTAAATTCAGTATTGTAGCTGGATACAAAGTTAACACACAAAAATCAGTAGCGTTCCTGCACACAAGCAACAAACTCACTGGGAGAGAAATTAGGGAAACAACACCTTTCAAAATAGCATCCAGAAAACATGAAATACCTAGAAATCAATCACAATGAAGGAAGTAAAAGACCTTTACATTGAAAACTATAGCACTCTGAAAAAGTAGATG